>NW_027532002.1:268858-671727 GCF_008692635.1 Crocuta crocuta | reverse complement strand
TTGTATGTTGTATGTAATAAACACTATTTTCCAAATACATCTTTCCAGAAAATTCTTTTTTTTTTTTTTTCATGGAGCATCTTGTTTCACATGGGACACAGTTCGGGAAACAATGCTTTGAGACCATTTACCTCCTCCACTTTTCAAGAAAAAAAGAAGTGCTGAATAGTCTTGGCCCGAAATACAGTGGAAAAGTGGCAAAGAAAACTCTTTCCTTTGGTCCCATATTGAATTATCATCACCTGCGTCTATGGGATTATCTCCAGGAAAGCAGCCCAATTCTTTTGAGTAACTCTTTCCAATTCACAGAGAACAGTAAAAATTCAATTAACTACAGATTTCTACTGTGCAAACTAGCAGAAGATAAACAGCAAAAGAAACTGAATATTTGGATTTATGAGAGCTTGAATCTCAAGTTTTAAAACTTTGACTGGTGATTCACAACCTAGAGAACATCAGTTTCCCACAGTCTGGTTCCCCCTGCCTCTGAGTACCAGGAGCACTCCCTCCTCACCAACGCATCCCTGTCCCCCACCCACAAGCACACACAAGTGAGACTCTCTATAAGTCATGGCAAATAGGTTTTTCTTTAAGGTCATCGACAGTCCTTTTGCAGTAGCTGTGGGTAGTCCAGCTTAATGAAGGCAAGCCCCAGACCGGTCAGGTGAGGATTACTCTCGAGGTGTCCCACAGTCTCCTGAGTGGAGAGGAAAAGCACCAAGACAAATATTGGCTCTCTTTCCTCATCAAACTGCTGGCCATTTCCTAGGCATGGCAAATTCTCTTGCCTTCTGCCTTTGTTCGCAATGTTCCCTCTCCCTGGAATGTCTTTCCCTTCCACCCCTGGGTTGGCCTCAAAAATTCTAGACTTCAAAGCCAATATCATATGCCAGCTCCTCTGAGAGATTTCCCTGACCCCACAGCCTCCCAAGCTAAGAAGCAATGGCCTTGACTGTCTCCTTGGGTGCTTATGAAGCTCATCCCAGAACACCTTTCCATACCTTATGCTATTAGTTTATGAGTTCCCCAAGGGTAGGGATCATATATCTTACCCATCTCTGTCCACTCTGGACCAGATGGCATGGCAAACAGCGGCTCAATAAATACTTTTCAGACAAGTGAATGAAGAAAGCGAATGAATCACTCTTTCCTTAAAAGCAAATTGAGAGATTTTTTTTTTTTTAAATGTGCCAGATTACTCAAACCAATGGTGCATTTTTAAAATCCAGAATTCCTTCCTCAGAAAACCTTCAGGCACTTCTTCAAGCAGCAGCTACTCATGTGTCCCATCGGACAGAAATAGAAATAGAGGCACTCAGAGGTGAGAGCAGGGCCTGTTCCAGATGTGTTTTCCACCAAGAGAAATTCTGACAAAAACAAGATGAGACATGAGCTGAGCTGCTGCTTCTTTTCCCTTCACCAGGAGCTCTCTCTCCCACTTTGGGGAAGCAACTGGAAAGTTCATTATTTTACAAACTAAGGCACACACTTCCTCCTTTATTCTGGTTTTTGGATATTTGCTTTTAAAATTCCTTTTCAGCTGTTGTCACGCCCCCGTGACTGCTCCCGTCCTGTCCCCCGCCCCAGCTGCCCCCCAGCTCCCCTGCTCCCGGCAGGCAAGCCTTGTCACTCGTGATGTGTGCTGACATTCCCTGGTGGAGGAGGCAAAGCTCAGGCCCAGTTCTCTATCTCACAACCCAGACTCGAGGCCACAGGAAATGCTGGAGTGTTTCCACCGTCCTGTGAGCCAAACACTCAAAGTTTCCAAACCTGCTGATCAAAAAACAATATGTGACACTTCTTTCTCCCCCTCCCTCCCTCTCTCTCTCTCCCTCTCTCTGTCTCTTTCTCTCTCCAGCAACGGCGGGGCAGCAAAGGCCACCCTAGGAAACTCGATTGCATCAGATGAGCAGCAAGGGCCTTCTGTGGAAGGCGGAGGGCTAGGCTGTGCGTCCACAGGCTGCCACCTGACAGCTCAGCACAGAATTAGTCATCCTGCACAACAACGCGTACGTGACGTAATGCCGCACGCGCAGGATGGCACTAGCCTCTGCCTCTTTCTCCCTCCTCGGGTCCTTCAGGTTTAATTCTCCAGACGAGCAGGAGCTGGGGAGTGAGTGAGAAGGTCAGGTGTCTGCCTGGGTGTTAATCCGGGCCCTGCCCTGCCCACAGCTCTGTGACTTTGGACAGTTACATAACATGTCTAGCTTCAGTTTCCTCTCTGTAACACTGGAAGAACAACAGAACCTTTCTCATAGGATGCTGTGACCCTGAACATAAAAACAATGGGAACAGGGCCTGCTAGGGTAGTATTTATGATTATCAATTTAGCGGGTATGGGGTACCTGCACACAGCAGCCGATAGCCTCCCTAGTGAAACACACAGAAGTCCCACTGCACAGTGGTTCTTTTCTCCTTTAGCTTCACGATCAAACTGGACAAACTGTTCCAAGACTAGAGAGGAATGCCAACTTGGCTTCAAGTCCACAGAGGACTTACAGATATGGACACTTTTTCTTTCTTCTGAGTTTTAAAAGATGAGCACCAAGCTTCCAGGTGAGTGACTGGGTTTGAAAGAATAGGAAGAGGAAGGTTAGTGTTAAGATTCTGGAAGGATCCACATGCACTTCAAAAGCAGAAATGCCTGAGCAGATAATCTGATGGAACAAAGCTGACCCAGTTTCTCTCCCGACCCACGGCTCACAGGAAAGTTCTCTAAGTATAGGAAGGTGATCGGAACTCAACTCCTTCTCAATCCTTTCTCTTCAAGAAGTGGATGTGGCCTTCCGGTATGTGACAGTTACAAGTCCCTCAAGAAGGACCAAAGGGGTGCTCTCTGTGCAGAGAGGGATGTGCCCCATTACTACTGCACAGCTTCCCCTGTTACATGTCACTCCACCCTGAAGAGTGACTTCCGACTCTCACCTGTCTGAGGGACACCTCCATCCAGCTGCCCCACTCACTGATTTCACCACGCTGCTCTGCAGGTGATTAGCTCTGAAACGCTGAGGTTCCGCCCGCCAAGCTGATGGAAGAGAGGCATGCTACGCCTGGGGCCTGGTGAACTTGGCTTGCCCCACTTGGGCCCAGCTGCTCCCCAGATGCTGGGGTTTTCGTGGGCACTGAGTGGCCGATGATGACACAGCTCTGCTACCGGGGGTATCACATCCTGGCTCGACACAGAAGAACTCTGAGGTGTTTCTCAGGGAAGTTTCCATAGAAAACATGAATTTCCTCCATGTCCAGGGTTTTAGATAGCTTATCCCTCTGGTTATTAGGCACCAGCCTGCACACCCAGCAAGACAAACAAAAACCAAAACGTGACTTTTGTCTCTTACCTCCTTCACCTGAGGAGGCTCTGTCATGACTCCCAGGATTGAATGATAGATATCTCCTCTTCTGGTTTTTGTCTGGGCTCCCTCACAAGCTTGCTGCAATTTGCCTTAAGATAAAATACTGTCTGGGCACATGCTATCAGCATGGACAGGTGGCCACACTTTGAAGAGTTTTTTCACACAAACACCATGATAACAGTGGATCCAGGGGGCCAGTGTTTGCTGTTGATGAACAAAAGGACTGTTCTTTCAGGCTCCTGAGTGGCTCAGTCAGTTAAGTGTTTTACTCTTGATTTGGGCTCAGGTCATGATCTTACTGTTCGTGGATCTCCCCTCCCCCTCCAACTCAAGCACTCTCTCTCTCCCTGTCTCAAAATAAATAAAGATTAAAAAAAAAAAAGATTGCTCTTCCATAGGCATGTATGTGGATCTAGAAACTCCTTACCATGTTCTTTTAAAAATAAAAAATAAAAATAAAACTGGTACAAAGTGGGGGAAGGGCGGCTTGCAGTTCTATTCTAAAAACCAATATTACTGATTACACTCTGGAGTTGCCAGTTGGCTTCATGCCAGCCCAAGGATCACATTCTGGATGGATTTTGTTGTTGAAGGCTCATTTCCTCTTAGCTTTTCCCTGGGCAGAGGTTGCCCACACTCCATCTGCATGCCCTGGGAAGGGCTGAGATTAAAAGCTGACGAGGAAAACAGAGGATCTTCCAACTCAGTGCTGGCAGTTTGCTAACTGAGTGCCGTTTACACTTTACCTTGGTAAATTAACAGGATGCTGATGATTTATAATTCTTATTATCTGCACTCAGTTCTAGCAAACTTGGGACTCAACCTGCTAATATCTGCTTTGATAAAGACTCATCCAGGCAAAAAACAAACGAGTAATAGTAAAAACAACCACACACACCAAAATAATAATAATAATAATAACCTGCTAGATTAGTGAGCGAGGTTGTGGGGGGAAAAATTAGAAAAGGCTCCTATGCATCTTATCATTTTCCTATTATGATATGCTCTGCCTTACCTAGAAAAGAGGTCAGAGATTATAAATCTTTATGGAACACTTGAGTTCTGCTGACAGGGCTGGTAATGGGGTCAGATTCTGGGACCTAATTATCTGAGGCATGAATTTAATGAATGAGGTCAAAGAAAACCTGCTTCTACTTGACACTTGAGAATCTTACTTTTTTCATCTTCTCAAATCAAAGCTAACTCTCCAAACTTTACAGGGGCAAGATTGCAGAAGAAAAAGGACAGGTTTTTGAACCAGACAGATCTGGATTTGGATATGAAATGGGGAATGTTTTAGCCCAGGGCACAAGACTACAAGATTGCATTTTGCCTCAGGCTATGAAAAGAGCCTACTGGAATGGAGCAAGGAGAGACAGTCTACGGGAGACTGGACAGATAGTAACTGATGACAGTGGCTTGGGCTGATGTGGTGCCTTGGAGATGGAGAAGGTGAAAGATTTATGAGCTATTTAAAAAATAAAAATCAACAGGAATTGATGATAGACTGGATACAGGGAAGAGGGAAAAGCTGGAGTTCAGGGTGACCCAGGATCCTGACTGACTTAACAGAATAGATGGTGATGGCAATTTATTGAACTAGGACCATTCCAAATAGAAGATGCACTCTTGGCCAACTTGTTGATCACCATCATGTCAATGAATGTATAGACTCATCCAGAGGAACAGGGTAAAGCCCAAGCCACCAGTACAAGAGACAACTCTCTTACTCACCTCTTCCTTATGGACCTATTTGCTTTAGTGCAGATTACACCGAAAATTCAGAGCCATTTCCTTCTTTCAAATGGAGAGGCAGCAGAGTACAGCAGTTACAGCCACAGATTGGACTCAGACTGCATGTATTCTAATTCTAGTTTTACAGCCTCTTAGCATTGTGACCTTGGGAGAATTGCATTCTGTGCCTCACTTTACTCAACTGTAAAATGGGGAATACCACAGTACCTACCTCACAGCTTTCTTGAAATGAGTAATGACGATGGTAATAGCTGGCGTTCATATGGTTCACTATGTGCCGGGCACCCTACTGAACAGTTCAGATATACTAACTCATTCAATCCTCCCAACAGCCCTAGGACAAAGGTGCTGTCAAAATCTCCATTCTAAAAATGACGAAATGTAGTCTCCAAAGAAACCAGACAATAACTTGGCTAGTTAGCAATCTAACCAGTCCCAAGTCTGTGTTCTGCGCCATTACACTGAATTTCATTTTATCTTAATACACACAAAATGCTTAGAACAAGGGCTTGGTGCACAGCAAGAGCCAAGTCAACATTAGCTCTATGAATCGGCAAATCCAGGACTTTACAACAAACATCATTCATGAGGAAGAAGGAGGCTATAAGCACTTTTCCATTATGGATCCCTATTATACCTTCTCACTTTGTAGAACATAATACTGATGGTGACTTAGCGAACTTGCTTCCAACTTTGACTCCATGGAAAGAATCGTGTGGCCGGAGCTGTTCAGGCTCAACACTACCTTACTTCTTGACACTGCAACAGGACCAGCAATTTGACACTTCCTCTGAGAGCTCTGCAGGAAAAATACCCATGGCTGAAGCATAACTTCCGGTGAGGTACACCTGGGACCTCTTGACGACCTCTATCTCCCTATCTTTCCACTTAATGAACGGATAAACTTTTGCACAAGTTGAATATACTCTCCTATATCCCTAGAGAAAGGACAGAGGGACTCTTTTATAAGCAGATAATACGGTTTTATTTCCACTAACAAGGAATAATCTTAATTGACATCTAGCTCTGTCAGAATATATAGCCGCAGAACAAGTACTCAAAACTGAAATAATGACTTTTTGGTATCAGGCTCCAACATTTAATGAGCTTATTATGGCACAAACCTAAATAGCACATCAATGCACTCAGGTATAGGACAGTTCACTGGGAAGTTACACAGCTTAAAGTAGAAGTTTACAAAACTTCTACAGAGATTTTTTTAAAAACCAAGGTAAAGGGGCACCTGGGTGGCTCAGTCAGTTTTAACAGTGTCCAACTTTGGCTCAGGTCATGATCTCATGGTTCATGAATTCAAGCCCCACACCGGGCTCTCTTCTGTCAGAAAAGTCTGCTTTGGATCATCTGTCCCCCCTCTTTCTGCCCCTCCCCCATTCATGCTCTCCTGTTGTCTCTCTCTCTGAAAAATAAATCAAGATTAATAATAATAATAATAAACAACTGAGGTAGACATTTCAAATATTTACTTAGAAATTATCCAGGCAAAAATTAATTCAGCTACATGTTAAAACACAAATTACTTGAAGACCAAGAGACACAAAATACTTTTCAAGAAAATTCCAGGATCTGCCTGAGGGTACTCCTTGACATACTCATGAAGAGGCAGGGTGGCTGCCCACTCAAAAGTGGGATAAAATTAGGCTCATCAAATTTCAAAAGGATTTCAACCAATCCCCAGATCAACTGAGTAGGAAAGGTACATGTCCTAGCAAGTAACTGCCAAGCAGAATAAAAATTAGTTGCACTCTGTACCTTTACCAGAAAAAGCAATATTGAATTCATTGCCTTCTACACAGACAGTGACTGCTTTGTTTTCAGTAGGAAAACTTTATAAATGGTCTTAAGGTTTAATAATAGAAAATCCATTTAATAGTTTATGGTAAAGCCATAAGAGAGAATAGTAGTCATTAAAAAATCATGCCTAAGAAATCTATGACACTAGACCACATTCCCAATATATTTCATTGATTTATGTATATCCATTAACATTTAAATACTAATAAATATTTATTCCAGTAGACACTACAATGCAATAACTCAGAAAAACTAGAATTCTCATACATAGGTAGTTAACTAGAAGGTCTCCTTTTGGGAGGGACACTTGGGTGGCCCAGTGGGTTAAGCAGCCAACTAACTCTTGGTCTCAGTTCAGGTCATGATCTCACAGTTCCTGAGTGAGATCGAGCCCCCATTCCCCTCTGTACTGTCAGTGTGGGTTTCTCTCTCTCTCTCTGTCCCTCCTCCTGCTCATACTCTCTCTCTTTCTCTCTCTCTGTCCTCTCTCTCTCCCTCAAAATAAATAAGTAAGTATTAAAATGTTTGTTTGTTTTTTTTAAAGAAACAGTTGGGGCAGTTTCTTATAGCATTAAATGTACAATTTCCATATAACCCAGAAATTTCAGGCCTGAAAGAAATGAAGGCATATGTTCACACAATGACCTGTAAGTGAATGTTCATAGCAATTTTCTTCATAAGAGCCAAACACTAGAAACAACTTAAATACCCATCAACTGATGAATGGATAAACAAATTATGGAATATTTGAAATACAATGGAAGACTACTCCGCAATAAAAAAGAATGATTTACTACACACAGAAATAATCTGAAGAGCACTATGCTAAATCAAGGGCCAGCACACTTCAGCCTCCAAGGACAAATCTGGCCCTCTCCCTATTTTTGTTAACAAAGTTTCACTGGAAGAGAGGTACGTACATTCATACATTTGCTTACATATTTTCCAACACTGCTTTCATGCTGTGACCAGCAGAGTTGAGCACTTCCAACAAAGATAAGAATACTTACTATCTGAATCTTTGCATGAAAAGCTTGCTAATCCCTATGCCACATAAAAGAAGCCAGATGCAAAAAAACACATACTGTATGATTCAATTTATATAAAATTCTAGAAAAGGCAAAGCTATATTGATAGAAAACACATCGGTGGCTACCAGGGTCTGGGGAGAGGAGTATGACTGCACAGGGCACACAAGGGAGCTTTTTTTAGAGCGATGAAAATGGTTTGTACCTTGATTGTGGTGATGTTTCCCTAACTGTATACATCGGTCAATACTCACTGAAGGAAAAGGAAGAGCAATTAATTTTGTTCTTTCTCTACAAAACTGACCAGAAAGAAACCATACTGATATGATATGATATGATATGATATGATATGATATGATATAACATAATATAATTTATCTATTACTACCTCCTGCTAGTCCAGTATTACCAGGTGTTACCTCTTTCAACATATTCTTCCAGGTGCTGGGAAGGTGACATCGAATGTTTTGTCAGACTCTTTTTGCCCAGACAGTGCAGCATAAAATGGCAGAATCTCACCACGGATCATAAAGGATCCACAACAGAGCTTAGCTTAACCTAACAAATATAGGGCTCATCTCTTCATCCTAGAGTCTCTCTGGATGCTGTCTCCATGCAGTCTCATACAATCCCACAGATACACTTTCAATGTACAAACAAAACCCACAATTTCTGGCCGCCTTCCTTCTTATCCTCTCTGCCTCCTTTCCTTTTTTACTTCATTCTTTTCTTTTCTCCTTTTTCCTTCCTTCCTCAAATATCCAACTGCCTACTTGATACAGATACTTAGTTATCTCACAAGCATCTCAAGCAGCATATCTGAACCTAAACTCTTTCCTCCAGAACCTGCTCATCCTTCAGAGGAGATACTGAAGATATTAAGTGGAGATATGGAAATATTTAAAAATGGGTTTGTGGTAGGCCTTTACACCAGGTTTTCTCTTTCTCCTACTGAGCTTACTAGGGGATGACACTTCCAGCTCCTTGAAATAGAAGGGTACAGCCCTATACACAACCCACTGTGGACAACGACATGTGAGTAGAAGTGACAGAATAACTGAAGCGTCATGTTCTCTCATCTGTTGTCACAGCAAACTTGGTAGAACCAAATTTGTTAAAATGATGGGCAGTCTGATCACTGAGTTCAAAGGGCAGCTGCCCTGGAGGGGTCAGTTGGGCATGTGGTCCACTTTGCACGCCTTAAAACTTCATGATATTGGCCTGAGATTCTGAGGCTGCTATTACCACAGCAGGATCTAGTCTTTCCTGACTAACACAAGGACTTTAGTACTCATGCCAAAACCCAGGTGTCCTTCTTGACACTCTTTCTCTCTTACCTGCCACTTCCCATCCACCACCAGCCCAACTAAACTCTCTCAAATATATCCTGTTTTCTCCATCTTCACTGATGCTCCCTAGGCCAGACCAACATCTCTCAATTGGCCTCATAACAGGCCTCCGATGTCTTCTGCACGCAGCCACCAAAGTGGAAACTGCAAAAATTTTCAAATGGCTCTTCTGTTTAAGTGCCTTCAATAGCTCCCCAGTGAGGGTGGCTTAAATCCAAAGTCTTTTTTTTTAATGTTTATTTATTTTTGAGGGGTGGGTGAGGGGCAGAGCACGACAAAGACAGAGATTTCCAGGCAGGCTCTGAACTTTCAGCAGCAAGCCCAATATGGGGCTTGAACTCAGGAACCACAAGATTATGACCTCAGCCGAAGTCGGATGCTTAAACAACTGAGCCACCCAAGCACTACCAATCCAAAGTCTTTAACAAGTTCACAAAGGCCTACATAATCCAACAGTGCCCACCTGTGCAGGCCTCATTCATGTTCATTCTCACTCTTCCTTCCTTTGCCTCTCTCCCTCCTCTGCCCCCTCCCGCCCTCCATCCCAATCCCATTTCAGTACCTCTAGCCCTCTCTTGGTTGCTCTAGCATGCCAAACTCCTACCATGGAACTTAATTACTCTCCTCTCCATTTTTCCTTTCTGCTCCCAGCTTCTTGATGTCACTCTAAAACACATTTACTATTCCCTTTACTTCCTACCTTTCATTTCTTACTAGGAGGGGGAAAATAACTCTTGAAAAATCTCAAGAAATGATAAGATTAATTTCTCTGAATTCATAATACCATAAGATCTAAACACTGACAAAAGTAGAGAGAAAGAAAGTTATCTCCAGGGCTGGGAATTGGAGAAAGAAACTTAAACAAGTGAGCAGGGAAGCAAAGAGGCCAGGGGAGGGTTCCCTGAAAAAGTACACCCTAGAAGGACTCTAATGACTTCATGACCACCACCACACCCTCCCTCCCATCTATGCTTCCGTATTTAAGCTCAGTCCCTCAGGGAAATACAAATCAAAACCACACTGAGATACCACCTCACACCAGTCAGAGTGGCTAAAATGAGCAAATCAGAGAACTCTAGATGCTGGCGAGGATGTGGAGAAACGGGCACCCTCCTACACTGTTGGTGGGAATGTAAACTGGTGCAGCCCCTCTGGAAAACAGTGTGGAGGTTCCTCAGGAAACTAACAATAGAACTCCCCTATGACCCAGCAATAGCACTGCTAGGAATTTACCCAAGGGATACAGAAATGCTGAGGCATAGGAGCACATGTACCCCAATGTTCATAGCAGCACTCTCCACAATAGCTAAAACATGGAAAGAGCCTAAGTGTCCATCAACAGATGAATGGATCAAGAAGATGTGGTTTATCTATACCATGGAATACTACATGGCAATGAGAAACAATGAAATCTGGCCATGTGTAGCAACATGGATGGACCTTGAGGGTGTTATGCTGAGCGAAATAAGTCAGGCAGAGAAGGACAAATATCATATGTTTGCACGTATAGGAGGATTAGGAGGAACTTGACGGAGGAACAAGGGGGAGAAGAAGGGCGGAAATGGTGGGGGAAAGGGAGAGAGGCAAACCATGAGAGACTCTTGAATGCTGACAAAAACTGAGGACTGATGGATGTGGGGGGAGGGGGGGATGGGCATGGAGGAGGACACTTGTGGGGATGAGCACTGAGTGTTATGTGGAAACTAATTTGACAATAAACTATTTGTAAAAAAAAAAAATTGATTTTAAGTCTTAGGACAAGTAAAAGGTCACATAAAAAAAAAAAAAAAAAAGCTCCGTCCCTCAGGAATCCCCTCATTTAATTTGGTCTAACTAAGACCTTGTCCTAGGCCAGGTCTCTCAGATGTAAAGGAGGTTCCTCCCCACAAAAGGCCAGAGAATTTCCATATATCCCCACCTCTGGGCCACTATGGTGTCAAAGGATAATATCTTCCCAGCAAGCCAAATTGGAACCCTCAATACATTCTACCCTTTGGATTAAATTCTCCAACAGTCTTTATCTATGTCTTTAACATGATAAAATGAGATTTTAGAGATACTCAGGGGACCTTCATATGGCTGTATGTCTAATATCAATTCTGCCAAATACAGTATTGTAAACATGACTAAAAGTGTTCAAGGTTTCAGACAAAAATCTAGAATGTTGAAACATACTAATGCTTAAGTTAGAAATCTCCTGAAGAGTTTTATCACACTTGACCATTTGGGCTTTCACCTAAATGTTAATCCAACTGGAGAAAGAGACTTTCTCTCCATAGCTGTTTGTTTTAAAAAATCTAGTGAACATGGAAAATAGCACGTGAGCTCTATAAGGCATGCTTTAGTGTTTGATTCTGGATTTTATTTCTGCTATAGTATTTTTTTTCCCAAGAATTCTTACATTTTGTAACTAAGATAAGAAAAAATTCAAGTCAAATCAAATTTGTTCTTCTTCTCGTTTCACCATCTTAAAATTTGGCAAGTTTTGCTTAAGAAAGGAGAGCAAAGTAGAGTGCTTTTGTGGATAAATCCTGACTCAGGTCTAAGATAGCTCAGGATATTCCTTTTTCTGTCACCATTGATAAAAAATAACAATAATAATTCAAAAAGGAATCTTACTGAAGACAGGTCAGAAGCCTCTTCTTGGCAAAGCTCAAAAAGTTTCTATAAACTCTTACATGTCTAGCACTGGAACTTGTTAGAGTATCCCTGAATGGTATCCAAAGCATTTTTATATTTGACAGTTGTGAATGACTGTCATAACTTGAAAGGTGAGGAATGTGAGTAAGTTTTTAGCTTTTATCAAATAAAAAGCTCTCTGCCCCCACAGGTTTACATCTGAGCCTCCATGGAATGAAGTAGTTTTCCTGTCTACTCCCATAGATTGGAAAACACATCCACTTTTCCTGAAATAACTTCTAACATCAGGCCACATTTTCACTTTGTGTTTTAAATTCTATGATGTGGTCCTAAAGTCTTATGGTAATCAAAGGCTGTGAAACTTCACAGAGTGAAGAGTCCTTCAAATGAGCACCTGGAAATGAAAGAATTTGTTTTGGCGAATCAATTCTCAAGCTTGCTGCAGGGGATCATGCTGAAGTGCGGGGAGAGGAGTGAAGCCAGGAGCTTCAGAGCTCAACAGGAAAGAGATGGTATCCAAGCTCCCTCTAGTTAGTGCGGCCAACACCAAAAGAGCAGCAGGACATAAGGGCAGCAGGAGATCTGCTCAATATTGGTCCCTGAAGAAGCTCTCCTCATTAGGAGAAGCAGAAGAGAAAACGATCTTCTATCGCAGAACCACCAAAGCGCCAGTTCTCAAATACAAACTACTCATCTCAGTCATTTTTTCTTATGACCAAGACTTTGATCTCAGTGACCATAAAAGTTCAAACCCAGTGTGAAGACACAGGAGAAAATGTGTCTTCCAAGGCAAAGTAGAGAGCTGAAGAGCAATCAACTAGTTAATCAATGCAGACAGTCTGAAAATTCTTTTCCCCAATAGTAGACTCTTCTCTCTGTTACTTATTCCATCTCATCACTTATCTCTTCCTAGGCATACAGAGACACAGAAAGTATCACCATGACCACCATTCTCCTTCCCATATTATAATACCAAATATGTGCATGGGCTTTAAGCTTCATAAGTACAAAAATTTAAAAGTTAATAATCACGGTATAGCCTACTAAAGATTGTAACCACTACATTGATAACAAAACGTCTGAGAGATGAATCACCAAACTAAGATTTCACTTCCATCCACTATTCACAGGGGCCTGTCCACTAATGAGGTTCCCAAGGTTATTAAAAATGATCTAGGCGTGCCTGGGTGGCTCAGTCAGTTGAACATCTGACTCTTGACTTTGGCTTAGGTCATGATCTCACAGTTCACAAGTTTGAGCCTTGCATTGGGCTCCATGATGACAGTGCAGAGTCTGCTTGGGATTCTCTCTCTCCTCTAAATAAATAAATAAACTTAAACATTTTTTTAAAAAATAAAATGATCTAGAAATTTTTTCCGAATTCTAAGCAGAAAATCCCATTTTAATCAAAAGGACTAAAAGATGAAAAAGAAAATTTAGAAGGAGCTTCCTTACTTTTGCCCCTCAATTTTCATACCTGTGCCATTTTTCTATAAGACAACGGAAGAGGGGCGCCTGGGTGGCTTAGTCGGTTAAGNTCTCTCTCTCTCTCTCTCTCAGAAATAAAAAACATTAAAAAAAAAAAAAGAAATTTAAAAAAAAAAGACAAAGGAAGAAACTATAGTCACATCTTTTAGAAATGTAAAATCAAGAGTATTTTTTTCTTCAAAGTTAAATTATGTTGCATGCAACAAAAACCAACATTAGTAATAACTGATTTAACTATTTATCATATATTAAAATAGACAAACCAAATTTCTAACATCCATCTCATTTCATCACACATAGAATCTCTGTGAGGTAGGACAGCAAATACTGTCATATAATCTCATCTTACAAATAAGTGACTAAAGTATAGAAGTTAAGACCTGGCTCTGAATCAGATTCATGCCAATATCATAACACCTAATGCTCAAAACCGTAGCTGAAGTAAAACAAAGTTACGGGATCATGTATGAATCATTTACAGTTACGTAAGTTGTATGTTTCTATTTGAAGAGAGAAAGTGAGACTTTGAGAATTTCCCACCCTCACTGAAACTGAAGAGTTTCATCCATAGAACAACTCAAGGCTGGAATGACATGTGGCTTACACATGCCCTATCCAAGGCTCATTTCTTTAGCATCTGCAGAGTAGCAACATCTCCCAACTTGACACCGAGAACCAGCCGCAATTAAGTAACAGCATTCCCTAAACTCCTCCAAGGAGAAAAAGAGATTCTCTGCTCATTTCACAAATATTAACAAGGACCTTCCTTCCATCAATCATGGAGCTTGGAGATTCTGACACAAGAGTGAAGTAAACCCTGGTTGCTGCTCACAAGGTATTTACATTCTTGTTCTCAGCAACCCAATAATGGACTAAAGAAATCATTGAAAGAATAAAAGAACAAAAAGATATCAGATGCTACTAAAATACTGTACACCTACATAGTTCCATTATATCTATAAGAATATGACAGCAATATCTCTTTGATGAGTTTTTACCATCCCAACATTAGCTGGCCTCTTCCTCTTTCTCTGTCCCCATCTCCAACTCCACTCCCTTGCTCACTTTCTCCTGGCCATATGGAACTTGTTGAAGTTCCTCAGAAGTACCATGCTTTCCGCCCACTGTTCCCACAACTTCCCACAGCTTGCTTGCCCACCTTATTCAGGACTTCCCAAATGTCATCTCCTCAGAGAGGCCTTCTCTACATAAACTAATGCACACGTACATTCCCAATCATCTTCTTCCTCTCTCTCACTCTCCTTTATTCACCACTTATCACTACCTTGTACTATACTGCACACTCACCTCTTTGTTTATTGTCATAACCCCACTCTAGAGTGTAAACTATGAGGCAGGAATGCGATCTATCCTCTTTACCATTATGCGTCTAGTCACATACATAATCGGCTCTCAATAAACACTTGGTGAATGAGTAAGTAGATAAGTAAGCTGATGAGATTCAGGGTAAGCCATTTATTTCTTAGACACCTTAAGTAAATTCCTCAGAAGTACAGTGAAAAATAGTAGGTTACAGGTTCAACTCAGAAGTGTATGACCTGGAAAGCCTGGGAAGACTACAGAAGAAAGAATTAGTTACTTAAGTATGGTACAAATTAAGAGTCCCCAGACTGTGGAAAAAAACTGGTGGGCATTAAGCCTGGGTTCCAGTACAGTAATGGAGTCAGAATCCTCTAAACAAAAACAAAAAACAAAAAAACTAGAAATAATAGCCAAAATGTGGTACCTTACATGAAATTATTTGACAGCATAGAAAACATATGATCTGCTAAAGAATGGATCTTTTCTTTCCTAAAGGAGGAAGGAACATGTTCTCTATGGAGGTAGAGTTAAATAACCTTCACATTTGAAAAGCACAGAATAGGGGCGCCTGGGTGGCTTAGTCGGTTAAGCGTCCGACTTTTGCTTAGGTCATGATCTCGCGGTTCGTGGGTTCAGGCCCCGCATCAGGCTCTGTGCTGACTGCCAGGACAGATTCTGTGCTGTCCCTCTCTCTCTGACCCTCCCCTGCTCACGTTCTCTCTCTCTCTCTCTCCTAGAAATAAATAAAAATTAAAAAAAAATAAAAATAAAAAAAAAGAAAAGCACAGAATAAACAATCTCTTCCTGGTTGTCTTCATCAGCGGCTTGTCTCTTATTCCTTGCCTGAAATTCCCTCCTCTCACGCACCCCTTGCATTTACTCATCACTCCCTTGATGAGCTAATGGCTTGTCATATGCTATTTAGCAACTCTAGAGAATGGTGGGTTGGCAGGGAGGGTCATACAGACAGAAGTGAGAAAGCAACTAAGATGTGGCTCAGAAATACCTTCTTTTTATGTGTCTGTTACTAAAACTACACAAATAATTGTTGAAAGTAAAATCCTGAAATGACTTAATTTGCTACAAATACTTGCTAGTAATTACCACTTAGTCATTGTCTTGACCTTTTACAGTGAGTATAGGATGAACATTGATTGGCTCTGCTCAGTTTTGTTTTTGTTTTTTTAAAGCAATGAGTTTCTGGTTCTAAAACTGATTTATTAAAAATAATTTAGTGCTGTCCCCACTTTTTTAATTTTTTAAAGCTTTATTTATTGTGAGAGAGAGAGCGAGAACATAAGCAGGGGAGGGACAGAGAGAGGGAGAGAGAGAATTCCAAGTAGGGGAGCCTGATGCAGGGGTCGACCCAGGAACCACAAGTTCATGACCTGAGCTAAAACCAAGCATCGGACACTCAACTGACTGAGCCACCCAGGCACCCCGTCCCTGCTTTTTTAAAATAGCGAAGGTAACGAGAAAAGTGACTGAGGCAACTAAAGGATCTTCATGAGATTAAAACCTTAATCTCTGAGATCACAATCACTATCCACCAAAGTGACTCTAGGCAAACCCCCTAATCCCCAAGATCTCATCTGTTAAATGTGGGTAGGACCGCCACGTCGCAGGTGTGCTGTGATGATTATATGATGTCAAGTGCTTCCATGAGACACTGACACATGATAAATGTTCAATATATGATCACTGCTTTTAATGTTCTAAAATCACAAAGCCAGGTAGGTCCAAAGTAGGTTTTTTCCATAGATTTCTTTTTATCCACCCCTATCCCACACCTCTCATTTTTAAAATTATAGCAACTAAATAACACTTTTTATAACTTTGAGTTGTACTCATAAACTTTTCTCTCCTCCCCAGGGCTAACTGAAGCATGTGTAAGTATATTTCAAGCTAATAAAAATGCAGTAATTCAATAAATAACGGCCACTCTACTTTGCCAATCCCTTCAGTCTAGTTTACATATTTAATGGGTATTTTCAGCTGTGTTTCTAGATAAATCCCTCACTCTTTAAGGGATCTGACAGTTGGTGCTTCTCTTCAGCACTCCTTTTTCACAATTATCTTTCTTTTTAACTTGGCATTGAGCAGAAGAGAGCGATTATCAGGAGACGTCATCTCTCCAGTCAGACAGGCTCTTAATGATGGCAAATGTAGCACAGCCAGCCCGATATCCTGAGGCTCGTAAAAGGAACATCCCCCTCCATGCTTCTGATCTCACCCTCGGTGCTGAGCAAGAGTCACAGTGTGCCGTGACACCTAAGGGGAGGATCACCTGAAGGAGCCCCATCTGAAATCCCACCACACCATCTGCTTTGCGACTCAGCACAGCACATTAACAACAGGAGAAGCAGATGTAAAGCTGAAGATGGCGCTAGGGGACGTCTGGTCTGGGAAAGGCACACTTACTTGCCCTAAAGCCAAAAGCAAACAGTCTAACTAAACCAATATGCAAAAGCAGTAGCTTAATAAATTTAGATTTTTGCGGTAAATCCCTCTGTGGAGTATTGTGCTTCATCTTTCCATTGTAAGGAGTCTCGGGCTTATTTGTGTGTGGTGCTATTTTAATTTAAGCAGTGCTGTTCTTTTGAACAACTGAACACATTATCGTAAATGCTTAATGGCTCTGCAAACAATTTTTACTCACTTTAAGCCAACACAACTATGGATAGAAGCTTCAAATGTAAATAGAATCAATCCATGTTTCCCAATTCTCTCCCTTCCCTGCTGCCTTAGGAGGCCCACTCTGGGTTCAAAAAAGGCTCAAGTTTAAGAGACTAACTAACAAAGCAGGCACATCCAATCAATAAGTAAAACATTATGTGTTACTTAGTTTTGAAAACATACTAAGGTCATCATCACAAGAAGACGTGCACTGTGCTGTATTTCCTGACACGTATTTTATGATTGGTTTTGTATTTTAATTATACGTGGGGGGTGGTCACCATGCACGAAATTCCCAAGGAGCTAGCTGGCCCTGGTCCAGCTTCGGCCAGCTTTCCCCAAGAACTCTAGTTTACTATACCCTGAGATCACATTTAAAATATTTAATACCAGCACAGGGTCCACAATGACCAATCATAATGATGCCGGCCATGACCAACACACCAGTGAGTCCTGGCTGAAGGCCAGCACCTTGGACACCCAAGCAGCCCAGGAAGGAAATAGAAGGAGGAGGTGACTGAAAATGAGATCGTTATGCAACCATTTGTGCCTGAGTGTATCAGCATCCAGCTCCCATTTCTCCGTGGTGTCCAAGAACTTATTAATACATTTTTGGAACTCTTGCAAAAAGCTGAATAGACTATATCTGAGGCATCCTTACCACTTGCCAGATAAAGAGAAGATTAGTTCATCATTTTTTGAAATTTAGAACATCTACAAAGTAATTTTTGGTTCTTTGTTCCTATGTCCCTGATTCCTTTAATATTTCCTCTCCTTAGAGGCAAAGTAGTACTCAAAAGCACACCTAGTCACATCTTAAGAGGTTACTCCTCTCCCTGCTAAAAACTTGATAAGTGATAAAGAAGGGAAGGCTTCCTGGGTTTATGAACTGGTAAACAGATCAAATTCTTCCTCTACCCAAAAAGCATCTATTCATGCAGCTCGAGAGAGAAGGGACCAACCAGTTAGAAAAAGTTTAGGATTTTAACTTTGACAAAATCCCTGACCCAATGTTCACTGTTTTTTAGCCATTTTTCATGTATCTAAAATCAAAGTCCAAGAAATCTGTGAACCTGTAATTCACAGCTTCTCTTACTTACCCATGAGTTAAAAATCTGATTCCACAGGGTGTGGCAGGTCTTACAAGTTTCAAAAAAGGAAAACTGCCAGACCACGTGTCTGTCTTTGGGTGGACAAAGATAAATCACTATAAGCAGATCTAGTTTAGTGAGGAGTAAACAAGGTGGCCTCACACAGTTATGCAAATGAAGGGTGAACTAGTACCCCTGATGAGGGGGAGGAAGGGTGACCTTCTGTGACCTGAGCAGGGTTACCCCTCTCCAGTACTCCCTGATAGGCACAGCAGATCAATGACGAGAAGGTGGATGAGTGTGCATAAGGACAGAGGAGCTGTCCTCTACCCATAGGAAAAAAGGGACCCAGAATCCCTCACTTTAGGACGTTCAATTTAATTAGACTGATGGATTGGGATTGTCCTGACAGAAAAGGAAACCTAGAGTCTGAAGGGATTAATTAACAGTCCACCAAAGCGGTATTAAAATTACTTTAAACTGAAAACATCAGAACAATCAGCAACCACAGAAAGAAAATTATCTAAGCTTAAGCAGAGGCTTCAGAAAATACAGCCTCCAGCACAGACAAGGCCCCTGACCCCCGCTGCCCTCTCTGCCCGGAGAGAAGACGAACCCTTAGCACCAGGACAAATGAATTCAGCTGTGCATTAGCATCAAAAAGCCCAACAGAGCTTCCCATACTTCCCCACTGAAGCTCTAAGCACCTCTTTTTTTTATTAAGTTGGCATATAAACCTTTATCTTTGACTATTCTGCAGGTTACTCAATACTGAGTACTCTTGCAAGCACATGTAAATAAATCTTTTGCTTTTCCCTGTTAATCTGCCTATTGTCAGTTAAATAGCAGGACCCAGACCTTTGGAAGCTAAGTGGGAGAGAAAAGATTTCCTCTCAACAGGTCCCAAAGACTGGGGGAGTCAGAAGTATAACCCAAGGTCAAAAACAGTATCTGGAGAAGGCTCCCACAAAACCAGTCACGCTGGCCTGGGGAGCGAGCGCTAGAGCAGCATGTGTGTGTGCACTGAAGAGCTGCGCCCTTGGAAGGCCGGTGTCGGACCAGTCCACGTGGCCTGTGTAAGAACCTGGACCAGATACCAGATGAGGCCTGTATTTCTGTCTCTCCTGGGAATCCTGAAGCAGATCTGAAACCTGGACCAGGAAAACTGCACACTTGTGGAGAGTGGCAGAACTGAAGAGATGGGGCGGTAACTGACTTGCAACTACATGTGTGCAAAAGAATGCTCAGAAAATTGGTATGAAAAATGAAAGAATATTAACCAGATTTGGACACCAATATGCACAAACCCACAGAGATAAAGAGAGGGGGAGAAAAAAAAAAAAAGCATTATTTTAAAAATTGCTAGTGCCAGAAATAAGAAGGGGAAAGGGGACTAAAATTTACAGATGATCTTCTATGTAAATATATTTGTATCTAACTTGCTAAATGCTTGACTCTGCTCACCATAATGGTTCTCCTTCAACATTTTTCTTTTCAGGAAATGGACCTCTATTCAAGCAATCTGAGAATAATTCCTGATAGCTTTTTTTGTTTGTTTCTCATTCCATACATTCATATTCATTGTCAAGACCAAGAGGTATGAACTCCTAAGTAGGTCAGTCTTCTTTCTTCTCTGCTTTCACCATCATTTCTGCTGGGACTATTGCAGTAGCCTCCTGACAGGTCCCTTGCATTGGCTGGCTCCTCTCTGCACTCCCAATTGCATTCACTACAGAGAATTTTTTTCCGTGTCTTACACTTCCCTATTTAGAATCTCTCAAAAGATTCCCATGGCTGCTAGAATCCTTAACAGCATGTTATCTTGAATCATTCTCTCCTCATTCATTACTTTTCAGCCACTAAGGTTTTTCTGGAAAGGGTCAGGCTCTATCTGGCCTCAAGCTCCACCTGGAAAGTAGGAGATGGTCCATAAATATTTGCTGAGTGCTCCAGAAATTAGGTATTTTAAGCTCCATATTACCGATGATAGGATGACTGTATGACCCAGTTTGCTCAACAGTAATTGTTTAGACTCAGTGAACCAGCATACTGTTTGATAAATTCTCACTGTCATTCTGGGCTGTGTGATAAGTAAGATATACAGGCACCCTATCTATAAGGAAGCTAAAATTCAGACAGATCAAATATAAAGTCAATTCTCTCTATTTGCAGTAGTGATACTCCCTATAAGCCACTGGGATCACTGAATTAGCAAATGCTCAACTATTGCTCTTAAGGGAAATACACAGTCAGCTCCTGTGAACCAATAGCCATAATTTTGTGAGCCAATCAATACACAATTTTGTTTTATGTGTGTTTCTGCTTAAAGACATCTTAATTAATATGAATTGTTGATTCATTAACATTGAACTTATGGCAGCAACACTGTAACTTCTGCCTGAACAAGCTTATTGAACATGCACATTTGCTCTTAAGCACAGAACAACCTTTTGCACATAGGAATGTTAGACAGCACTCTGTCACTACATTTGGAACTAATTTTAAAGAGTGACATCACAAACCAAAGGCATAAAAATGTGAAAAACATGGCACCAAACAGCCCATGAAAAGGACACTTGTTTACAGCCTGAGAGCTGAAACAAGAAGGCAGAGTGTTGCCTTGTTCGACCTCAGCTGGGAACGTTCTCACTGGGCAACTCGAAATTTTCACTGTTCAGTGCATGCTGGTGAATGACTGCAAAAGCACTAGACACACTGATTTGGAGTTATCAATAAATACTCACAAGTAGGCGAATTCACAAATATGGAATCCGCAAATACTGAGGATTGATTGTAGCTTATTTAAGGTTCTACAGCTGCTGTAGAGTAAGGACAAGCCCCTGATAATGTCCAAATTCACAGCCTTTGTCCATTCATTAGATCAGTACTACCAGGAAAAGAACTGTTCTTTCAAAAACAGGGTGCCATTACTCTAGGTAGACTGGCCATAATGAAGAAAATGTCAGGATTGCCAGTTTCTCAGAGTTCCAGCAGAAGGTGCAGCATGAAAGAGGCGAAAGTCTTCTTCATGAAGTAGACAAAAGTCTGTATAAAGCTAGTCACTAATCTACGACACCAGCACTGAATAGTTCAACTGCAGGAACTAGCTACTACTTCTTAACTGAAAATTCATAAGGGAGCCCAAAGTTACTTATAACAACAACAGGTGATTTCACAATGTGATGTAGGCTCTAAGATTAACAAAAATGTGAATTTATGCAATTCCAAATATTTTTAAGAGTCAAAGCTTGAACCGTCTACAAACCAATGTCCAGGTAAATTTATACGTAGAACATGAGAAATCACATATTTGTGCCTCCTTCTAGTCTAGGGGATGGACAAAAATCTTTGACAAGTTACCAGATCATTCTCACTATTCAGGAAATCCCCTCTAGAGTGAATTTCTCACTTCTTAGTAAATATTATGCTCTTTTAAAATACATTCAAAACAAGGACACCAGTCTGCAGGTTTATGAGCAGCCTGAATTAAATATTTTAAATTGCACATTAGTTTTCTATTCAAGAATTTAAGACTATTTAAGAATCAAGTACAAGAAAAATACTTCCCACTGGTCCACTTAATTTTAACTGACTCTCTTGGCATGTCAAGACTCACACTGCTCTACTGATACATGATAATGTTGAAATGTTTTTAGCTAGTTGACAAAATACTTAAGGCAATCTCAGAAATACTTGCCTTACATTTAAAAAAAAAAAAAGAAGGCATCTTCCTACCATTAAGAAAACATTAGGGGTGCATGAGTGGCTAAGTCGGTTGGGCCATGGACTTCGGCTTGGGTCATGATCTCGTGGCTCCTAAGTTTGAGCCCTGCATCGGGCTCTGTGATGATGGCTCAGAGCCTGGAGCCTGTTTTGGATTCTGTGTGTGTGTGTCTCTCTCTGCCCCTTCCCTACTCACACATTCTCTCTCTCTCTCAAAAATAAACATTAAAAAAAAATTAAAAGAAAACACTAGCTTAGAGGGTTTTGACATTTGGAGGAAAATAAACTCCTAAACTTAATTTAGAGTTCATAATTTGAACTAATTGGAGACTTAGAAAAAATTCTAATAGGAATATGAAATTTACTCTTTGCCCAGATTCCCCCATAAAGGTGTCACCTGCTCCCCATACCAGGATGAGGACAAGCTTATCACCTAAGATGAGATGGCACCAAGATGTACCTGCATAAACAAGCCTTCCTAAATTAACCCTTATCTTCCAGTTGCCACACATATTTATCTTCCCATAGTTTTCTACCCTTGAAAACCTAAAACCCTCTTCCTTTGACTTTATTACTTCTCTGAAATTTACTTTTCTTTTGTTAAGATGCTATATAAACCCAAGTTCTAACCATCCCTTTGAGTTACCCATCACTGAGTTTCTCCTATGTGTATGCATGCTACAATAAACTTCTGTTTGGTTTTCTCTCAATATTTCATCGTTTGTCAGTCTAATGTGCAGGACCCAGCTGGAGAACCTAGGGGACGAGAGAAAAAGAGCTTTTCCTCCTCTGTCACTATCTATGAGAAAGTTGCAAATGTAATGCTCTCTTATCCTAAATGCTTTAATGTTTATGTCTGGAGATCAAGAATATTCACTTACTAATCACAGCACAATTCTCAAAATCAGGAAGTTAAAACTGATAAAACACTATTATATAATCTACAGGCCTTATTCAAATTTCACTAATTGTCCTAGTAATGTCCTTTATCAATCATAAAAGACCAGAGTTTGTTCCCTTGGTCTAGGAGTTAATCCAGGATGACTTACAGCATTGAGTTGTCTAGCTAGTCTTTAGTCTTTTCCAATCTAGGAGAGTTCTTCAGTCTTCCTTTGACTTTTGTGACCTTGACATTTTTGAAAAGTAGGGTAAATCTACAAAAGTTATTTTGTAGCATGTCCCACTCCCTAATGTCTCTTCGAAATGAAATTCTTATTATGAATTTTTTGGCAGAAATATAACAGGAGTAGTGTCATATCTCTTATCAGGAGGCACATGCAGTTGATTTATCCCATGGATGACGGTGTCGACTTTGAGTACTTGGTTAAGGTTGTATCCGCCCAGTGAGTTCATGAATTTTTACTTATCCTTTATGCTACATAGCATCTGACACAAAAATTTTGAAACACTTCACAAATGAATCTACTTATATAATTTTTGTTATATTTTCAGAATTTTTGTTTGAGGGATCATCTTTGTTTTCCACCTATTTATTTCTTTTATTACCAAGTATAATGTTTCTAGTGTTTTCCCTTTTAATCTTATAATGTGTTACAGGAAAAGTGTAAACCATATCCCATAGGCCATCACGCTGGGGACTGGATTTCAGCACATGAATTTCGGATGGGCACAAACACTGAGTCCTTAACACACATTTAATTCCTCACACTCAAACAAGATGAATGAAGTGATACAAATGCAAATAAAAAGTGCCAGTCATTGGGTGTTATATGGAAACCAACTTGACAATAAACTATTTAAAAATAAAAAGTGCCAGCCATTAGAAAAGATACAATACTTACAAACAAGAGTGATCACAATAGTTAGATTGTAGGAAAACTGGAAATTCTCCATGTTTGTCAGGAAAACACTAAATTCTAGATCTACTCAATAACGTGCCTCAGAAATTTGACCCTTACAAATTACTTCTATTACTGTAACCTGTAATAAAACTAGCAAGGGTTGCACACAAGAAAAGACAGGAATACAAAAGAACTCAAATTTGTTTGAATTTATGGTCTTGTTGAAATAATACTGCAGCTATCATGTTTTAAAACATACACAATTATTTGACAAAGTGTAAAAAGCATACATTCTATGCTTTGTTTTGACATTCTAAGCACCAACACTGCCTAGGAATTGGTTTACTCTTTTTCTGACAGCAAATGCATAAACCTCCTTGGACAGTGCCTGAAAATCTACTTCTTAGTGGCCTCCTTGGGATCCTTGGCTGACACTGGTCAACTCTCCAGAGTGATACATATAAGACACAGATCAGATCATGTCACTCCCCTGCCCAAAACTTTGCATCCATCACACTTTGAAAACATTCAAAGCCAGTTGAATCAGTGTATCAGCAGCTATGGTCTGGCCTCCACCCCCCTCTCCACTTCTTTCCCTGTCCAGTCCACTCCACTGGCTCTGCTGTTCTCCAGCACACAAAGCACAGAGCTGCTCCTCTGCCTAGAACATTCCCCCCTCCCCAAATTCCTCTGTGCTTTGCTCCCTCTCTTTACTCAGGCTCTAATGTTGCCTCACTGGGGAAGCCTGCTTTGATCCCTAGCCAAAACAGTGTCCTGTCCTTCCCACCTGCCTCCCTTATATTATTTTCTTACTGGTGCTCCTCAAAGTCTGACATTAGATCGGGCATTTGTTTCCATGTTTATTTTCTGGATTCTTCACTAGAAAAGAAGCTTCAAGTGAACATGAATGTTTGTTCACAACCATAGCCCATCTAGAAGAGAGGCTGCCACACACTGACATATACTGAATGAAGCACTAAATGAGTGCTTAAATTTCTATGTGACAAAATGTATGCATGCATGCATATACACATGCATAATGCATGCATAACACATGTGCATACGTGTATGCACACATGCATGCATACATGCATGCATGGATATATGCATACATGCGTACAGACAGAATATGAAGGGTGGCAAGTCTGTCCTTGCATGAGAATCACCTGTAGAACTTTGAAACTCCAAACACTATGTCCAACCCCTGGAGATCTGGAGATCTGGATTCCCCAGGCATTCCCAAGGTTCATTCTGATTCAGAGCCAGGAGCCAGAAACCTCTCACAAGAGATTGAGCTACCTATTAACCAAAGATCCCCTTCAACTTGGGGATTCTTAGGCGGTATGTCAGATGCTGTGCTTTAGCTGCCTGCTCTTGGCTAAGAATGACTTCACCTATAAAAGCAGTGACTGCAGCCCACAGTGGTATGGGCCACAGTGACCTCATCCTCTTCCCAGAGCCTACTTCCTTGAGGAATAAACACAATCTCTTAACCAATGTTTTTTATTTGTGAAGAAAGGATGTGCACACCAAGAATGCAAGTTTCTTTTGTTTTGGAAACCTACTGAATGCTGTGATTGTTATGAGCAGGCAGTTGGGGAGGGAGGAATAAGGAAGAGTAATGAAGGGACAGGTTTGGATAAAGGACACAAGATTGCAGGGACAGATTGTTCTTGCCTTGGGAGACTCACTGAGAAAAGGATCACAGGGTCACATGTTTACCAATAGTCTTCAATGCTTCTCTCTCAGGCCCTGAATTCAATACCGCTCACTGAACCCTCATGGTACAAACTAAATATTTGTGTCCCCAGAATCCCTATGTCAAAACCTAATTCCAGTGTGATGGTATTTGGGGAGGAGGGGTGGTCTTTGAGATGTCATTAAATCATGAAGGTGGAGCCTTCATGAATGGGATTAGTGCCCTTATAAAAGAAATCTCAGAGAGCTCCTTTGGCCCCTCCATCATGTGAGGATACAGCAAGAAGATGAACCAGAAAATGGTTCTCCCCAGACATGAATGGACACCTTGGTCTTAGATTTCCTAGCCTCCAGACTCTGAAAAATAAGTTTATGTTGTTTAAAACCAAGCTGGTCTATCATATTCTGTTACAGCACCCTGACCTCACTAAGATACCTCACAGCAGCCTTACTGAAAACTCATTATAATCCTACTGTATAAATGAGTAAGCCAAGCTATAGAACTACCAAATGACTCTTACACAATCACAGTAGGTAAGTGAAAGATCCAGGGTTCAAACCCAGTTCTTTGGCTTCAACAAGGGACCCACCATCCCCCTCAGAATTTTGGTTGGCGCTTCCATCACCCAGCCCCATCCACTGACATACACTCGCCCTTGCTGCCTTCAGTAATTCCTGACCCTGCTTGCACATGAGAATCACCTGGAAAACTTTTAAAGGAAATACTTGAGCTCTATACACTAATGTAGTACAGACTCTACAGTCTCAAGTCTAATACTTGAGACTATAATTAATTGGCCCAAGGTGGGCCATTAGTATTTTTTTAAGCTACCTAGACAATTCCGTGGTACAACTAGAGTTAGAAACCACTGCTCCAGGTCACTGGGCAGGAGGTGCATGCCCTAGTAGAAGTACCACAAACAGCATATATATAGAATGAATCCACAATACAGAAAAGATTAGAGAAGAGCTTGGCTAAGGAGCTAGAGATGTGGTTCTGGCTCATCCTGAAAAGAAGCCTGAGGTACTGAGCCCAAGTCTAAAATGGCAATGGGTTTGCTAGGGCTGCCATAACAAAGTACCACAAACTGAGTGGCTTCACCAACAAAAATGTGTTGTCTCACAGTTTGAGGGCTAGAAATCTGAGATTAAGTGTGGGCAGAGCTATGCTCCCTCTGAAGGTGCTCAGGAAAGATCTATCCCAGGCCTGTCTCCTAGTTTCTGGTAGTTCCGACCTTGACAGCATAACTCCATCTTCACATGGCTCTCTCCTACAGTGTGTATATGTCTATATCCAAATTCCCCCTTTATTAAAGGCCCTGGTCATAACAGATTAGTCACTCACCCTACTCCCATATGTCCTCATCTTAACTAATTACAGCTACAAGGACTTAATATCGCCAAATAAGGTCACATTCTGAGGTTCTGGGGGCAAGGCAAGGACTCCAAGATATCTTTTCTGGGAGAAACACAATTTAACCCACAACAGGCAGGTAGAGCCAAATTCTGAGGCAATGGTCCCCAAGCATGCACTTAGGAACACAGACCTGTGCCAGATGTCTACTCCACTCACTGTCCTGACAAGTTACACTGTGAATGTAATGAAAGCCCAGAAAAGTCCTTCGGTAAAGCAATCTGTTAGCTCTGTTAACAGTGTCTCTCAACTTGGACCATAAAACCCTTTCCACATCGCATTTACTAACCACCTAAGCAACACAGTTTAGGAAACACCATAACTATCTAAGTATGGAGTAGCCATGATGAATTAAAGTCTCATATGAGGGTGAGAGTGTCAACACCAAGGAGTGGACAATCTGATATGGAGCAGTGAGTCTCTCCTTGAAAAAACACCCACAGAAGCTAAAAACAAAACATAAAGTATCATGAACTACCATTTCTCACAATACTATGGTAAACAATCCTGAGTCTTATTCTACAATCTATAAGGCCAATTTTTTGTAATATGCTAATTGATTTCACAGATTGACAACATTTCAGCCCTCTGGGGAGCTGAGTTTGGGGTACAGGGATATTGCAATTTGAGGTAAGCCATGTTGTAGCTAGAGAAACTAAGTATTATTCCAGCTCCCCGTCGAGATCAAGCTGCTGCCTAAAACTAAATGGAAGTCAGAGAAAGTAACTTTTGCCTTCTTTACCTCCTTCCCCCCTCAGAAATCCATTCTGTACATGATATAGCGCCTTATTTTTTATTTTTAAAAATTTTTAATGTTTATTTTAGGGAAAGAGAGAGTGTGTTTAAGTACGCATGAGTGGGGGAAGGGCAGAGAGAGAGGGAGACACAAAATCCAAAGCAGGCCCCAGGCTCCAAGCTGTCAGCCCAGAACCAGTCACAGGCCTCAAATCCATGAACCATGAGATCATGACCTGAACCAAAGTAAGAAGCCCAACCGACTGAGCCACCCAGGTGCCCCTATAGCACCTTATATACAGAGGAGACCACCACCTGCTGAACTCAAAATACATTCTGGATTGGAACACAAACTTTGGGAAAGGCTACCTTAAGTAGCATACAAAATAATCCAACACACAGTGTGGCTTGTCAACATAAAACCATGTAATTTACATACTTCCAAAGCAAGATTTGCTCAAACGGCTCCTTGAACATAGGGAAACCGTGGGTCATTTCAAATCTGAAAGGCTTACGTTTTTCAGGTTTTCTCTTTTGAGCAAACTAGACTTTCTAAACTTTTAATTCAAGAGAGAAATTACAATGCAACACCAAAGTGGTCCTTTCCTCAGCAGCAAATTAGAGAGGGCTAATTTGTGGGCACAGCCATGCCCTGTTATCAGTACCTTGTCACTTTAATTTAGCACAACCAAAACCTCACCATTCCTTTCATTTTTTACTTCTCCACATAGAATTTTAGCCTTCACGCTGGGTTTCAAAGAGTCCAAAATAAAACCAGCCCACATTAAGCAAAACAGCCACATAAGACCTTTCCTTTATGTGTAAGGAAAAAGACTTTCAAAGTTCAGAAGGAGGATTTTTTTATTTAAAGCACTAAGTAGTCTTGGTAATGTTTTTAAAGACCTATTTTAAAATGCTGAGACTTTCTCCTCCATTGTGCCGACGTGCATGTGGACAGACACGGAGATTTCCTCTAACAGAAGCAACAAAGCTGTTACTTGAAATCTATACACTTTGATCCACTGCTAAAACATCTCAGCTATGCAAGTGTCTCGAAGATCCATGAATTGTCAAGCTGGAAGATACACCTTCCATCCTCCTGCCCTGTGGGGCATTAATGGACAAAAATGACAGCCTGGGCTCAGGGGACATGCCAGTCTCCAGATCCTCAATATTCTGCTCTTACAATAGTGACTCTAGCCATCCTTCAGCCAGAGGAAATAGACTGTCAAGAATTGTAGAAGAAACAAATGCTACGGCATCAAGCTATAGGTGAGCATAAAGCATGAAGTGCAAGCGACCTCCAGTCCTTTATTAACTCTCCAGCAGAGGCTACCTTCATCAGAGAGAGTTGCTCTCCGAAACAAAAATTAATTGCTGTAAACAGAAATACATGTTTTCCACAGCCTCACAGGTGTCATTCAGCTTCCAAAATCTCACAGCCTTCACCATCTCCACCTGCCTTTCTGAACCTCTTGAAATTCCGAGCAGATTCCCCAGCACTTTCACCCCTCAAGGAGCAAAAAGCCTTAAGTATATATATCACCTGAGCTCTCATTCTGCAAATCCTTTAGTTGGAAATATTAGTAACGGGGGATGGCTGTATATCGGCCATCATGGTGGCAAGTTGTAAAAAGGCACCATCAGCACAGAAACATAGACTCTTTGCAAACTCAAATGGTAATTGGAATTTAGAGCTAGTGTCCTGCCATAAATCGGTAGCTTGCAGCTGTCACTGGGAGTAAAAAGTCTGCCTCTGGACTGAGCAGGAACCCGAAGCCCATTCCAGAGAATGTTTCCTTATACAGATGTCAGCCTCACCGTTTGCAAGGAGAAGAATCAGTTTCACATCAAGCCCCTGCCCCCTCGCCGAGGGGAATGCGTGGCAGAGCTGGAAAGGGCAGAGCTCTTTCCATCAAATAGGAAATCTGACAGACAGAGGCACAGCTTAGTAGAGCACCCCAAGGATCACATTTCTTGTTATAGTCTGCCTTTATTTTTTATTTTTCTCTGACTCCCAGATGCAAGGAGGCCCAGGGATGGAATGAAAGTGAAAGTTATAGGTCCCTGAGCAGACCACAGTCCCTACCTGCTTTGAATAGCATGTTTCAGGTGATTCTATTCTATTCCTTTCTTGGCCCACAGAGTTTGATAACTCATCACAGCCCCTGACTTGGTGAAAAAAAAAATAAATCAAACAGATGGCAAAGACTAACGCCAGAATTCGTGTGGGGCTTTCAGTGGTGTTTTGTTTGCAAATGGAAACCAAGTCTCTTCCTTGAGCCTTGCAGACACTCACCACCCTCCACCAGATCCTAAGATCTTCACGAGGTAGCACTTTCAGAGGAGAGGGTGATGTGGTTGCAGACATCTGCAACAGGGCCCAGATGGTCAAGCTAGGGCTCAGCAGCTGGCCTGGTGACTGTATAGACGCTGCTTCCCCATCCCCAACTGAACCCGGGGTTCAATTTCCACATCATGGGACATGCCAAATCAGGCATGTTCTGGTTATCATTTATTAAGGCATTTGTATGAAGGGCCTTATCATTGCATGGGCAAAGGAGAAAGCAAAATATAAAATCACGCTAAATTGAGGACCCTCAAGTTGGACTAGTGTGGGCCGGTCCATACGTGGATGTGCTCTTCCTTTGCAAAAATCAAAACAACCTTCTAACTATCCTTTGAAGAAGAGTACGGGGTTCATGCCTGAAAGCACGCAGCCCTTCATCACTCATAGAAGTGCCCAGACCCGTTTGCCCAGTCTCTAACCGATGAGCCAGACAGAACCACTGCTTCTTTCTGCAGGCTGACTTGCATTTCAGATTTCAGGCAACTCTTCTAAAACAGGCTCTGGCACTCAAGAGCCTCAAGGTGTGGGTCTCATGTGATGCCCACCAGGAAACAAATGGCTTTTACATACAGAGCCATTTGGAACCTTAAGTTCCAGGGCTAAGTACCCAGGGGTCATGAGGCACCCTGGCAGAGACGTGACCACCAGTGTGAGTAACAACAGCAAACCCTCCCGTGGTCGGGGAATGAGAAGCCAGGGAGTCACTACTCCAGCTGAGAGAGCTAGAATCACCAGCCTGCCCCACATGGACTTTGCACCAAAAAGCTCAATACCTTTGGTTCACAGCAGAGGGGCACACTGTTCTCAAAAGGGAAAAACACCTATTTTAGCTAAATCTCTGAAACCTAGGGAAGTTCAAGAACTCTAGAGATAACAAGATATTCCAAGAAGGTAAGTCTTTTTCTCTTTAAAGTCTTTTGTTCCTTTTACATGGCTCCAGACTTAAAAAAAAAAATAAAAATAAACAGATAAAGGGAAGTTGCTACTCTAGAGTGCAGCCTCTCTCTACCCCAAGTTCCACATGGCCAGTAGTGGCCAAGGAGGACCTCTAAAGGAGCTCAAAAAGAGTGAACATATAAACTCAACCCAGGAGTCAACACGAAATCAGAGACATGCAAAGACATTCAAGAGTCTACAACATGCCTGAGGCTACTACCCTACTTAGAGCAAGGACACATCAGTCAGAGGCAGAGAGGTGGCCAAACATGAAAGCAGACAAAAACTGGAATCAGAGAGGCCACCCCAGCTCTGCCCAAGGGAGTAGAAGCCCCGCCACCAATTCACACCTCCACATCCCATTGCCAAGTGTGAGGTTCCCAGGCAGGATGGAGAAGTCAGGCTCCCCTCGCAGGACACCTCTGGCCAGCTCTCCTCGTTGTGATTCCTTGTTTACCTCGCACTCTCCTGCTTACCACCGAGCTTCCCTTGAAGTTTGCTAAACAGAGATGTGCTCGTCAAAGAATGCCAGGGGTCTTGGTTACACTTCTCACAGTAAATCATCAAATTGGCATCTTGCTACAAGCCTGCCAATTGCACCTGCCCCTGGGAGGTAGCTCTGCTCTGCTGGAGCCGACAGCCTGTCTTCTGAGCTTGTTTTCAAGTAAGGCAACATGTTGAGGGCTGGGGGGTGGGGGGGAACGATGACACAGGATGCTGGTTTGCTCTCCTCCAGGCCTCTCAATTTCACTCTTTGCTCCCAATCCAGCTGAAGGAAAACCAAGCCCATCCATCACCATAAATACACCGAGAATCACATCTTATAACGACAACCTGTCCATGGGGACATGTCCAAGTTTGTTTATTGATGTTTTTGCTTTAATAATCTTATTTCGAAGCAATCTCAAGTTTACCATAAAAAAATTGCAACTTTAGTACAAAGAACCTTCTTTCTTTCTTAATGACTTGAAAGTACCTTGACAACCCTAAGCTGCAACACTCACTGATACGTGAGTATGCATTTCCTATGACAATAACATTCTCCTCCATGACCACAACACAACCATTAACATCAGGAAATTAACATATAATACATGTCACATTTGCTCCTTGGACCACATTCAAATTTCACCAAATGTCCCTATAATGTGCTTTATAGCAAAAGGATCCAGTTTAGAATCACACAGTGTTTTTAGTTGTTCATGTCTCTTTGGTCTTCTTCATCCTAAAACACCTCCCCCTTCTAAGTCTTTCCTTGATTTTTGTGATCTTGACTTTTTTTTAATTACAGGCTGTTTATTTTGTATAATGTCCGTCAATTTGGCTTTGTCTGATGCTTCCTGTGATAATAGAGTCAGATTATGACTTTTTGGCAGGAAAATAATGGAAAAGTGAAGCTACATCCTTTTCCTTGCATGTTACCAGGTGGTAAAGGATTCTGCTGTGTCCCATTGCTGGTGATGTTCATTTCTTTTCCCCCAGCTTGTGTGTGTGTGTGTGTGCACGCGCGCGCGCGTGCACGCTCAAATCCCCACATGTCCATGAAGACAGGCTGACCTGGGAGAGAGGGGGCTTGGGCATATCTTGATTTGTACCCTCTCTGCTCCACCGCACCTGCCTCCTCCTTGGAGGGAACTGTAGTAATAGTGATAGTAATGACATCTGAGTTATACAGACATATTTACAGAGATGGGATAAAGTAGAGGAAAGAAGAGAGACGCTTTTGTGAACAAATACCTTAGGTCCTCACACAAATTTTCCAGAGCTAAATAAGGTTAGTTGCATTAACTTTTTCATGCCAGAAAAGTCCCATTTCACTCATTCACTCAAGCCCACAGACATTTATGGGGAGCTTCTCCCCATTAAGCACAGAGACACCAATGTCTGTTGGACACTGCCCTGCCCCCAGAGGACAGCATGGTCTCTTACAGAAAGGTTATAAATAAGAGCTACAGTACAGTATCAAGGAGACGCTTGACCCAGCCCAGGTTGAGAGGGAAGCAGTCCAGCACAAGGAATGACTGGCTCAACACAGTCTGCATGTTCTGCCTGAAAGCAGATGTAAACAGATTCCAGATGAGCCTGCGAGCAAAAGTGAACTACAGCAGAGGGGAGATTGGAGAACGAGGTGGACAGGAGCTGAGTCAAAAAGGGTTTGGATGCTCAGCAAGAGTCTATAAGCCACCGGGAGCCACAGAAGGGTTTGAAGCCACCTGGCAAGATGATACGGATATTTTTGCAACAATGCAAGCCATCTACAGAGGGGAAGAGGCAGGGAACAGAGGGAAAGACATAGGTTAGGAGACCAGTGCAGTCATCTTCGGACCAGAGGCTGAAGAGGGTTGTTAATCTGGGGCAGGAACAGTGGGGAGGAAACAGGGGCCACATTCTTTACTAACACAAGATGCAGTATCCATGGGATTTCGCAGGAGTGTGAGAAGTGGAGGAAAGAACAATATCGGGAGTGCCCAGAGGGCTCCTGGAATAAATGGGTGGGAGCGGAGGTGCCTGTAATCAGAATCCAGACTATAACGACAGTAGGTGTTGCCTATTGAACACTTCCAGGCACAAAACCAATTTCCCAACCTCTAATCTGGAATCCCAGTGAAGTTATATGCAACCTGATTAGTAGAGTGTTTCAAGGACAGAGTTTGCTGCTATGGATGGACACCATGGCATGCTGAGTTTCAGCCCTAGTACTTTAATTACATTTGAGTTCCTAACGTTACCTGCTGCAATGATTACTGTGGGCATAGCTAGGAGTAGTTTTACAGGAAGACAGAGAGATGTTTTAAGACTTGCTTACCCTTGCCCCTCTCACTACCACCTACCACTTTTGTCTGCCTAATCATTTCCAGTAATTCTGGGCTTGAAGCCACATCTTGTTGATTTAATTTCATAGCACGCCCCTCGTGTGTTTATTTTTTTCTTGAGAACGGTATGAGATCCTCGAGAAAAACTGAAAACACCACACAGTATTAAAAGGCTAAGCTTTGTAACTGGACATTTACTTGGTGAAAGATGAAATCCCAATGTTTGGCTAGGGTTTAGAAGCAATCATAGTTCTTCTCTCCCAACACTTTTTTTTTTGTTTTTTTATTTAATGTTTTATTTATTTATTTGAAAGGGAAAGAGTGCATGTACACAAGCGTCAGAGAGGCAGAAAAAGAGGGAGACACAAAATCCAAAGCAGGTTCCAGGCTCTGAGCTGTCAGTGCAGAGCCCAGCTGGGGAATCGAACTCAGGAACTGTGAAATCATGACCTAAGCCAAAGTCGGATGCTTAACGAACTGAGCCATCCAGGCGCCCTACCTCTCCCAATATTTTGTTTTGTTAATGTAAAATCAAGCACTTCTGCTACTTCTTGTTTTAAACCACTTCTCTATATATACCCAGTAAGTAAATATTCAGGTCAGAGGTAGGAGATAGGGACTTTCCAAGTAAAATCCATCCAATTTGACAGTTGCATAGATATTTTGCACAGTTTAATTTTGCCCTGTGGGAAGGAGAAACACAATAGTCTCATGGTTGTTTTGTAGGTGATCTCAAACCTTTTTTCCTTCACCTATTTCGTCTTTTTACTTACCTGTATTCTTTAATGCACTGTAGTTGGTCACTGGTCACACTTTGTTACTGCTCTTCTCAATGAGAAGCACATGACTTCTCATGGTAACATGGCTAAGCTGACCCTGAGTCATATAAACCTGGGCTCACTTGGTGCCTCTACATTACACCCACATGAATACTCTTAAGCCTATTTCTTCCTGAGTACAATTAGAGACAATGATAAGCTCACCTAAGAGGATTTATGTGAAGATTAAGTTGCATTATGTATGTGACAAGGATTCTCTCCTTGACCAAATTTTAATCAGGCTATTCTGAGTCCTCTGCTCAATAAAGCCTGGCCATGAGCTTCTACCTCTGACCCTGCAGAATCCAATTTTAGCAAGAACCCTGCTAAAATCGGTTTCTTTAAGAGAAAATTCCCACCCTCAATATTTGTCCAAACTCCTCATCCACCACTACCCCCCACGTTATATATGATCACCCTGGGCTGCCTTCAGCAAGAATCCTTTTGTGTCAGTTTCACAGAAATCTCCTGTTCTTGATGTTTCTTCTTAGCAATTTTCTCTCTCTGACCCCCTCTCTGATCCTTGGCTGTAAATCTCCACTTTCCTTTATTGTATTCGGAATTGAGCCCAGTCCTCATTTTCCCCTATTGCAATAGTTCCTGTAACATCAGTTTTCCTGTTTTAACTAATGTACAGCTCTGGGTCTTTTTGACAATGTGAAAGCCTCTCATGTTGTTCCCAGTGTGAAGCAATTTTCAAAACATTAAAAATATGATCCTCATACAAACACAAAATGAATACATATTAAAGATGTATTTAATTCAATGAGAAAAACAGCAGGATGGAAAAGTTGTTTCAGAGGGTTCTAGGAGAGGAGACAAATTTATACATAGTCACTGAAAGAAGTGTTCTGAAATAAGACTGCTGAAGTAGATAGAACACTGGATAATGCCTTGCAGAAAAGCAAAGTTATATTTTGGGGGATAATCTTTTCTCATGGAAAAGAATCATTTGCATTGCACCATTTCCTATAGGTATTAATCTGCCCTTACAGACTTGTAAAATACTTTAACCAACAATAAATAGTAAATCAAAGAAAAGCAAAGGCAACACACTTAGAGAATTAGATAATCCTTGGGTGGGGCCAATAAGCTAGTACGACTTTGAAGGAACACACAGCCATCCCTTTGCCTATTGGCCTGTTTTCAAGTTTAAAGTATAGTATATATATATTTTCCTTTATATTAGAATATCATAGGTTTTCAACAAATGTTGGCCAGAAACTAATTATTTTGAGAATGCTTTATACAAAACCCTACAGGGCTCAGGCAAAAACATAATAAGAGGAAAATTCATAGCATCAAATGCTTTCACTGAAGAAGAAAAGGGGGAAAATACAAGATGACTGCATCATGTTATGAGGTTTATTAACCTAAATCTGATAGCTGAACCCTAGGAAAGACAGACGAGTAAAGACTGAAGATAGGAATTTTTATTAGAAAGAAACCAGCTGGATAAACAAAATTGGACATAGTCTTAAACTCTACTGAATAAGATAGAATAGCCACAAAATATATAATCAATTGAATTTTAATTCACTTATATATTAAGACAAGCAATAAACTAAGACCCAACAGAAGGTCAAAACACCTTTTTATATGGCCTCTCACAGTATAAACTTTCCTCATTTCATTTCTACTTTAACTTTTCTATCCCTTTGAATAGCAATGCTTAAAATATCTCTTGCTCAAAACAGGAAGGGTCAGTTTTCAAAGGCTGAGACAATTGAAAGAAGGTTCAAGCTCACCTTTGAATTATTATGTCAGAACACATAGGGGTAAAAGGAATGGCTATAAGAAGTATCTGTAAGACAGTTCCCTCAGTAGCAAACACACATTAACAGGGGAATGGACAGCATGTTTGTGAAGACAGAGCTAGAATGCCTCGGGTCCATTTACCATTGCTTTCCCTTGAGAAGCCCATATAATCTCTATAAGCCTCAATTTTCTCATCAACATGGCCAATAACACACATTTCACCAGGACTGTAGTGAGCATTAAGTGAGCTCATGTTTATACAAACTTTGGCATAGGCCCTGATGCACAACAGATACTAGTAAATATGTCCTATTTTTTCCTGTCCCCAGGGTCACTTTTTTAAAAAAAATGTGTAAATACATGAAAAGCAGGAAAGGGCTTTTGAATTGCATTCTCAGTGCCCTAGAAAGTAGGGAGGTTAATATCTCTTTCATTTCTATTTTCTTTTCCTATCTCTAGTACCTTAAAGTTTCTTTCACTTGAAAACTCAAATGTATATTCCTTTAAATGTAAGCATGTAATTAATCATCACAGGTTCTTTCTAATAAAGCTCCTTTCACTGCTTAATTCAAGAAACATGATAAGGAAACTCAGGTAGAAATCAGAAAGGGACTGACTTCACCAACCTCATTTATCTTCCTGCTTTGTTTCTATTATTTTATTTACCTCCTGTCATATAATTCCTGGATACTTGAAACAAACAAAACAAACAAACAAAACATAAAATAAAAAAAACCTTTGCTAAGTAAGGAAACCAAAGAGCAAAAGTTTCCTCCCAAGGGAATGACAAAGGCAAGGGATCAAAAAACAGCACAGCTGCTATTGTCACAGTCTTACCTTCCTCCATAAATCCCACTCAGGAAATAAAGGATGACCTGAACTGCAGCACCGTGATACTTTTTCTTTTAGACTCGGTCCCCTGATAGACCTGTTTAACAGGTCTGTGCCCAGTGTAGAAGTTCCTTCCTCACTACTTCCCAGGCCCCCCACCCCCAACCGCACAGGCACTGAAAAGCTTCCTGTTTCTGACTCCTCTCTGGAAAACACCACCCTCAGCTTAAGACTCTGATCTCCTAAAAAGATTATTCCCCACCTTTCTGGCATGTTCCAACCCAGAACTGACTTTCCATTTCAGATGTACTGACTTACTAGAGGAAGCCAGGGCAAACCCAGCTTCATTAATGCTAAAGTTTAACGGGACAAGGAGCAGACACTTTGTACCTAACGAACAAGGCAACCTAACCTAACCAACCTAACAAGGCAACCAGCAACACCTGCCCCTGAGGCAGATGCCATGTTCTGCCCCTTTGGCTGGACAAAGACCTTCAGTCTCCAACTGGGCTTCTGCCTTGCCATCTGGAACCTGCCTCAATCCAAGATGCATATCCATTCCAGGTTCTGGTTCCTCCTTGGTCTATCTTTCTGCCTATCACTAGCCCACCCATGCTTTGCCAGTACAGGACTATGAGGGCTGGGATCATGCTCTTTACACAACTCATTCAACAAACTTCCTGGAGGAAAGGAGAACCAGGGGGGAATGATTCTCTCCCAAGACTCGGAGTAGGGGACTTGGGGGTATCAAGCAATTTTGTTGCATGTCAATCTCAATTTTTATGTAGACATTTTCAGCCAGTGAGTCCTCACTGGAGGGACCACTTATGTGTTTTTCACCAGGACCTGAACCCACTCTCAGAAGGCCCTGTGAAGACTTATGCTGTATCAGCACACCACGCCATCCCCTTCAGTCCCAAGGCCAGCCCATCACAGACAAAGAAGGGGACCCCGAGGACTGTGACCATGAGCCACTGGGAAAGTCCGTGGGAAAGGAGGAAAGGCTCAAGTTTTTATCGTTTTTTTTTCCAGCAGACAAACATTCACCCCTCCCCTTTGGACAACGCATGACTATGCCATCAGTTATAGGAATAAGCTAAGTGATGGCGTTGGGGGAATTTTCTCAATCCACAGAAGCTGCAAGTCATATTATCTGGAGTACCCTTTCTCCAACATCTTCAGCAGGTTTTCACATGTCCTGTAGAGGACATATCTCCTCTACAATTCTCAGTCCTCAATTTGCTGTGACATAAAATGGGGACAGTACTGAAACCCCCTTCTACATGCCAGCATATGCTCTCTTTTCCTTAGGACCGTTAGGAGGATAAACATTTTTAAATGCACAAATTATGTGGCACCAAAAAAAAAAAAAAAAAAGCATTCCAAAGATTAATCAGTCTCTTTCCCTTGCATTTATGTGAGAAATGCCAGTTATTTTGGAAGGGCAGAGCAACTGATTTAGTGTCAAATGTTCAGGCTTCTGGGAAGATGTCATCTCCAGGTCTACCACTTCTTGGCTAGTTAATATGGCACAAGTCTGGTATTGCACTGTGTCCCACTGCAAAATGAGAGAACACACCTACTTTGGAGGGAGTTATTCCTTGTAAATGAGATGACATACATCAACGTGAAACATCAGACAGCAGGTGCTCACTTAGAACTGAGGCCCTTTGTCTCCCACATGGCAGGGTTTCTTTATTTAAATACTGTACCAGTAAGACCAGAAAGGCACATGCTACCCAGGATGGGGGGGAGGAGGGGCATCTGAGGCTGATATCAGCTGGTGTCAGCACCAGCATGTTGTCCATATATCATAGTGTGTTACATGGACCATGAAGCCACTGGAATTTTTTTCAAAAAAAAAAAAAAACAAAGAAAGAAAGAAAGAAAAAGAAAGAAAACAAACAAAAATATGTCAACTTCACTAACCTGCAGATTTACGCATTCATCCTCAGGGAGCACACACCTAGTTTTCTTTGTTTTATGAATTTTATATTCCATAAAATTTCCTAAAATCACTTCAGGGCATAAATGCTGATTACAAAGCATTTTAACTGAAATATATTTTAATGGCTCACAACATTTTCCAGCACATACACACACAAAAAAAGAAATACACCAAATATAAAATCCCCATCTGAAAGGCCACAAATTTCACATAAACATGGACAGGAGTTAGAAAAGAAGTTGGGGCACCCGGGTGGCTCAGTCGGTTAAGCGTCTGACTTCAGCTCAGGTCATGATCTTATGGTTCGTGGGTTCGAGCCCCACATTGGGCTCTGTGCTGACAGCTAGCTCAGAGCCTGGAGCCTGCTTCTGATTCTGTGTCTCCCTCTCTCTATGACCCTCCCTTTCTCATGCTGTCTCTCTTTCAAAAAAATAAATAAATAAAACATTAAAAAATTTTTAAAACATAAAAAATCCTTGAAAAAATACAAAGAAGAGAACACAAATCATCCTTTTCAATAGCTCAAAGACATTTACATTTGATAAATTATGTTTGAAAAGACTGAGAAAGATCAAATTTTTAACTTTTTAGAGGTAACACTCAGACTGCTGACCATCTTCTTATCTTCCACCTCCAGACCACTTCCTTGTCAGGGAAGAAGTAAGATTTAAACCACTTTCAAAATGGCGAAGTCCTCCTCCTTTAGGACAGAGAACAAAACCAATTTTCTCTTAACCGATGCACAACATGTGCATTTGGTAAAGCTTCTGAGACAAAAATTCTAAGGATTTTACAAAGTGCTCAGGGAACAAATAGCCTTGTTTCACCTTGGTCCAAAAATGTGACTCTTGAAATTGAAAGAGACATTCACCATCATCCAACCCAGGATCTTTTCACTCTTAATTTTGGCTGCAAAAGCTTTATCCAAAGGAAACCCTCCAGGAGCCCTAACCTGTGAGGAAGGTGGAAGTAGGCTTGTCCAGGAAGAAGTAGGAAGCCAGAACCTGGCTCATTCTACCCCCATCCACTTTCCCAGAAGGAAGCACCCTAAGCTCATTTTCAGAAGCTTGGGGCTCATGGAAACACAGTTTGAAAGTATGTGGACACTCCAACCCTCATACAACAGAAGAATGACACTGAAGACAAAAAGTGACAAGTAACAATAGTCCGTTGGATGAATGGAGGAAGCCTGGTCAAACATTAGAGGGGTTCAAAACAGCCATATCCTGGCCTTGATGCAGCTGGAGTGACTGTACAGCCCATATGAGGCCAATAAGACATCAGAAGAAATCTGTTAATGGTCGCTTTTCTGATGAAAGAGCCAAAGTAAGAGGAGAGCTACTGGTGTTTCCTTTTCCTCTTTACTCCCATTGAGCATGTGAGGACATGATGCCTGGTGTTACAGTAGCCATCTTGACATTATGAAATGCAAGCAAGAGACGAAAGGCCAGCATACTTAGAAGGGGCAAGCAGAAGAGGAGAAAAGAGCTTGAGCTATTTAATGAGGACATCCTTGAGCTATTTAATGAATCCGAAGCCACTTGCTCCTGACTTTGGTTAAGTAAACAATAAATGCCCGTACAGTAAAAGGCACTATTCGCCAAGTCTTCTGCTATTGTATCTCATCTAATCCGCTTCTCCAGTTACTTCAGAAGCAGTGTGCTGCACTTAAAGTAGCACCTGCACTTCTCCATAAATTATCTCTAAGTTCTGTTTCCAAACTAAAATCATGTGGGAGGTTAAAAAGCAAGGAGGAATGGTACAGCCACCTAGGAAGACAGCTTGGTGCTTTCTTACTAAGCTAAACATTTAGTCTTACCATACAATCCAGCAATTGTGCTGGAGCTGTAAAGGCATGAAATGACATGGATGAGACTTAAAGGAGTAGTTCTAAGTGAAGGCAGCCAGTCTTAAAAGGCTATAGGCTATTTGATTTCAACTACATGACATGCTGAAAAAGACAAACTATAGAAACAATAAAAAGATCAGATGAGTGGTGTCCAGGGGTTTGGAGGCTGGGATGTAGATGTGAGGATGGGAGGAGTAAGGAACAGAGGGCCACAGGAGATTTGGGGGGCAGGAAAATGACTTTGTATGAGACTATAATGGTGGATCCATGATGTGATACACTTGTCAAGACCCACAGAACTGTGCAACACCAAGACTAAATCTTAATGTAAACTATACATATTAATGAAAAATAATGCATCAATATTGATTCATTAATTTGTTTAACGTACCACACTAATACAACATGTTGATGCAGGAAAAACTGCAGAAAAGGGAATGTCTATTGGAACTCTCTGTCCTATCTGCCTGATTTTTCTGTAAATCTAAGTGTTCTAAAAAATAAAGTCTACTAGTAGAAAAAAAAGAGAGAGAGAGAGGAGGGGATGCAAGGGAAAGAATCCCTTACATCATAAGTTTTCTTCTCAAATCAGTCCAGAAATTCACTTGATTTAAAGAGGGCATGGACAATAGACACATGAAACGATGCTCAGCTTCCCTTATCATTAGGAAAATACAGATCAAAACCACACTGAGATACCACCTCATGCCAGACAGAGTGGCTAAAATGAACAAATCAGGAGACTGTAGATGCTGGTGAGGATGTGGACAAACAGGCACCCTCTTACACTGTTGGTGGGAATGTAAACTGGTGCAGCCACTCTGGAAAACAGTGTGGAGGTTCCTCAAAAAATTAACAATAGAACCCCCCTATGACCCAGCAATAGCACTGCTAAGAATTTACCCAAGGGATACAGGAGTGCTGATACATAGGGGCACATGTACCCCACTGTTCACAGCAGCACTCTCAACAATAGCCAAATCATGGAAAGAGCCTAAGTGTCCATCAAATGATGAATGAATCAAGAAGATGTGGTTTATCTATACAATGGAATACTACCTGGCAATGAGAAAGAATGAAATCTTGCCATTTGTAGCAACATGGATGGAACTCGAGGAAAATAAGTCAGGCAGAGCAAGACAGATACCATATGTTTTCACTTATAAGTGGATCAGGAGAAACTTAACAGAGGACCATGGGGGAGGAGAAGTGGAAGAATAGTTGGGGAGGGGGAGGGAGGCAAACCATGAGAGACTCTAGAATACTGAGAACAAACTCAAGGCTGATGGGGCTAAGTAAGAGGGGAAGGGGGTGATGGGCATGGAGGAGGGCACTTGCTGGGATGAGCACTGGGTGTTATATGGAAACCAACTTGATAATAAACTATGAAAGAAAAAATATTTCTTAAACTTAAAAAAAATAAATAATAATAAAGAGGGCATGGAAAGGTTTGAACCAGCACCTGTCCTCTTTTCCATAAACCACCACCCCTAATCCTACCAAGAGAAATCCCTGACATTCACCCCAAGCAGGTCCTCTTTTTTATATTCCATTCACACCACATGTTTCAGGATGCTTCCACGCATGCCCAGTACTCTCCGGAGGGATGAACCAGTATTTCCAGTGGTGTTTATGCTCTCTGCTCATCCCTGCCATTCTCTGCCACTCTCTCCGCTTTCCAGGGCATTCCTCTGGGGTTCCCAGGGGGTTTCAGAGGGTTCCCAAGTCATTTCTTCCTGTGATAATGACATCTCTGGAGGGAAAAAAAAGCATCCTTCAAATGCTTCTCTGCATTAATGGAAGTGACAGTCTAGTAAATAATAAATCATTCAGGCCCTCCAGGGAACCCCCCTTTCCACAGAGTTCCTCCTCTACTCAAGTTGAAAGCAATGGTCAAATGCTCCCCAGCTGCAGGGCCCAGAACTTGAACCACTGTTGAAATGTACCTTCTCTGTGCAAATGGAGCAGTTTCTGAATTCAGTATTTTTAAAAAACAGGGGCGGAGGATGGGGGAGAGTCCCACACTCCAGTCCCAAATGTGTCCTGGATCTTTTCTTCCATGGTTTTTTCTGGGGTCTAGAAGGCCAACTTCAAATCTTAGTTCTAAATGGACTGAGGTTGTAGCTGGATAATTGTTACTTGATGACAAAACAAAACCTCTAGTTAAAAAGAAAAGAAAAAAAAAAGCAATCAGTGATTGCTTGGCTCCAATCTCTTCCCCTCTTTTGTTTTTTTTCCTTTTCTGAATAATATGCAGGTGGGCACATGATCAGTATTCTCACCAGAAGTGTGGACTCTATGAAATTGGCTGGAAGACGACATTTGCTGAGCAAACATTCCCTGGAGAGAAGTCACTGTGGATAGATCAATGAAGCATTGGCAATGCAGACCACCAGCTGGGGACTAAAATGCTTGTGTTAGGTAGCTTAATGGGTGATGAGATTTTTATCTGAATGAAGTATTCCCACAAGAAGGGCATGGGTCTTTTTAATACATTCAGACAGAACGTTAAGAATACATTAGAACTAACAATTCTTCCCCTAAATGTCGGACTTTTTCACAGCTCCCAGCCTTTGCCCATACTGTTCCCTCTGCCTGGAACACCTAGTCCCAGCCTCAGCCTCAGCCCCCACCCCTGGTCTCATCTTTTGTCACATTCACATTCATTATTCAGGGTACGGTGAGAAACTTGCAACTTTACAAATGGTCATCCCAGAGTGGCCCCTCTCCTCTGCCCCGGATCACCTGGCATCTATCACCTTTCACAGTGACTATCTGTTTGTGCAATTTATCTCCACCGGACAAAATAGCTCCAAAAGGGCCTCCTTCTTATCTGTCTTTGTAGCTCTTGCACCTGGGACAGCACACTGCCCACAGTAAGTCATCAACAGATGCCTTCTCAAAACAAGAATCACAGAAGGAATAAACAAAACACACAAATGGACTTTATGGCATCTCCAAGTGGTATCTTTAAAAAGTGTTATTACCAGAGCCTCTTTCAACATGAAATATTTTTCAGTTTGACAAAATATCAACATGCATTTATGTGCATCATCTAGCATAAAAATAAGCCCACAAAGTTTAACTCCAAGGAAAGCTTGATTATCTGCAGTTATTCTTCCAAACCACAAAGTAAAACAAATACATTTCCATGTTGCTTTGACTGACACAAATATCTGTGATGCAGTGAATTACACCCAATCACAAATGCATCCCTTGTAGGCAATACATTCCTTCATTTTGCATCTTACGCAACCACAAAGAAATTAAACTTGCATGTGCGTGGGGCACTGAAATCATTTTTGGCATCCTCACCAGGACTCAGGATGCTGGGCTCGTTAATAGGAATGAGGTTGTCTGGAAGATAAGCTTACTAGTGTCGTGGCAGCTACAGCACAGACTGGCTGGACCTCTTCCAGTCTCTAGAGGCCATCAGAGGAAACTGTGTGTCCTCGGGGGACAGTGCTCTGCCCCAGAGGGTCAACTCTGCTGGTCCTAAAAGCTGGCCTCTGAGGTTGGCCTCAAGAGGACTGTCTTCAGAAGCATGGATCAAAATTCACTGGGAAACCCATCCTAATAAAGAGAATGTCTGCATTTCCTTCCCTTATCAGTAATTCCTAGGTCTACTTCGGGTAAAGGCAGAATCAGGAAATTAAGCTCAAGCTGCAGGAGATGAGAAAAACCCAGTGTTCAGGGTATTTTAAAGCTGTTCGTAAGACTTTGACTTTAGCTCAATAAGTCTCAGGGTTCATTCCATCATTCATGCAAACACTTGAGTGCCCTTCCTGAACTAGGCTCTGTGCCAAACACAATCAGTCCAGTAAACGGCCATCTTCTTGAGGTGGCTGGTAAATCTGTACTATCAAAATTCTTCTTTCTTTCTCTACTTATACATTTCCCACCTTCATTCCAAATATGAAAGCCTTCCTCTTAATTTGATGCCGAATTCAATACAACAAGACAATGAGGAACATAAAACAATAAGACAAAAAAAATATTCTTGGTAAATAAAAATAATTTAAAGAAGTAAAAACACATTCTTTGGGTTTTTTTTTTCATTTTAAAATGTAGTTGACTAGAAGATCCCAAAGGTCCTTCTAGTATAAAACTTGATGAATCACTAGGAATCAGGAAAATGTAAATTAATAGGACAATAAGATACCACGGAAGATATTCAGGGCAGAGTAAAGAATTCTGCAATATCAAGTGTCGCCAAGACTATGGAGTAAATAGGATGACATACACTGCTGATTGGGAGTGTAGGTTAATAAAGCCTCTTTGGAAAACAATTTGGTAACTTATAGTAAATCTGAATAAATTCAATGGGGTTTTTCTTCAATGTCTCTGATAATCACATACATGCTCACGGGTGACAGGGACAAAAACATTCACTGAGGAATAATTTTTTATGGCAAAATTGGTAACAACTTACACATCCATCAGCAGATAAATAAAATGTCATACAGATAGAATCTACAGATGACCCAATATATAGTACTTAAAGGGTAAACTATGTTTACACTCATGGCTAAAATACAATAACATAATAATGAATGGACAAAACAAGATTCAGAACAATACATGAATTCCACATGATTTATGTAAATTAGAAAATAACTATATTTTTTCAAGTATAAGTATGTGTGAAAACATCTCTATAAAATCGGTGGTTCTCAAATAGGGATGACCTCCCCCTTTGCTGCTTCCTTGGGGACATTTGGCATTGTCTGGAGACATTTGTCTTGCTTGCTTCCTTTTTTCTTTCTTTTCTTTTCTTTTCTTTTTTTTTTTTTTAGGGACAGAACAAGAGGAGAAAGAAACAGTGAGTGAGAGGGGGAGAGGGGCATATCTCACTAACTGTGAGATCATGACCTGAGCCAAAACCAAAAGTCGGATGCTTAACTGACTGAGCCACTAAGGCACTCCAATTTATGTCATGTTTTAAATGAACTGAGGTACATCTTTACTTAAAAGAACTTACCATGAAACTTTTGTGAAGTTTTTTTTCTCATGTAATAATCCCAGCTTAATTTATCTGCTGCATTAAGGATTAATGACTATACTTTACAATCTGTAGCAAGACACATATATATTGGAGCCAAACCTGTGCCAAATTCCTCAAGTGTTCACATTTTACTCAAGTTCACTAAACTGCCTCTTTTTCTGTTACCCATTCAAAACCTTGCAACACAGCTGGCACATTTTCTTTACATCTGAATTCTAAGAAGAAAATATTCCTGTTTCAAAAGGTATATGAAGATATCCATGCTCTTTCTAACTAACCTGAGACTAGAACCATAAATATCAAAATTAAAAAGGAAGATCAATCCATCAATAACCCTCAAATTATACTGACACAGAGACAAAATTAGGTTAGTAACATCAGGGACACACTTTTTAAAAACATATGTCTGAACAGTGGTTGCCAGAGATTAGGGCTGGGCAGACTTTGTGGGGAGCATATAACTATAAAGGCAGAGCTCTAGGGAGTGTCTTTCTGGTGATGAACAGTTCTATATCTTGATTGTAGTTGTGATTATATGAATCCACATAGGCAATAAAACTTTACAGAACTATAAACACGCACAAAAATAGAATCCGTGCACAGGAAACGGATGAAATACCAGTAAAGCCTACAGTCTAGTTCACTGCATTGTGCAACGTCAATTTCCTGGTTTTGATAATGTTTTAATTAAATAAGATGTCACCTTTGGGGAAATCTGGATTAAGGGATGGCTCTACACGCGGGGTTTTTTCTCAATCTCTTGTGAGTCTCAAATGAGTTCAATATAAAATTTTTAACATAAAAATTAAAAACATGTTGCATATGAAAAAATTATCAACATTATATGTCAATGTGGAATTGCAAGTTAAAACAACAATGAGATAACACTACGTATCTATTCGAATAGCTAAAATCAAGAGTGCCGAAAACACCCAACACTGGTGAGGATGTGAAAAACCAAAAGGAAGTCTCGTTCATTGCAGTTCATTTGCATTGGGAATGCAAAATGGTGCAGCCATTTTGGAAGCTAATATAGCAGTTCCTTATAAAATTATACAAACTCCCATCATATGATCTAATAATCACATTCCTTGTTAACAGCTGAAAGCTTATATCCATACAAAAACCTACGCACAAATGCTTATAGCAACCTTATTAATATTGCCAAAACTCGTAAAGAAGCCACACAACCTTCAACAGGAAAGCAGATGAACAAATAGCAACCTATCCACACAAAGGAGTAGTATTCAGCCATTAGCTATCGAGCTACATACACACACAAAAGAACAATGAGTCTTGGGGCTCTGGGTGGCTCAGGGTGTTGAGCATCTGACATTGCTTCAGGTCATGATCTCACGGTTAGTGGGTTCAAGCCCAATGTAGGGCTTTGCGCTGACAGCACTGTGCCTGCTTTAGATTCTCTGTCTCCATCTCTCTCTGCTCCTCCCTACCTTGCTCTCTCTCAAAAATAAGTAAACATTTAAAAATTTTTAAATGAAGGATGAGTTTTATATGCATATTTCTAGGTGAAGAAGTCTCTCTGAAAAGGCTACACACAGTTTGATTCCAATTATATGAAATTCTAGAAAAGACAAAAGTACAGAGACAGTAAAAAAGATCAATAGTTGCCAGGGGCTCTGGGAGGGAGTGGAGAGGTGAGGGAGGAACGGGTAGAGCACAGGAGGTTTTTTAGGACACTAAAAAATGTTCTGTATGATACTATAATGGTGGATACAAGCATTATACATTTACCAAAATGTACAGAATGGTGCAAAACAGAGTGAACCCTAATGTAAACTATGGTTTTCAATTACTAATAATGTATCATTTATTGGTCCAACTGTGACAAGTACTATACTAATGCAAGATGTTAATAATACCTGAAATTGTACAAGTAGAGGGGAGATGTGAGAATTCTCTGTACTTAGTGCCTGATTTTTCTATAAGCCTAAAACCTCTATTAAAATAATAACATCTATTGGGGCACTGGGTGGCTCAGTCAGTTAGAAGTCTGTCTTCGGCTCAGGTCATGATCTCATGGTCCGTGAGTTCGAGCACCACGTTGGGCTCTGTGCTGACAGCTCAGAGCCTAGAGCCTACTTTGGATTCTGCGTCTCCCTCTCTCTGCTCCTCCCCCACTTGCTCGCTGTCTCTCAAAAAATAAATACACATTAAAAAATTAAAATAATAACATCTATTATTGAAAAAATAAAGTAAAAAACTACGTTCAGCCTAATCATAAGTGAAGCTCACTTTGGTAGAGAACATGAATACTATATTAAATACCAACAGCTACATGGGGTTTACATCCATAATTGTATCATCTGTTTCCTATATTAAAGAAGTATCCATCATTCAGCAAGGGTTAAATAAAATAAGGCTTGTGAAACCATTCTTTGAAAGCAAGGAAGAGCGCTGTTTGGAGGAAATGGCAGTGAACACAAATAAGTAAGTCCCTGTCTGTCTCAAATGTGTTTCACTGAGATTCTGTGTACTGGTGGGAGGTAGAAAAAATAACAGCAGAGCAGAATTTGCACCTCCATGTTCACTGTACCATTACTCACAATAACCAACAGGTAGGAGCAACCCAAATGTCCAGTGACAGATGAAGGCATGCACAAAACGTGGCACATACGTACAGTGGGGTATCATTCGGCCTTCAAAAGAAGCATAGTCTGCAAAATTTCTTTATGCTGGAAGAACATGCCACGACATAGATGAATCTTGTAAAGACTTGATACTAAGTGAAATAAGCCAGTCAGAAAAGAACAAATGCTGCATGATTCTACTCACATGAGGCAGTCAGACTCTTAGAAACAGAAAGTAAAATGGTGATTACCAGGGACTGGGGGCATGGAAAATGGAGAATGAGGGGTTACTGTTCAACAGCTATGGAGTTACGGTTTTGCAAGATGAAAACAAGAGAGATCTGTTGCACAGCAATATTCAGCTCCACTGAAAAGTACACCTAAAAATGGTTAGGATGATAAATTTTATGCTTCTTACCACAATGTAATAAAAAAATTTTAATAACATCAGCATGACCTTCAAAGAACATTCTGGAAGTTTAAAATCTTGATTATAAATCTGGTCATGACACCGAAAGCTTGAGTGAAACTCCGACTCAAAAGAGGACAGAGTCTGGCAGAGTCAGTATCATAAACCCAGGAGAAAAGAACTCTGGGAAGCTGATACACAACAGAATTTCTGCAAATGACAAAAAAGTGAACAAAACAAGTTCCTTAAAATCTACCCGATATGAGAAGTTCAAGGGGGGAACTTTAGATTGTGACCTCACTTTGAACTAATGCTGATTTCCATTAAATGCTTTGAACTGATGATTTCCATTATCTTCTCAACTAGTAACAATGAAAAGAGCTACCATTGTGAAGCATTAGTTTTGTGCTAGTTTATATGCATCAATTCACTGAATCCTCTTAGCAACTTTACATGGCAGATGTCCTGGTTATTTATTGCTGTGTAACAAACCAACCCAATAATCTGTGGCTTCAAACAACAACAATCATTTATTTTGCTCATGAAAATATAATTTGGCAGGGTTGACCAGGCATGGCTGGTCTATGCCTCATGTGGAGTCAGCCAGGACAGCTCACCTGGGGCTTGCTGCAGGATCCACTTTCAAGATGGCTCACTTATATGGTTGGCAAGCTGTGCTGGCTCTCAGCTGGGAGCTCAGCCAAGCCTGTGGGCCAATGTCCTCAATTCCTCCCAGTTGGATCTTCCCATGAGCAGCTTGGGCTTCCTCACAGCATGGTGGCTGACTTCCAAGAACGAACACCACAGAACAAGATGGAGGTGCATAGCATTTTTATGATCTTGCCTTGAAAGTCATAGAACACCACTTCTGCCACACTCTTGGTTAAGGTGGTCACAACCTCCCACTCAAGATCAAAGAGAAAAGATAAAACCCTATTACTAAGTGAGGAATGACTGTCAGTGACATGTGTAAGAACACATGGAATGAGAGATTTTGGTTTGGCCATCTTTGGAAAATGCAATCTGCCACAGTATTATCAATATTATCCCCATTTTGCAGATGGGGAAACTAAACCTTGGAGAGGTAATTAACCACACCCCCATAAAGCCACAAAACTAGTAAGTGATGAAGCAAAGATGCAAATCCATCTGTATTTGACTCCCAGAGTCCAGGGCCGTTAACTACTGTACTACTCTTAATTATTCTGTTTCCCATTTTCTCTTCAGTGCCCACTCTAATTATTCTAGCTCCAAGGATATTTACTTTCTTTGCATACTAAGGGCCTATTTTATGTAAGTAACATGAAAATAAACTTGAACTGGCCACTGTAAAAGTTTAGCATTTGACATCTCTAAATTGTTGCTAAATTAGATATGTGTCTCCCTTCCCTTCCTAAGCCATAAACTCCTTGAAAGAAAGGATCGGGCTTAACATAACTGGTATTTATATGAAATTTGATTCATGTCCTTGTACCTAGCAAGAGTTGGATAAATCCTTATTTGAAATGTACTTACTTGTTTACATGTCTATCTCTCCACCAGACTGTGAGCTACTAATAGGCAAGGGCAAAGAGCTGGAAGTCTAGGTCATGGTAGCCTCTGTGCCCATGCCTCCCCTGAACACACGTACAACCCTACACAGTGGGCCCTCGATTAATGTTATGTTGAACAAATGAATGAATGAATGACATACTGGACATATAGGAAGGAAAACGGAATGAACAGTAATCCAAGTTCCTAACAGTTTTCTTCATTCAAACAAGACAAAACTAGTACAATTAGAGAAGTGAGATCCCATCATTGGGCCTGTTAGTCTAGCCCTACAGGAAGGCAACCTGAGTTCTTTGTTGGTGAAGAACTAAAAAACAGTGGGTCACATGTTGAGGAGAAATAGATAAAGCTGCAAAGGCTAGAAGACATAAGTGAAAAGATTTTTAGCTGAATGAAGAAAAGGATGCTATTTATAAGCCATCTACTCTGGCACTTTTTGACACCCTCCCTACTTAGATGCTGGGGTCAGTGCAGAAGGCATCAGTAAGGAAAGGAGGAAGAGAATTAATGTTTACTGACGCTAGTCCATGCCACACACTCTGCTAGATAAGAGCTTGGTCTTTTACTCCCACACATACATTTTCATAATAAAACTGGAACAGCTACAACAGGAAGAAGGAACAAGAAGTAGCAGAACATTTTACTGGCTCTTAGAAAACCATTTTATGAGGGGCGTCTGGGTGGCTTAGTCGGTTAAGCATCCGACTTTCGCTTAGGTCATGATCTCGCGGTTCGTGGGTTTGAGCCTGTTTCAGTCTGTGACTCCCTCTCTCTCTGACCCTCCCCTGCTCACGCTGTCTCTCTCTCTCTCTCTCCTAGAAATAAATAAAACATTTAAAAAAAAGAAAACCATTTTAGGAAATAATTATGGGGACAGAGCTACTAATTCTACCTGACCAATATTCTAAATGGGAAATCCCACAGGTATTAATAGCAATTGGTAATGGATGAATTCAAAAAGCAATAATCTCCTTCCATACACACATCTTTGTAAAAAAATATTTTTTAATTTTTAAAAAGGGAAAAACAAACAGAATCTTCTTTCTTGTACTGACGACCAGCTCCTAGTTTCTTCTAGTCTTTCTACATCTACTACAACACTTCTTTATTTTAAAAAGAAATCTGTGCAGGGGTGCCTGGGTGGCTCAGTCGGTTGAGCACTGGACTTCAGCTCAAGTCATGATCTCACGGTTTGTGGGTCCAATCCCCACATCGGGCTCTGTGCTGACAGCTCCAGCCTGGAGACTGCCTCTCTCTCTGTCCCTCCCCCACTCACACTCTGTCTCTTTCTCTCTCTCTCAAAAATAAATAAACTTAAAAAAATTTTTTAATAAATAAAAAGAAATCTCTGCAGCAAGCTACATGTCCTTTCTTTTCCAGGAACAAGCAGATAAAGTTCAGGGTAGCAGCAATAAAAGTGCAAAGTGATAGCAGAGAAAAATTAGTCTTCATGCTTTTCATCACCAAATTTCTTTAAATAAAAGTTAATGTTGCTGGCTATTGCCTTTAAATGTGTTAAAGAGAGGTAATATAATCTGTTTTTCCAATTTCTCTATGAAAGGGTCTCTTTTCATGCACACATTCTACAGAAATGATTTTTTAGGGGGAGGGACTTAGCAGTATATTGTTATGTTGAGAAAACTAATATTCGTAGGACTAAAGAGCATAGTTCTCTTTATCTGGCTCATAAAAATTTCCCCTTTACTTCTGGTAATTATCAAGAACCCTTACACAAAGTACACATATTCTCCATTCTCAAAACTTTGCTTTCCACCCCGGCAGGTAATACTGTGACTGTCTGAGGTTTCATGACCACGGATGGCTTTTAGTTTTAACATCACAGACAATGGTGGCTTGTGTCTTTCACTGTTACAACCACCCCTTCATTTCAGTCCCAAGTATGTACTTAACTAGTAATATGTGCTCCGCAGAGGGGGGAATTCTATTCAAACGAAAGTCCTCTTCCTCACTCTCAACCACCTCTCCTCCACCCACAAAACATACATTTTGAATGAAACAATACTATCATTGGATGCCAGGACCCAACCAAATATTTAAAATACTGAAAATCAGGGGCGCCTGGGTGGCTTAGTCGGTTAAGCGTCCGACTTTCACTTAGATCATGATCTCGCGGTTTGTGGGTTCGAGCCCCGTGTCGGGCTCTGTGTTGACTGCCAGCTCAGAGCCTGGAGCCTGTTTCAGAGTCTGTCACTCCCTCTCTCTCTGACTCTCCCCTGCTCGCTCTGTCTCTCTCTCTCCTAGAAATAAATAAAATTTAAAAAAATAATAAAATAAAATACTGAAAATCATTCTTAGGATTAGAATACATTTTTTTAAATGTTTATTTATTTTTGAGAGAGAGACAGTGAGAGAGAGAGAGAGAGAGAGAGAGAGAGAGAGAGAATGAGTGGGGGAGGGGCAAAGAGAGAGGAAGACAGAATCTGAAGCAGGCTCTGAGCTGTCAGCACAGGGCCCAAAGCAGGGCTTAAACTCATGAACCATGAGTTCATGACCTGAGCTGAAGTCAGACACTCAACCGAGTGAGCCTCCCAGGCGCTCCAGTATTAGAAAACACTTTACAAAGCAATTCAAAATCATCAAATAGGAAAGAGTTCTTCAAAAGGACTGAATTCTTAAAGACAATAAAAAGCGAACTGGAAAAGTATCCATGGCATGGCTTTCAGAGCTCTCGTCTCAGGGGTCCAAGTGTTTGTGGGCCCTCCTGGGTGCTCAGCGGAGGCTGCACCCTTCCACTTCCACCCCAGCCGGGGCCACTTCTGCTTTATCTACTACCTTATGCCGTGAGTTTCTGCTACAAGAAACCTCTTGAATTAATTACCAACTTTTATTTTAAATAACTAGTGTAGTAGATGAAAATACACTGAAGACATTATTTACACCACAGTTTACCAATCAAAAATAACCTAACATGCCAACGGTATGAGGAAAGACTATGAAGGAGAAACAACTAACGGAAAAAACCACTGCAGTGCAACTGTTGTTTCTACTTCTGTCATTTTTTTTTCCAGGAGCAGCATAGGTTTTTAAAGTATCTGTGCACATTCTTTGAAACTCTTCCCTTTATTTATTGACACTTCTCCCTTTAAAAGGTGACTCCTAGGTTCCCCTTCCCTTAGACTGGGTTTTTCGAATACACAGAATGTTTGGGGAGTGATGCTATGTCATTTTCAAGGCTAGATCTTTAAAAGGATACAGCTGCCACCTGACCAACTCTGTTGAACTTTTGCTCTGGGGGAGGCCAGCCATCACATTAAGAAGAGAAGCACCCACTTTACCAGCCATATGGATGAGTTACCTTGGTGCAAATCTTCCAGCCCTAATCTGACATCTGAGCACAACCTCAGGAGAGACCCTGAGCCACAACTGCCCAGCCAAGCTGCTCCTGGACTCGTGACCCATGGAAGCCATGGAAGGTAACAGGTGCTTCTTGTTGGGTTAGTTGCTAAGTATTGGGGTAACAGTTACACAACAATAAATCCCTTATACAAGAAATAACTCGACTAATTTGTTTTTTTTTTCCTTTTTTGACTACCTCACAACATCTAGGCTCTAGCCAAACTATATTATTTACCTTTTTGCTAACACTTCCTGTGTCTGAAGTCCCCATTCTCTCTTCCCCCCACTCACACAGGGCTCCTCAGCCCACCAGGAATCTTTCCCTCCTCCCAGCCTCTTAGAACTTTTTCTGAGCCTCCCTTCACACTTGATCCTTTGTGTTAGTTATTTGTGTGTCCTGTCATCTCCCTGACTGGACTGAAAGACCAAGAAAGCTGTGTTTCTAAAGAAAGTCTCGATCAACTTAGAATCCGTATAAAATACCTTGCACATAGCAGGCAGTCAGTCGCTCAACTGAACAATAGAAGGAAATACCAACTGGTGCAATATGGCAAATAAATAGGGCAGCCAGCAAATGAACCAGTTTATCTGAAGGCATTTCTCACTTCTCAGAAGAAACCCCCATGGCCAAAAAATGGGTGTCCGTGTGACATGCAAATTTACAGCCCTTAGTTCTCTTTTTTCTTGCTGTTCCCAGCCTGTCAGTCGATAAAACACCCTTCAGCACTTTTCTGAGACTTGAGAAAAAAACATGCGAGCAGTATAGTAAAAGGGTAAATTAAGAGAAGTCAATTTACATTCACCAAGATACTGTCACATCAAAATAATATTAAGTGTTAACTATTAATCGCATAGCAATGAATGTGGATAATGTCATTACAGCACTCCTTTCCCTAAGTTTAAAACTTTTGTGGATTGTTAGCAGCCAGCACTAATGGCTTATCAGATTTCTGACGGCTACATGGGAAACTGAAGTATGCAGAATGATACCTCTGAGTATCCTGCTAGAAACTTTTCCTGTGTTTGGAGAGAACTACAGAAATATTCCCCAGAAATATTGGGGGGACACCACATGCAGAATGTCAACACATACAAGGCAAAGAAAACATGGAATTAATACCTTCATTAACCTAAATTAGGCATACCCAAGTCACTGCCACGGTGGGCATTTGTTGATGCCTCTCAAGCAACCATGCACCCATCATTCTTCCCAAAAATTATCACACTTTTCTTCTGTTATTCTTTGGTCACCACCCTGTTCATTTGCAAGGGAAATCTGCCCTATGCCCAGATCTAAAGTTCATCTGTGGCAGGGATAGAAATAAAAAAAGAAACCAAATCCTAAAATCCTAAATGCCTTAGGGAGTGGCTGAATTAGACTAAATCTATAGCTCACTATACATCTAACCTTTGCACTTACATAAGCTTTTATTGCTTAAGCCACTTTGCATTGGGTTCTCTGTTACTTACAATCAAGTTCCTAACTGCTCCACTGTAAAAACCTAAAACAACACATCCTAAATGCATTAGGACAAATCTTACCTGTCAGAACAAAATATGAACAAACAAGCAAGCAAACAATTGTCAGGTACATTCCAAAAACATTTAATGCTCCTTTATTCTCTCTTGAGGACTGCAATGCACACAGCATATATGAGAGTCCATGAGAAATTCCACAGGTAAGCATCCGACTTTGGCTCAGGTCATGATCTCGCAGTTGGTGGGTTTGAGCCCCGCATCAGGACCTGTGCTGACAGCTCAGAGCCTGGAGCCTGCTTCTGATTCTGTGTCTCCCTCTCTATCTCCCCCTACCCTGCTTGAGCTCTGTCTCTGTCTCTCAAAATTTAAAACAAAATGTTGAAAAATTTTTTAAACAAAAACCTATTTAACTTTTCAAACCCATTTTCTGAGTTGATTTGACTTGGTATTATTTATTACACAAAAGCAAGTTAACATTCTATGTTCAGAAACACATAATCACAAATTGAGTCAATCCTCAAGGTTATCTAGGTATGAAACCTGTGGAGTTCCTAATTCCATGCTAATTTCTCCTGCAACCCAGAGCCTCATTGGGATATCTCCCACTGCTTTCAGCTACTGCCAGTGCAAATTAGCACGATGTCAACCTGCACAAAATAAAGTAAATACAATGAATCCATCCACTGGCCCCAAACTGACATTACATGAAAATGCAGAAGCCTTTTGAAGCACTGAAAAATTCTCCATTGCATCTTCGGTTCCCTGAATGCAAAGAGCGGACAGTGTCTACAATATCAAGAGTACAGGGTGGACAGGCATAGGATCCCGAGTTAGAGTAGCAGGGCTCAAACTCTGGCTCCACCACTGCACAAATGTCGGCAACTCTGTTTGCCCAGGTCTCAGAGCCTCATTATAAAATGTGAATTCTAACAAACACTACTTAAAAATCTAGTGATATGAAACGAAATAATAATAATATATGCAGAGCAGTTAGCACAGTGCCTGGCATTGGGTAAGTGTAGAATAATGTGCATTGCTCTGGTTGTCACAAGTCTGAAAAGGAAAAGAACATCCAACAAAGTGCATGGAAAGATTTATCTTCCAAAAGACATGAGGGCTTCAAGGGAAAAGGAACATAAATTAAAATAATAATAACTCTCAACATAAAGTAAATGAATCTCACTTAAAGTTAAACATTAATGCTTGATTATTTGATTTGGGAAGAAGAAAGAACAGCACATATTAAAAACAAACAGATCTCAACAACTCATAAGCCAAATGGCTACAGGACATCTTCAACACCAGAACATCTTCAAAATTCCATAGCACAGCTTCAAAATTCCCAGAACATCAACAGACCTGCATAAAATTATGTTCAAAGTATACACCATAATGAAATCTGCAATCTTTCTAATAACCAACATTTCAAATGATCAGGTCCATCCACTAAACAAACTTTCAAACTCAAGCTTGTATTTTCAGATTTGCAACTGACTTTTACCAGAAATAAGTGAATGAGCTATAGAGAGTTTCTTTACTGGACTTCAGTCCTACACTAAGCTTTATTTAGGGCTTCAACTTGTAGTACCTGTGTTCAAAGTCAGGTGTGCTTCCAACTATAAAAGTGATGACACAAACTTTGCAGTAACAAAGTGGGGAAGATAAAAGCAGTTTGACTTGAGGACAGCTCTCAGGTTTTACTTTGATGGATAATATAATATACATATTTATTCTGCAAAGCTATGGTGTGGTTTAGAATCTTTGGAATCCCATTTATAGCAAAGAATTAAGCCAATCGAATACGTTTCAAGCTTCACACCACCAACCAACCTCATGCAACCCTGGGAAGGCCTCTCAGCCATCTCACACAGGGACCCAGGCCATGTCCCCTGAAATGCTGGCAGTAGCATCATTCACACAGACCACATGAATGGTGCCATGGCGCTTGGTGGTGCACAGGCCACATGTCTTATATGACGACCCTAGATGGTAGACCCATTTTGCTCAGCCCAGCTCAAGGCCTAGATTCTCTAGACCTTGCCTAAGAGAGTTATTTGCATTCACCTTAAAGAGTAGCATAGATTTCAATCAAGGTATACTTGGGCAAAATTAGTACTGACAACAACAATGGAAGCAGACCTCGTGTGCAGATGAACCCCATGGGTCACAGCATGAAAAGGATTAACCTTCTGCTTCTTTACCGTAATGTCGCTTTGTGTGTGACTCAATTTCTCCATGAACCAGCTTGTGAAATTGAAGGACTGGATGTGACTGGCCATAAAAGCTAACATCTACTGAGCACTGTCTATAATCCATATACTCTCCCATGCGTTATCTCATTCAATGCTCTCAACAATCATTTCAGAGGGCAGCACTGCTCTCTCCACATGCTCTTCTTGGCTTTAGCCAAGGAAACTAAGACCCAAACAGGTCCTGCTGGTGGCCACACCACATAAGTGAGTTCAGCAGGACTGGATCACAGGCAGCCATTATGGGTCGAATTGTGACTCCCAAAAGTTATATTGCAGTCCTAACCCTGGTATCCATGAGTGTAGCCTTGCTTGGAAATAGGGTCTTTGCAGATGTAATCAAGTTAAGATGAGATCATTGGGATGAGCTTTAATCTAACATGAGTGGTGTCCTTATAAGAGGAAAACACCATGCAAAGACAGAGACACACAAAAAGAAAACAGACAAGTGATGAAGGGGGTAGAGGCAGGAGTCCCGTGCACACACACACAGAAATGCCTGGAACCAGGAGAAGCTGAGAGAGTCAAAGAAGGATCCTCCCCAGGAGACTTCCCAGGGAGCAAGGCCTTACCAACACCTTGATTTGGCACTCTTTGCATCCAGAACTGGGAGAGAACAAATTTCTGTTTGCAGCCACCCAATTTGTGCAATTTGTGAAGGCAGCCCAAGGACTCTAACAAAGCAACCCAGGCTCTCCCCAACGCCATTCTTGCCTGCCCACGCTTTCTACTTAACCTGAACTGCCTGGGAAAGAAGAGACGGGAACAGGAGCACCCCCATTCCAGGATACTTAAACGGACTTGACACTGTTCCAGGTAGAAAGTGCCACATATTTTAAACCGCCTTGAAGGATACTTTTAGCCACAGTTGAAATAAGAGGATTCTACCCCTAAGTATAGATCAGCACAAGCTATCTTGCTTACCCGCCTTTTAGCACCCCCAGCAGCCTGCAGCCCGGCCGGCCTCCAAGCGGTCGGCAACTTCAAAACAGGTTGTCTTTTCAAAGTGCAGTATCTGGTGACCTGGCCCAGTTAACTGCAGTGAGCGAGGGAAGGCCCACACACCAGAGTCCGGAACCTCGAACTGGACGCCCAGGTCCCTGGGGCGAGCAAGGCCAAGCAAGGAGAGAGGTAGCTTCTGTAGCTTGGAGGGCATGCACCGCACCAGCAGAATCCTGAACGTGCTGGATGTCCACGCCAAGGATGGGTCTGGGTTTGCTCAAGTAACTGGGTCGGCATCCCCGGGGTCAGACTTGAAATAGGGAGCATCAGGCCGGGCCAAGTGTGCAGAGGGCAAATCTAGAAACACAATATTCTCTGGCACAGCCAGGTAGTCAGAATCAGGGAAGTCTTCATTCAGGCCTTATCAGGACGCATCAATCACCAGGTAGGAGCAGGAGGCAGACTTCAGCTTCTGCAGTAAAGGACACTGGTCCCACTCCCCAGGCCTAGAGTGCTAGGTGCAGGGTTGGACCCGCAGGGCAGGTGGGGGGCAGGGAGCCCAGGCAGCTGCTCAGGCAGCTGGCAGGCTCTGACCCAGACTGTACTGCTCAACTCCTCACAGAAAGAATTTCCTGACAGGACAAGGCTAGGGTTCCAAGCTCTATTCTAGAACGTCCATGAAACGATAACCCAAACTAATACTTTTAAAATATTTGCAATTAAAGATCTACACAGAAAGCCATATTAATTGAGAAGGGAGCGGCGTTTTTACCTTTGTTACAGTGCTTGGCGAACAGCAGAATTAATTAGGGAATGTCTGGAAGGAGACAGAAATTTCTGTGACTGTGCTCTCTGGAAGTTTCAAAAAATTCAAAGTTCTCAGTGGCTGGATGGGTTTGCTTTCTTTCATCCATTTTCCATTAAAAACACAAGGTTTTTGGGGCGCCTGGGTGGCTTAGTCGNAAAAAAAAACACAAGGTTTTTTTCTTTGTGGTTCTCTCAGGGTTGTTGTGAAGATTAAATATGAAGTGACAGCACTTTAGAAACAGTAAAATAATTAGGCACATTTAAAGCTGTAATATTGCTATTTCTAAGGGAAGATCAGTAATAGTTATTCAAATAATTACATATAATTTGTGACATGCAGAAAGCTATAAAGACGAGTGTAAAGTTTGGTCATACGTCTATCATCCAGAAATTACCAATGCTAACATTTTCATAATTTCAGTGTTTTTTAATTTATTCATTATTTACGTAATTGGGCCACACTGCTTCCTATCATTCTGTTTTCACATGTATGAGAAATGGATGTAAGCATGTTTCCTCACATAAAACATTTTATCATCACTTGTAATTACTGTAACCGTCCACTGTAAGATGACATAAAATTCAAGCATATACCTGTCACTGGACAATCAGAATATTTTCATTTTTTTACATATGACTAATGCAGATTGAACATCTTCAAACAAACCTTTACCTAGTATGAGTGATAATAAAAAACAGACCATATGTATTAACTTCTTACTAAGTGCCAGGCACTAAGTTAAGCACTTTGATGCATTATCCCAACTAATCCTGATATCAACACATGCTCTGTGTACGCCAATTTTATAAGGGGGGGGGGTAGTATTCAGTCTGGAACCCAGTGGCTGGGTTACACTCATTCTGGATCTGCCTCCACACCTGTGCCTGCAGCCCCTTGCAGGCAAGCAGAGAAGAGAGAAGACTGCTGAGTCAAAGCACACATGAAGAGTCATGGGCATAGAGCCAAATGGCTCCCCAGACAGGCTCGAGCACTTTTCACTCTGAAGGGCAGTGTGGGGTAGCGGGCCCTATGCACCCTCTCTAGCACAGAGTGCTCCGCAGGCAGGCAGAGAGCAAGGGCAGTTTGGTTACAGTGCAAGCAGGGGAAAAAGACATTTTTTATTTGGACATCTAGGAACAGAGCTACCTTTATGGTGGTGCTAAGAAACACTTCATCTGCATGGCCTCTTGCATGAATGAGCCCTTCCCTTCTCACTGTAAATGAATATTCGCTTTTATACCTAATTTTGTGTCATTTTCTATAGCAAGCCCCACACCTGCTTAAGCGACAGGCCCCACAACACCTGGATACACACCTGTTTGGGAAGAACATTTAGGGCCAGGGTAGAGACAATACTATGTATTCAGTAAATCCACTGCATTTCCACAAGCACCTCACTAACCCACATTTCCCAATCTACTCCACATCTGGCCACCGTGATGGAACTCTGGAGAAGGGAAGACAGGGAGAAGATGGGTAGTGTGCTGGCTAGGTGTGGATGCCCAGGCTGACCCCACCTACCAGCACTGGACTTTGAGATGATCAAACACTACACTCTTACTGCATTGTCACTGATGTGTTGGGACCACTGTAACAGCATTTACCACTAACAATAGTGGCTACAGCAAAGCCTTCAAAGAATTAGCCACACCTCTTGCTTGGAAGCCCAGGTCACAATTACCTTGCTGACTTGGCATCTTTTGTTCTTATTTCCAATTAAGCAAGCAAAGCTGATTTGCCACAAGTATGCATACTTGAATCTGATGGCCTTAGATTTCATTGCTGGAAACTCTTCTGCCACGTGGTATGCAAAAGTAAAGCCCAGAGCTATAGGCTAGCTCTTTCTTTAACAATCACACTCAGAGCAAGAGAGGCTTAACTCCTTAATGAGGAGACACAGTAAGTGGCAGTTACATAGTTTCCACCAAACACGTCAGAACCCTGAGTTTTCTGCAAAGGAGCACAGATGTTTCTACCTCTGACAACAGCCAGAAGCTTCTTGCCAACACATCAGTCCATTCCAAGAGAAAAACAGACACAAATACCAAATATACACCAAGTTTTCTCTCAAATGGCTTCTTTTCCCTACTTCCTTATTTTAACCAACTCTACACTTTCTATATTGCCCACCATCCATTTTCTCATCTCCTGGTGGACATGCATTTTGTAATTATCAGCCAAGAGGGTTTGGGATTGCCTGTACCCATCGGAGACCTACTCCGCTCTATATCCAGCAACCTCCCCAAGCACCTTATCAAAATATCACACTTCATTTGGGCCACGGTCTTCTCTCCCCAGGTACCATAAATCTTTCCCTGTGAGGCTAGTATAATCCTCCAGATTTCAAAGCCAAGCAAACTCCAAGCTGGAGATTCTCTAATATAATCACACCTCCTAAACTCCAGGCCGTTTGAAACTACCACCTCAGTTCAACCCTGGTTTCTTCAGAGTTGAATTTGCAGCAAACAGATGAAGCTGCCAAAGGAAAAGGATGGAAAATTAAAGGCTTTATCAAAATTGAGAGTTGCAATGGATTTTTCTGAATGCTCTTCCAACAGGCACAGATGAAAGAACCATGCCTCATAAACAGCAGCAGGAGAGAGCCAGGCAGAAGCCAGGTTAACCACTTTCATTGGCCAAAATTGGCCCCTGAGCTTGGAGGTAACTAAATGCAGTGATTTAATCACAAGGAGCTGAGGCCAAAAGTGATGGCCAACGGTGTTTCTGACCCGAATGAGACCAGGGAGACAACCTGTGCTCCCAAAATGCAGACAAGAGGTGCCTCTGTCCCATACAAATGATGACCTTTAAAGAATGCAGTTCACAATCCAATTACATTGTGCAACTGAGATTTTGTGGCCTCGTCTGACTGGTTAGCTTTAATGGTTAGAACATCTGGCTAATAAGATTAAAGCCAATACCAGCATAAGAAAATTAGCTTTCCTCTATTTCAACACCACAGACTCTTCCTTAGCCCAACTTGAAACAATCTCACAAAGCAAGCAAACAATACCTATTGATTACCAATTACACTTTTAGAATTCAGAGAAATTCAATAAGGCAATGAGTTTGCATTATTTACCAGTCTTTTCCAGACCTGAATGTCTTATTTCTGTGAGTTTAGACAAAGAATTTACATCTCTCTGGCCAAGAGATTAGATTTTATTGGCTTAATTCATCTGATTCCCCCCCCCCCCCAAATCTGTGCTTCCTTTTGGCCTAAGGGACTTGGTACAAGTCTCAACACATCAACAGCATTAATAAAGAAGCTCATATGGTTTTGCTACTTCTTTTGGAGGATTCTGCTATTGGCAGGAATATACAGCACTTTTAGGGAATTTTGTTTAGTCATGAAGCAATTGGCTTCCATGATTTTAAAGGTTTTGCTCGATTTTGAAATGCTTAAACAGGTGTACAAATAGGCAGATGTCACAGGCAACACCTGCCTTCTTATTTAGGACAAGGGTTTTAGAATTAGTAAATGGATTGTGCAAATTCTGAAAAATCTTATATCTTATATATTTCTTTGGAAATAAAAAAAAAAATCAGACAAGCATGATGCCATACTCAATCAAGTCACAGGGTCTGGAAATACCCAAAAGGCATTTTGGAGCTCCTCTCGAGGTATGGTGGACACTATTTAGATATTTTTCTATTTAGAGCTCATAATAAAAGCTACCATTTATTTATTGGGCATGCCTCACATGCCAGACCTCTTAAGCACCACATAGCATCCTCTGGAAGTCTGTATTATTATTCTCATTTTAAAGATGAGAAGATTATTAAATCAAAACCATCACACGCTTGATTAAGTTCTCACATCTGTAAGTGGAAAATGTGGGATTCAGGCCTGGCTCTTTCCAGCTCCAGGTTATCATGCTCTTTGCCATGCACCAATGTCTTCTAAATTACACATTATTTACTTAAAATATGGAAAGGTAAAATATCCACCATTTCCCATCAATAACATATGCCATCATTTCATTGCTCTTTGTAGTCAGACATTCCTCTTACAGCCTACGGTAAACTCCTACAGATACGATTAAGCCTCTGCCTACCTAACTTCTAAAAGCTCTGCTTTCACTTCTGGGATTAAATAAAAGTTGCAGCTTTCCATTTTATTTTATTTTTCAAATACCTATCCCAATTCCCTTTTCCCCAGAAACAGATGTCTGACTTTTACTGGGATGCACAGAACCATGTAGAATGAAATAATTCCTTCTCAGGGAAATACCCTCTTGGGGAAACCTAGATTTCCATGAGAAACCTAGAAACGAATTTGACAGACAGTGTCAGATTCATTCCCCTTTCTCTTCTTTTAAATTGTAAGTGCCTTCTACCAGAAAGCCTGCATTTCTAACCACTAAAATGCCCTTCTCTGAAATTAAGGTTACATTTCTTTCTTTCTTTTTTTAAGTTTCTTTATATTTAGGAGAGAGGGGAGGAGGGGAGGGGCGGAAGGAGAGGGAAATAGAGGATCTGAAGCAGGCTCCATGCAGACAGCAGAGAACTGGATGCAGGGCTCAAACTCACAAACCTTAAGATCATGACCTGAGCCAAAGTCAGACACATAATCAACTGAGCCACCCAGGCTCCCAAAGGCTGCATTTCTAGCCACTAAAATGTTCTTCTCTGAGATGCCCTCCTAAACTAAACGATCTGCTTGCGATGACGTGTTGCATGAGTGCTTCCTGCAGGCTCTGCTGGGTGACCCTCATGGGTGATGGTCTCCTGGAAGCAGGGAGTCCCCACTTATGGAATGCAGAGCAAGGTCTATCACTCCCCCCGCCTCCCTTGCCTTCCTGGGACAATAAGGCAAACTGTAAAGAGTGATGAACATGCCAGTGTCAGATTATCATTTCCTGCACAGCAGAATGATCATCCTCAGTCACAAATTCCTTAGAGAAGGAGATCATGCAAGTGGAAAAGCTATTTGCTTTGTTGCCCTTCTTGATCTTCCCTACTAATATTGACCACCTGGGCAGCTCAGAACCTCTAATCCAATGGACTCATAGAACTCTCATACTGTACTGACATCAGCCATTTCTCATATGCTTATGATATAATACATCTTTCCATTAGCCCTTTTTAATATTCATGAGCAGAGATTTAGAAGGCCATAGTTCAGAAAAATCACCAGACTGTCCAGAACTCCCAGGTACCCTCTAATTCCAGCCATGAAGAACTGGCCATCTAATAAGATTCTGTGTCCCACCTCTGTTGGATCTGAATAAACTATATACTCCTCAAGAATCTGTTGATATTAGCCATTTAGGTAGAGCCTTAGAAATTCTGGCACTTAAACAACATGGCCAAAAGCCCAGGAATCAAAAACCAGATGTGGTCTGAAAATTCTATGCAATGAAACAATTTACCAATGCTGAGAAACCTATAGAGATTTTTTTTTTATTTCTAAGAGAGAGAGAGAGAGACAGAGAGAGCGTGAGCAGGGGAAGGGACAGAGAGAGAGAGGGAGACAAAGAATCCGAAACAGGCTCCAGGCTCTGAACTAGCTGTCAGCACAGAGCCCGATGTGGGGCTCGAACCCATAAACCGTGAGATCATGACCTGAGCCGAAGTTGGACGCTTAACCGACTGAGCCACCCAGGCACCCCTATAGAGATGATTTTGAAACACGACTTCTCACATAAGGTATCTGCTATCTAATGACATGTCTAAGGTCAGTGCTGTTCAGAATTGTGGCTTCTTAGCAGGGTGATCAATAAACCTACCTCAATCTGTGGACTTCCCAGACCATTTCATTTTAAAGAGTAATACACACCAAAACTAACAGCAACTGCTATTTTTTTTTAATTGACCATTTATTACATAATAGGAAAGACCCCTAATCATCAACAGCTAATTTATTTCTTCAACAAATATTTATTGAAAGTGCATTCCTGCCCTGTGCCAGAAACTGGAGAAACAAAGATGAAAAAGGCATGCCTCCTGTCTTGAAAAGAATGCTGAAAAAGTAAAAGTTTCCAATATTCATAGATTTCCTGTTATCTAAAATTATCACTTTGCCTGTATATATGTTTGTCTTGTTTATTTGTTCACTGCCATGCCCCAATTACCCCCTGGAAGTCACTGGATACATACTCGCTGAATGAATGGGTGAATGACACAAACTTTACCAACAACTACTTTTGACCTTGGCCAAGTCCTCGTGGACCTCAGATTTCTCATGTGTGTAAAAATGAGTTTAAAACGATTAGGTTAGGTCCCAAATGTGTGCTGCACAGAATATTGGTTCTGCAAAATGTAATGGGTTTCACTGGAGAAAAAGTGAATCCGTGGTTAACTGAGTTTGAAAGCCAACAGTATCACAAAGAAAACAGATTTCTGACTGCAGACTGCTCAGCACTTTGCATGTTAATACATGAAGAGACTCTCCCCAACAAAGTCCTATGGGAGTCCCCTCCACCCGCAAGGCCACCAGACCCTTAATTCACAAGAGTCTTCTTCAGGCAGCTCTCTGGGCCTCTAGCGCCTAGCCGTTCAGCACACATTTTAAGCTCTCAATAAATATTTGCTCCACAGCCTTCAAGTCTCCTAACAAAAGGATCTCTTCTCTAGGGTCTTCTTTGATGTTAACTATTCCCATTGACCTAAGATGGGTCCATCGTTCTGTTTGGCTCTGCCTCTTTCTGACTCTATGACTTTGAATGAGTGATTCACCCTCTCTCAGCTGTGAGTTTTCTTATCTATACAACAAGAATATTCATCGTGGTTAACTCTGTGAGAAATAAATAACATAACATACACAAATCCCTCTGCATGATATGCATTAGTACCTAACTCCTCCCCAATATCATAGGCAGGGAAACATTAACTTAGAATGCCCAAGGTCTTCGCAGTAAAATATTCTATATCTTCTCTCCTGAGAAATCACAAAGTAAACCTCCCAAAGCTAACTTGATCCCCCCAAGGAAAGTTTATGGTTCAGACCATCAAAGGACTCCATTTTAGAAACTAGATTCAAATCTTTTAACTGCTGGAATCAGAGATGGCGAAGGGCACAGAGCTGACTCTGTGACTTTCCAAGGCAGCAATGGCGCTTAGAATTCTCGCTCAAGTTCAGATATTTCAACTCTTTTCTGTCAAGCGAATTAATGTGTGTACTTATTTAGAACAAAATGGTTTGTGAAAATGAACAACCACTGCAGTTCAATTTACAGAAAAAAAAAAAGGCATCTCTAGGATGTGCTACATTAGCTGAGAGGTGGGGAGATGTGTTTTAAGGTATATTTCAGGCGAAGACTTCTTCAAATTCTAAAATGAAAATTCACAAAAACCACATGACAGGCATGATGGCATCCAGCCAAGAATAGGAGCACCTGCTCTAACCCCTCGCCCTAAGAGAAAGCACATGGTAAGGAACTCTGACATCTTGGATGAAATAACCCCCAGTCACCTCACCCTCTTGGTAGCAATCAATGCTGAGAATGTGTCACGGCTCACTCCACTGTGATACCGCCCTCCTTCAGATGTCAGCTAAACCAAAGCCACTAGGACATGCAAGGAAAAAAAAAAAAAAAAAGAAAGAACAAAACCATAAAGAACACTGTAGACTAGTCATAAACAAAATGACCAAGGATTCTATTTTGTAAACATGTTATGGCCCGCAAACATTTTCAGCCCTTTCTTGAGTAGAAAACAAGTATAAGCAGCAGTCTAAAATGCCTCTTCTATAATATCTTTACTTTTAACTGCAATTATTCTACAGCCCTTTTAATAGCTGTCACTTGTTCATTTCTAGGCTGTAGCAAATTACAGTTAGAGGAATGGCTGCTGACAGCTCACTTCTGTGAATGGCACATAATCTTATTTCTACAAGGTCTGTCTGGGGTCTTTCCTTCACAGCACGGCCACCACGAATATGAAAATCCCCCAAGGAGCAGTACAAACAACAGGGTCCAGGTCTGCCCATCGATTACTCCAGCTGCATCCCACAAAACCTCTGTATATTCTTCCTCCTGCTGCAAAAAGGAGAAAAACCAGTGTTCCCCACACGTATTCCAAAAACATTTCATCAGTATGAAGGATACATGTTTGGGAAGTGGTGTATGTGTGTGTGTGTGTGTTGAAGGAGGTTGGGGACAGTGATTTCATTTGAAAAGAATTAATATTCCAGGTATTGTTAACATCATAAACGTCATCTTCTTAGGGCACACATCCCAGGGAAAAGAGAACTGGGTCAAAGGCACAAAGCAGTCCATAAAAAATAAAATATTTTTGAAGCTAAAATAGTACCTAATAAAAAAATCTGAGTGATCACTTTTGGCACCTGGAAAGTGGTACAGCCTGTCCCCAAAAATTAAAATTGTATGATACAAAAATAACTCTTCAGAGGAGCTTTCAGAACTCAGGCTAATGAATCCAGTTATGTTGCTTCTTAGCAGTCTTGGCTAAATGGAACATTGGACTCTGGACGGGGCCAGGGCAGAACCAATAAACAACAGGAGTATATGCCTGGAGCCCTATCACCTCTGCACCATCCAAATGACAATCAGAAACCAGACCCTTGCAATGACATTTCTTTTATAACACTGGTTCCTTTTCCAAGTCAACATGCAGCCTCAAGATCAAAACAATCAGATGGGAAGGCACACTGGAAAGACCCCTAGGAGATCTTTTGTTCAGCCTTTATGTTTTCAAAAATTCAAAGACTCAACAGATGAAAAGCAGAGCGAACACAAATTAATTGCTGCTCAGAAGACGAGCTTTCTTACTTTTTAATTAACGTTCTGTCCTTAACCCAAAAGCAGAAGTAAAACATACGATGCACAGTGCTTACGCACCGCTTAGGGAGAAGTGTTACCTTTTTCCCTCAGGCTTTCTTTAGCCTCATCCAAATGTTTAAATTTAAGATGCGGTCTTGGCAATATGTGTAGTTCAGTGATGCAAATAGTGTGGGATGGCGCCACCCAGAACTCCTGAGTGGGAGGCGACCAGGAAATCAACTTCCCTTTTCTCAGTGTGACTCCATTCTGTCCGCAGAAGGATTGGGGCCCACGTATTGTGGGTTGTCTTTTTCAATCGGGGAAGGAAGGAGGTAAAGAGAGGCAAACGCCAAATAATATCTTGGAAGTCCTTGTATTTGCAAAACACCTGAGGTTAAGCTGTCATTTTCTAACACGTCTCCTCACCTCCCCTTCTTCGGGCAATCCCACATCCATCCTGGGATCCCAAGGTTAAGGAGGGATGCAGTCACCTCTGTAACAGGCAGATATTTGTGGGGGAAGGGCTGGCACAGAGTAGGCAATTCAACGGGCAATCCCAAAGATGTGGGAGTGATTTTTTGGAAACATCCATGAAATCTCTTCAAGGAGTGTTAACAGGCAGTGAAAGGGGCCACTCTGTGGTTTTACCACCCTCCCATCTTGCCTCTGAACATCCTCCTTTGGGCATATTCTCCATGCCAAGCAGTGGACAGGACACAGAAAATGCAATGGCCAACAAAGTGCCATCGTTACATTCAGAAACTCCAGAGCCACATGGGAAACAAAAACATACACAAGCACACAGTAATGACTTTTATTAGCTTTTTGTTTTTTGGGTTTTTGTTTTGTTTTGTTTTCTCTTGTTTTTTGCACAGAGTCATGGCCTAATTCCTTATAAAGAGCCAATCAGTCAGAGGTCAAAAAGGCTTTCTGAAGGAGACACTTAAGAGGGTGCTAGGTTATAAGGGATGAGGAGTAGAGCTATAGGGAAGAAGGGGAAGCTGGAAGTCATCCAGGGCCTTCCACAGGATGGGATGCTTCATATGACGATCAGCCAGGGCAGAGAGTCCTTGTATAAATACAAATTCCAGAACCTGCCCAGAATCAGAAATTCTGATGTTGAGGCCCAGATTTTAATTTTGTTAACTGGGGAGATGATTCTGAAGCAGCTGCTCCATGGTTTTTTGCTTGGGATCGATATATCAGACCTAGCAGCCTCCCTTCACAGTACAGAGCTAAGAAAACTAAGGCAGCCAAGGGAGGCCACAGATGCTAGTAATAACAGACCTGGAACCAAGACCCTGGCCTCTGGATCCCAAACTCCAGAGCTTGGACCAGCAGAGCCACGAAGTTCACCATGTACATCTTCCATAAAGCAGATCTTTGGCCAATAGTGACGTGGGGGTATTAGTCACCCTGTATTATGGGTGTCCCCTGGAGGAAGCCAAGTCACTCCGTGTGTATCATACTTCCTTGGCATCAAGTGTTTGAAGAATGAGTTAATGAATGAAATCCACAAACGGGGTCCACAAACAAGACTCCCCACAGCATCAGCTAAGTCCTAAGAAAGTCACCTGCCCCAGACAGACCTCATTTCTCTAAAGACTGAAAAAATAAGACCCAGGAATCAACCGCTGGTACTTGAAAACATAGTGAACTTGACATTTAAGTCATAATGCAGAGAACAGGAAATGTGAAATTCTTCTGTGGACATAACCTATTTTAATAAAATGGCATTTTTTTCTGCAACAGTTAAAATCAAGCACGTACTTTAGGGACCTGAAGAGCAAGGGAAGCTAACCACAAACAGTGCATCCCATGAGCCCATTTGTGACACCTAACTCCATCCCTTCCATCCAACCAACAGACTTAAACACATCTCTTTTGGAGAAGAGGTTCAAAGAGTATACACCCATTCACATCTCCTTCACACCTGTTGGAGCCAAAGAACTCCATTCCTTGGTGACATTTTTCATTTATTGTGACAACCCATGAGCACCATTTCCATTTACACAGGAGGAAACAGGAAGTCATGAGAGCTTAATGAATTTGCCCACAGCAAGGAGATGAGGAGTAATTTTCAACCTCGATCTTTGTGGCTACGAAGCTCTCACCTCTGTTGCTCCCCTAAGCCAGTTCAGGGAAGTGTCCAAGGGAGCAGGCAGGTCAGCCCTTCGGCCAGTCAAAGACTCTAAGCACTTTCTAGTGTGGTGTGGTTACCATATGGACATCAGAGTCAAAGACCAATCAGAATAGTTGGACTCACACAGACTCCCAGTGTTGAGTAGTTAGGTACAGCGTTTCTAGAAGGGAAAAAGAAAGCCTACTAAATTCTTACTTAATCTGTAGAAGCACAAAAGATGTGAGTCAAGTGGACAAAAGTCTAACCTGAATCATAAACACAGTCATGGTTTCTCCATCAATTCCCATGCCTGAACCAATTTATATGCCCAGAACCCCATAAATGAAGGGGAGGCTGGGTCCCCTTGAGGAAGAACCCTGGTAGATTGGCAAAAATTCATACTGTTAAACTTTCTCCCAGCCTTCCTCCAAAGGGACCTATAGTCTTTCATTAGGGGGACTGTGCATTAGAGAAAAGGAAATAATCAGACCTTTTGCGGGGGACCACTAGACACCAGCTCTGAATTGGCAATAATTCCAGGAGATCCTAAATGTCACCGGTGGCCCACCAGTCAGAGTAGGTGCTAATGGAATTCAGGTGACCAATGGAGTTTCTTAGCTTACAGCCATCTCACAGTCAATCCAGTGGGTCCCAGAGCTCATCCCGTGGTTACTCTCCAGATCCAGAATGTATAATTGAAACAGACATACCCAGCAACTGGCAGAATCCCCACATTGGGAGTGAAAACTTGTTTGTTCATTTTATTGAGGGAGAAAGGGCCATGGAGGATTTGGGAACATGGTTCCAAAGGCCTGAATGTGCTCTACTTTCAGAGTGAACTCAGAACACTTAAGTTTGGGGTTTACTGTGTGTGTGCTATTTGTCTTAAAAGAAATGGGCTTGGCTCAGGACTTGAACATCAGGATTAATCATTCCAGCAATGAACAGCCCTGACACCTATCAAGTTTCAATTGCTAGCTGAAATCTTTGATAGCTGCTAGAAAAATAATGTGCAATTAGAGCCCAGAAACATAAATTATCAAGGCCACAGCGCTCTCAGAATGTACTAAATGAAATGTGGGTAACCACATATGTGGTAGGGATCCCAACCCCCAGTGTATGTCATGAATGCCTGGTCACCCACAGACACTGAGGAGGAAGGAAGAGAGGAAAAAACTCTCCAGATCCAACACTGGTAGGACTGTGGGGATGAAGGCATAAAGAGGGTAGAAGTTTCAGGGTTGAAGCCAAGAAATGTTTTCTACATTCTCACAAGTTACGGTCTCTAATATCTGTGCCCCACAGGCTTTTCGGTGACTAGGAGAGAATTATAAGTACCCAAATGAGGTATAAATACTTCTGCAGACAGTAACACGAATGACAAAACATTGGTTTCCTCCTCTGGAAAGTTCCCTACATCCAGGGTAGACTTGGGTACAGTGGAATGACAGTAAAGCAGTAACCAGTGCCACCACAGGATGAGGACATTGCGAAGCCAGTGGCCATTTGCCTCCCCACATATGACATCTGGTCTGGCCCACGACTCAATCACAGGGACGTCAGGCAGGAGTGGTCTTCAGCAAAACTGAGTACAATGAGAGTTACAGCACTGAACCATGTGTCCTTGGGCTCTTTACTCACGGACAAAGAAGCCATTTGAAAGGGCTCTTCCCCAAAAGACTGTAGGACACAGTGCTCATCTGCATGCATAATTGTGCTTCTTTCTGGAAACATCCACTGAGTAGCTGTTATGGGCTTAGCACTGGGAATACGTACCTTCACAACCTCCAATCTAGTCAGCATGGAGAAGCCCTGAATGTGTCCTAGGAGGGGATACCAGGATATCAAGGAAAGTTCTCCAAGGAGATGCCCACTGAGTGTGTCATGTGGACCAGAGGGAGAAGTGGATCCAGGGCACTTTACTCTCTGAGCACTCGCTGAATTGTCTGATGCCTGTTCCGTGACTTCTTTTCTGCTCTAAGTCTGTCCTTTATATTCATTTCAGCCGATTTCACCTGAGCCAAGCTCTCACACTCTCTGGGGAACAGCTGAAAACAATCCCGTCTTATGGTAACTATAGATTGGTCTCCCCTGGCAGAACGGGCTCAGTCTCCTGCTGTAGAGGGCAAAGTAAGCAAAGCCAGGTAGGGGCTTCTTGGCCCCCTCCTCATCCGGCCGGCCTTCCCCACCACCTCCCTGTCTCATAACCTCATTTGGGACTGACATAAAAAAGATTCTCCTTAAATGGCAACAAAATGTAAAGTAAAATATCAGAGACGCAGAGGGAATAAGCCACAGATCTGAGAAAACAGCTGCATACAAAAGGATTAGGAAATAAATTAGAAGAAACTCAAAGGATTTAGAATCCATTTCAGGTGCACTAGAAGAAAATCCCTCCAGTATCAGGAGAACGGGTCCAAGTTAAAACTCCAGCAGTATAGAGGCTCCATCTTCTATTGGCAGCCTCACAATGTTTTACCTCAATTCTTTTTTCACTCCTTAGCACTTTTGGGGACAAGGGCCTCAAAGTGAAGTCAGGACCACTGGCATCAGAATCACCTGAGAGACCTGCTAAAATGCAGTTTCTGGTCCCCAGTGATTCTTAGGCATTTTGAAGGCTGAGAACCACAGAGGTAGGCACTGTGCAACATCCAAGAACATCATGGTTCATGTGTTCGAGCCCCTTGTCAGGCTCTAAGCTGACAGTTCGGAGCCTGGAGCCTGCTTCAGATTCTGTGTGTATCTCTCTGCACCTCCCCTACTCTCTCTCTCTCTCTCTCTGTCTCCCTCTCCCGAAAATAAATAAACATTATAAATAAATAAGTGAATAAATAAACATTTAAAAGTAGTAAGAATGTAGCCACATTGTGACTAATTTTAAATAATGTAAAACTTACTGAAGCCAGGAATATCTTTACAGTGCATAAATCTGATCACATCACTCCCTCGGGTACAACACTCCAGTGACTTCCCACAACTCTTCTCATAAAGACCCAGACCCTTGATCCCAAGGAGCCTTCCTCCCCAGTCTACTCCAGGCCTGGAGTGCTCCCTGCCCTGAGCACTTCAACATCCGTGTCTGCTCTTCACATATACTAGTCATCTGCATGGACTCCTCTTTCCCCAGTAAAGTCCATTCTCCTCTTCCCAGCCCCCTCTCTAACTACATCAATCCCCTGCCAGGGGCCATTCCAGCATCATTGCCTTTCCTCCCCAGCCCTTCAGCATCAGGACCTTAAATGTCACATTTATTTGTGTGATCCTTTGGTCCATACACCTTTCTTCCACTGGTGAGTGTCAAGGCAGCCCAAGAAAGCAACAACAGGTCGGCGATTTTTTGTAGGAAAAAGTCTCACCATTGTTTGTGTATCACATAATACACCCCATGGTACGTGGCAGGTCTTCAATAAATATTTGTGGATGAACAAATGCATTAAAGAGTATTTAAGAAGGAAAACACTGGAGGTAAAAATCAGACCCATAGTAACCATCAAATATTCTCTGCTCCCTCTCTTAAAAATAAGGGGCTCCAATGTCTCTGGTACCCTGAAGACTAAAGTCGTGTGGTAGTGTCCTTCCCCTATATATGATACTAGATACCTTCTTTGGCACTTCTCACTTAAAATGGATGAGTCCTGGGGCACGTGGGTGGCTCAGGTGGTTGACAGTCTGACTTTGGCTCAGGTCATGATCTCACGTCTCATGGGTTCAAGCCCTGCATCAGACTCTGTGCTGACAGCTCAGAGCCTAGAGCCTGCTTTGTATTGTGTCTCCCTCTCCCTACCCCTCCCTCACTAGCACTCTGTCTCTCTCTCAAAAATAAACATTTAAGAAATTTCTTTTAAATGGATGAGCCCAACTCTACATAATGCAATTGCCAGAGTTTGAAGGAAGAGTGAAACTCAATATTACAACTGCTGCTACGTCATTTCTCTGGGTCTTGCATTGATCTGGTTATGAACAACTAGCCTAAAGTCTGTTCACTGTCTAAAATATGTATTTTGAAATAAAAACAAATCTGGAGATTTTCATGATGACTTCTTATATTTTTGTACCCCTTCATGTGCCTTATCATTCTCAACTCCAGGAGTCGATTCTCAGACTCCTTCATGGCACTTTCATATGCCAGAATTGTTAGTGGCATACTCGAAAATTTAAAACGGCCCTAAACAAGTCAGCAAAAATCACAACTTCTATGACAGCGGAACAATGTCTCATGGGAATATAAATGAATACACCACTACCGTCCTCTTCTTTCCGTCATCTTACTTGCAGTCAGCCCTTGGGTCAGGTAATGAACAGTTTGCCACCTGTGTTCTCGCAACTGCTCCAAAAGCAGAGCTCTCATGGCAAATTTTTCTCCATCCTTCCCCAAGCAGCACGGCCACTCAACACAATATTCCAACATACTGGGTTCAACTGAGGCAAACATGAATTTGAAAAATTGATGGAGACTTGGCAGCAGGAAAGTTAGCATGTGGTGTGTTGCAGAGAAGAGCATTCAATCTGGATCTACATGATGCTAGGAAGCCCGCCTCTCTGACAGATAAACTTCCTCATCTGTAAAATGGGTACAGGGCAAATCAAGGTGTTTGAATCATTGTTAAACTGATAATACAGTTTGCTTTGAATGCAAATCTCCAGTGACTTACTATAAATCTGTGTTTTGATACATAAATTATTTTGTGGGTCTTTAAATATTTATTTAACTTTGGATCCTATTTAAAGTTACGCACCAATCCTAATGCACAGTGTAGAGGTATTGCTACACAGGTGACAACCTAGCAGCTGAACCATCCATACTTATCCCTTTACTTGGGAGGAGAGACAGTGACTGGAAATTTTAGTTTACACTGGAAATAGTGTGCAAGAGTTGCATATAGTGAATAGATGAATCACTTTCACAACTACAGTAATGGGAGGTGGGGGGAGCCCTGCTCTTTCAAAGCACAAGTTTAGAGAAGCAGTTTTTTTTTTTTATGGCACAGTTCTCTTGCACACCTCCACTTCGTGGCAGGTTAGTGTCTGTATTGAGGTTGATTTTTTTTTTTCGATCCACTTCATGAAAGCCATTACCAAGTGACAGGTACATGTGCTACTCCTTAATGAGCCGGTGCATCTGTAAGTCAGTTGTTGCCTTCCTGGAGGCACATAAAGCAGAAAAGTCACCCAAACAACTGGCAGAAGCCAGAAAGAATAAACAGAAATGGAAACAGGTGGTTTCTACTTTGGTGGCCATAAAATGAATTGTCCAACCCGAAACACTTTTGAAAGGGAGAGGTGGCACACTTCATTACTCTGGGGCAATAGAGCGATGCCGGGTCACATTCAGGACGATAGTCATCCTACTTTTATTTTTCTGTTTTAATCCCCAGAGTATTTTCTAATTGGGTTGACAGGTTTCAGATCAAAGAAGAAAGATTAACACTTTACTGACACCCACCTGCCAATGAACATTAATAGGCCCCCACTTACTGGAATGTTCCAAATGATTCAAAAAGGGACCCTTAACAAAGTGTTATTGGAACCACTGAATTTCCTTAATAGGCAACACAACCGGATGAAAATCAGTTCAATTCAATCAAATTCCTGCCGTTTGCACTTCCCCTAGTACTTCACTGAGTGGGGGGTTTCTCACTGAGCTCCTGTTCACACTGGATAAGTGCAAACAGACCCCCACCACCACCGCCGAAAGCTGGAATGAAGGAAAAGGAAAATGTCCCCGATTAGCAACCTCCATTCTCTCTACACAAAGCAAAATAATAATAAAATAACACAGCAAAACCCTAAGTTAGTTCCAAGTGAATGGGAGATAGAAATCTATTTACAAGAGCTTTTATTTGAGGACCTCAAGTTGCTAACAGGATTCATTAGGTCAGTTCTTCTCATTCACAATTGATCGTAATTTCCCCTGACCTGTATTTCAGCAGTTTACCTCTCTGTATTCTTGAGCAAATGATACATAAATCAAACTAATAGTCTAGCCAGGACCTTAACAGGAATTTCCTGGGCTACTGACAACTCATAAAGAAGATGAAATGATAAATGTATGTCGTTAAAGGATTTTAGCAAGATATTTGAATAAAAAACCTTAATAATAACTAGTTGAATTAGTAATAATAGCATTGATAACAACAGCAAATCCAATACACTGCTTTTGGGATACCCTACTTTACAATCATTATTCCATTTAATCACCTCAGCAGCTCCAAGAGATAAGGACTTAGATTACCTCCACTTTCAGATATGGAAACGGAAGCGAAGAATGGTAATTAACTTAAACCAAGTCACTCAGCTGATAGAGTCAAAACGATACCTGAATCCTCACCCAGCAAGTATTTATTTATTTAGCTTTAAATCTCAAAGACTCCTACTTTTCCCTTATCCCCATATCCAATCAGTCACCAAGTCTTATTTATTTTTTTTTTATCGATGTCAATATGCTTTCTCTCCAACTTCCATCTGGCAGGTGGTGGGTGGGGGTGGGGAGGGTTATTTCTGGAAATTGTTTCCTTAAAGGAAGAGGATGGCCCACTACTCAGACTAGAAGGTGGGGGTAGAGAGATCTATTTTCAAGTCGCATTTACAAAGTAAGCATGATGCTTTATTTATTTATTCATTTGCCCAAGATTGTGTGTTGTTCTGGGCAGCCACAGAAGGAAGGCACATACAGCTTTCCTCTCTCCTTGGTACCTCCTTTCTGCTGCACCTCTCATCTACCTTCCCTGTTGCCCTGGCAGTTATATTTCTCATCAAATTCCAATTGTGTCTTTTCCTTGCCTAAAATCCTTTGTTTTTCCTTTGCATTCAATCTACATGCCCAGCCCCCAGAAGAGTTGACACAAGGCCCCTTTCAGTCTTTCTCCTGACTACCGTGATCTCTGTATTCCTTGGACATATCATGTTTTTTTCTTTTAGTACTCATTTTCCAGATCTTTCTTAAAGTCACTTTATTGTGAACTCTTTCCCCTGTGATCTGCAAGAAATCTACACATACATTTATCACACTCCATTATGATTATCTATTAATGGGTCTGTCTCCCACACAGCCCCGCTTCCCATAGTGCTCATATGAAGTGGGTCTTACAATGTCCAGGAAGTGCCTTGACTCTAGAACATAAAATGCAATGAAAATGGTTGCTGAATAAATAAATGAATGAACGAATGAATGAATAATGTATATAATGTGTTACAGTGCATGCTCTAAGCCTAGCAATATTTCAGTATGAAAACATTTATATGCATTTTAAGTGTTAGCCACACGTTTATTTTTTAAAGTATACTACAATTAATAAATAAATCTTTATTTTGCCTCTCCCATATACACCCAGGCAGATGTTTCCCAAAACCCTCAACTGAAGAATGGATGGTAATTGAGAAAATACTTCTAATGAGTTGAAGTCACTTCTTGGGAGTAGAGTAAGTCTAAAGATGATGGAAACATATTCATTCCTTGATAAAGGTTTTGATTTAATGAGATTTGTACTGACTTGCTGTAAATAGGACAAGGACTGAAGAAAATAGGATTTAGCAGCTGACAGAGTAAGTTTCTTTCCTTCTGAAGACTTTCCATTATTAAGAGAGCTGCATAGATGTGTGTATATGTGTGTGTGTATCTTTCTCGCTCACACACACATACACAACACATGCTTACTATTAAGTGTATGATAGAATCAGTCCCTTCCCCTAAACCTAAATTTTTGAGTACTCAGTCACTTTCCACAGCGTGGCCCACAACTGGAGTAACTAGGGCACAGGGTCCACTATAAAAACACTCTAAAAACAGTGAGGCGGGGCAAGGGGTGAAGGTGGTCAGGAGTCAAGTACAAACCAGCCTTACTGAGTGTGATTGGAATTCACTCTTCACTCAGCCAAAAATACGCAATCTAACCAAAGTCCTTCCACTAGCTCTACCTCCCAAGCCACATGCCTTTTCAGGGCCACGGGCAAAGCCAGCTGTGGCTCTGCATTTGGATTAAAGAGCCTGAAAACAGAAAAAAAAAATATTTTGAAATGCATTACGCTTCAAAATTAAGGGTAATTGTGTGTAGCAGCCTGGAAAATATAGCTCATCCAGTACTGCTCAGCCACAGAACCCCACAGCACAGAACACTGGCTCTCTAAACGTCACTGCAAACTTAAAAAAAAAAAAAAAGGCAAAAGGCACAAAGGGCGGAAGGAAGGGTGGAGGGCTGCCATAGGGCTGTGACTTATAAGAAGGCTGCTGCCTTGGGGAGACATAGCTAGCATACAAGCCAGCAATATTTCAACATTGCTTAAGCCACTAGATGACGCTCTGCACTATTACTGCAGCCAAACAGTGAAGGTAAATAAAAGGTCGACAGATAATTACATAAGAAAATAAATGTGGCAAGATTAGAGCAGAAATCTAATGGACAGAGGGGGAAAGGACTTCACACATAGACATACCTTACAGCTTTCTCCCTGACCAGTACAATGTCCTGGCCACAATAATGGAATATCAATATCTATTACTACCCAACTAGCCAAGGTACATTTTACAAGCAAAGGAGGAGGTATTTCACCCAGTTAACTCATTCCCATGCAGACACTTCCTTAATCTTGTGACAGAGGACTCTGAATGAGCCAAACTGAGCTTCGTTAACCACCTTCCTCATTTCATTTATCATATTCCCATTAGGCAGAGGTTATGGTTAATGCAGCAACCAGTGGCCAGAATTCCAGCCCTTCTGTGGAAACTGAAACATAAAATCATGAGCTGTTAGGTTTCTTCAGCCATAGCATACCAGAAAGAAGCACACATGAAATTCAAACCTGAAACGGAGCAGGGTTAGGGAGACAACTGTAATGCAGGAGGGAAGGGGGCTCCAGAGGAAATCTGAAGATCTAGAGAAAATAAAAGAACATACAGGGTGAGGCCATCTATCTGTGAATACACCACCTTAGGGTCTAAGAATTAACCAGTGTAGAGAAAACTGGGGCACTTATAACTGCTCTCAAAAGTCTAGCCTCTGACAGCACACTATTGGCCTAACTTACCCGAGGAAACAAAACAATGGTTCTCAACTAGGGGGGGTGAGGGGTTGCCCCCATGGTAACAATGGGCAATGTCTGGAGGCATTTTTGGTTTTTACAACTGGGTGTTGCTCCTGGCAAACCAGTTTGGTAGAGGCCCAAAAAAGCTAGTGTTTCCTACAATGCACAGGACAGCACCCTCAACAAGGAATTATCCAGCCCCATATGCCAAGGGTGCTGAGGTTGAAACTGCCTGAAATAAAGAGTCAACATAGAATGGGCAATAACCAGAGATTCCTGGGTGGCTCAGTCAGTTAAGTGTCAATCGACTCTTGGTTTCAGCTAAGGTTATGATCTCACGCTTCATGAGTTCGAGCCCCACATTGGGCTCTGTGCTGACAGTACAGAGCCTGCTTGGGATTCTCTCTCTCCCTCTCTCTGCCCCTCCTCTACTCACCCTCTCTGTCTCCCTCTCAAAAATAAATAAATAAACTTTAAAAACATGGGCAATAGCCTGCAAGGAGAAAAAGAACAGTATCAATAGCTTTAGCATCGCCCAAGTTAAAAATCATCCTAGATGAAGATTCCAGTCTCTGGTTCCCTTAGGTATTAATCTACGGGGCAGGAAAAGTAGCAAAATTTAAGACCAGATGGAAAATACCGTTAATGTATTCCCTACCACCATTTGGTCCCTCCCTACCACCAACTGGTGCCATACTTTTGCTTTCACCATGACTCATCCACACAGAGAGAGAGAGAGAGAGAAAGGTGTTCTCTAAAGAATATGTGTGTCTATTCTCCTTGGCAAACACTGTTCTCATTTTTGATTAATGAATTCCATTCTGGCTTATATGCTTCAATATCACGAGCTTAGGTGATGAGCATGCTGTCCCCAAGAGAAGGATCCACTAACTCTCAAGGCTAAGAAGTTTAGCTTTGGAATGAGGTATCCAGAGAGAGGCACCAACTCAGCAAAACTTGGCCTCAATGGCAGAAAGTACATCGTGGGAGCCACAGAAACCCGGAGCACTGGGTTCCACTGGAACCCAGGGCCCCTCTACCAGCACACAGGAGTCAAGGGCTCCTTGGATGCACTGCAGCCTAGCTCAACATGGGGCTCCCGGCCCCAGACCAGGCTAGTACAGGATAACCAACAAGAGCAGGAAATCACCAAAACAGGCATCATGGTGCACAGGAAAGGGCCAACAGGGCAAAAAGAGTCAGGAGAGCTCAGATCTACTCTCCAAACATCCCTGTGACATTTCATTCCTCCAAGCCACATCTAGAAGATAGGATAATACTCTGCTGCCTATTCTCCACAGTTTCCAAAGCAGCATTCCGGGAAGAAGGGGGCCAGCTCTCCACACAAGGAGGAAAACATCACGTGGATCCTGTGACTCCAAGATCACTGGGGCAACGCTCAATCAGGACTTAGCTAATAAGGGGCGCCTGGGTGGCTTAGTCGGGTAACCGTCCGACTTTCGCTTAGGTCATGATCTCGCGGTTCGTGGGTTCGAGCCCTGCGTCGGGCTCTGTGCTGACTGCCAGCTCAGAGCCTGGAGCCTGTTTCAGAGTCTGTCACTCCCTCTCTCTCTGACCCTCCCCTGCTCACACTGTCTCTCTCTCTCTCTCCCAGAAATAAATGAAACATTAAAAAATTTTTTTAATAAAAAAAAAAAAAGGACTTAGCTAATCATGGTGCCCTCCAAGCCACTGTTCCTTACCCAACACGTACAACCCACCCAACACACGGCAGTCCTGGAGTCCAGCAAGTAGTAAACGCTTTCTAACCGAGGGAAGTTTTGTTCCCTGAATTAACTGTTAGAACTAAAATAGCCAAAACTGTAGCCTCAATTCCTAAAATTGAGGTTCCAATAATAATCTTGCTCAGATTCTGGAAATCAGTGTTTGTGGGGGCCTAGAACACTGACTGGGAATCGTCATCTCCTTCTATTTATACATGTGACTAATCTCTCCACTCAGCACTACGCCAGGTTGTTGCTGTGGTTAATTCTGTTTAATGTGCTAGCGTTTCCTCTCCCACACAGATTCCTCCTGGATACTTCACTGTTCACTTCCTTAGGCCAGTGACAAAATTCTGCTTAAACCGTACCTGCACCTATCCTGTGAAGGTTTAGAAAACACAGTTAACTTAACCGTGGATCCTAGCAATGTTTTACAGGCTTCAGGACTGGTTATTAAATCTAGGTTTGAACTGTTAGCATTCCCACAACCTAAATTATCCAGGAGATTGAAAACTGCAACCCCTCCGTGTATTATGCGTGTAGGGATGGCTTCACCGTACCTAATAACGCTGTGCTGGGCATGGTCAAAGGCTGTCACAGGCCACACGCATTTCCTGGGAGCCACACTCTCTCTCCTGGATGGTTGGTCTTTAAAATCTTTGTTTTGGACAATGCTGAAGTTCTCACCCTTTTTTTTTCTTTGGTTGGCCAGGTCCAAGATCAAGTCCTCTAAAATGTTTTATCTAGCGGTGCCTTAACCAATGTTTAGTTGGTTAAATGTCTGTGCCTTGATCTCAGCTCAGGTCTTGATCTCAAGGCCATGAGTTCAAGGCCTGTGATAGGCTCTGTGTTGGGCATGAAGCCTACATAAAAATAAATAAGTAAAATAAAATGTTTTATCTAATTATGTATCACAGCAGTGTGGCTGCCACAAGAAAAGACGACTACTGTCTTTGCAAATGTCCAAAAATAATTAAAATAGGCATCTGGGGAATACCAGGTATAAAACATGAAAGGAAAAGTTGATTAAGGTTCCGAAGACCTCCAAAGCACGAAACTAAAACTTGGCCAGCAAATAGTACATTCATTTTATTCTAAGTAAGGTTAAAGATTATTTCGGATGATTCTACTTAGCCTCTCCATGTTGCTAAGTGACGAATATACCACCTGGATTTCCAGTTTTGCCAATATGGCGGAACCACAACCTAGCATACCACAAGTTCTATAAACAGCAGCATTTTAAAAGTTAAGTCAATGGCTAACACTTTTACTGCATCTAACTGAACATTTGTAAACAGCAGCTCTTGCAGGAGATTAAACCAATAGCATTTGTAAGGAGTGGGAGCAGTTAAATATTTCTTAAAAGTATGGCCTTGTGAACCACTTTCATCAGGATCTCTAGCAAATTGGTTGAAAGTGTAGATTCCTAGAGTCTCCAGAGTTATTAAAACAGACTTTTTCCTTACCACATTAAGCAATGCATTTGACATTAAGATTCAGTGTCTGTTTTGTAAAACACTCTATTTTCCACTGTACTCTTCTATTTCATGTTTTAAACTGCTAGTTTGGACATGATAAGTTGATATTATGATCTACTCCTGGACTACAGCACCAAACTTCAAAAACACTAGACTAGTTGACAAGAAGGAAGCAGAGATGGGAGTTGCATAATTAGCAACAAACACTTGAGGCTTTGTGATGTAGAGAGGGTTTAGTAATTCCCCACCTTCCCCCAATTCAATAGAATGAATGTCTTAAAAACCAACCTACCCACTTGGATGGTTTCAGGCATTAAAAAGTTGTTGCAGGCTTCAGTTACAAACCTTAAGGGTACCCAGTGTCTTAGATCAAGACAGGAAATGTCCTCCATAGGAATGATTAGCTCTAAACCTTCAGAGTTAAGAAAGATGATAAGGTAAGCAAAGTGTGCACTCAGTAGAGCCCCTTGGCACACCCCCAGCCACATCCTCTCTGCAAGGGCTTCAAAGCATTCTCTTCCTCCACCTCTCCCCACCCATTCACAGCAAACACCCAGAGGGGATTAATTACTTTAAAACACTTACATATTGTCCTATCTCCATACTGTAATTTCATAAATGCTTATGGCTTAGAAGCACTATTGAAGCCCATCATCTGTTTTCCCCCTTTCATTTTTCTTCTCCTAGACATTTGTCGTTTTTCTTCTTCCTTTCCTCCTCTCCTCCTCTGCCTTCACCTCCATCTTCTGGGAGAGCAGAGCAGGATACAGTGGATATCTGACTTCATTCCAGTCACAGTAATGCCCTTCTTCCTAAGGGAGTATTTCTTTGGCTAAAGCAACACATACTTTTGAAAAGACTTTCTTCTCCAAAAAAATACGATAAAACAACACCAGATCAGAAGTGATTATGTGTTATCAATAAACTGTACTGGTTTTTTTCTCTCTCTCTGTTCTTTTCTTCGGGCTGAAATTCTGAGTCTACTCAGGGCAGAAAGAGGTCAGCAAGAAGAAGACTGGGCATGGTGGGAAGGACAAAGGAAAGAAACCAAAAGCCTGTTTCCTGGGTTCACTTGCCACTGATGCTGCAATATTTTCCTGGTATATTCTGGTATATTTCCCATAATAGGCATCTCTCATTCAGTCCACCAGCAAGTATTTACTGAGCACCTACTATGCAGGAAATCAGTCTAGGTTCTGGACCTATGTATTAAAACAAGGTCCCTACCTTCATGGAACTTCCATTCTAATGGGGAAAACAAACATAATCAAATAAACAAATGAATATATAATGCCAGGGGGTAATAAATGCTGAGGTGGCGGGGGCATGAGGGGAAACTGAGTTACTTAAGAGGACCATGGAGTGGCTGGTTGCTATTTTACATGAGGTCAGGAAAGGCTGACTCAGCTGACAACTGGGCAGAAGAGACCTGAAGTGTGCAAGGGAGTGAGTCATCTGGACATGTGGGGAAAAGCTCTTTGTGCAAAAAGAATAACATATGCAAAGGCCCTGGGGAGAGAACCTGGTGAAAAGAAGAATGTAAGGTAGTCAGAATGGCTGCCGTTTTAAGAAAAGTAGGAAGATAAGACGAGGGGGCGGGGGTAAGGGTGAAGATATGGCTACTAACAGGACCACCCATCCTGTAGCACAAGAAGGGATCCTAAATTCCACCAGACCCATGTCGGGCCTGCCTCACAACTTCTCTTTCCCTGACACCTACCAACTTTTTCCCAAGTTCCCTTCCCTCCAGACCGCACCCCCCACTGCAGAGTTACAACACTTCAGGTCCACTCATTCCCTCACAATTTCCCAAGTTGACAACGAGTCCATGTAATTAAAAAAAAATTCTGAGTAATAAACGTACTAGGAAAAAAGGCAACATTTAACCACAGCCCTCAGGAGATAGGAAATGTGCCATAGTAAAGAGGAGAAGTTCAGAAGGGCAACTGTTTTAAAAAAAAAAAAAGTCTGCACCTGACACCAGGGTATCTGGGTTCTGAGTCCCCAGTTCTGTAAACTGGGAAACAACAATCCTTGAAATAACCTTGGAAGGTAGGTATGGAGAAGGAAAATGGAAAACCACAACCAGAAGAGGCCCTTAAGAATTTTTGATCTAAAAGTGAACCCCAGTGGGCTTATGCCCCTCTAGTTCCCAAAGTTACCCTCAAAGGATTGATGCATAAATGCAGATCATTAATTACTTTTATTTTATAAACACACAAGCAAACCAACAAAAACTGAAATTGTTCCACTGCTCCATCCCCAAGTCACTAGCAGCGCTAACCTGGGAGCCTGCAAGCCTCTGCCTCTGGAGGGAGAAACCTTGGTCTTAGCTTCTCTGAAATCTTAAATACAGAGGATTAAATCCGCATCATCCATGGCCAGCAGTGTGAGCAGGCCCGTGGTCCGAGGCACAGGGCTCCACAAAATAGGAGTCCTATAAGAGCTGTCCAGAGGACACCAGGGTCAGGTCACTAGGGGAGGCGAAGCCCTACAGCTTTAGGTCAACGCAGGTCCCACTGCCGACAACCTCTCTGCCTGGAGTTGCCAACTTCAAATGGCCCCCAGGCGGGAGAGGGTCACTTGGCGGGAAGTCCCAAGTTCCGGAGACCCTCGCAATCTCTCTCTCTCTCTCTCTCTCTGTCTCACACACACACACACACGCTCACACACAGGCTCACACACACGCTCACACGCCCGCCGCCCTCGCGCGCGCCCGCGACACAACACGGACTTCCCAACCCCAAACACACGCGCGCACCCCTGGGCTGGCTGACTTCTGTATTTCCTCTTCCTCAAAGCTACTCTAGCGATCTCCGCCGCCCCTCTCAGCTCGGATTCCAGGACCCCCAGAGCCCCGCTGGCCCCTACCCTGAAGGCGCGCCGGGTGCCCCTCTTCCATGCCAGGATCTCCCATCGAAGCCCCCCTCCCACCCGCCTTCGTTCCGTGTCCCCACGGGAGATCCCGGCGTGTTCCCGGGAGGCGAGTATTTAATAACTGTCGCCGCAGGGTCCCAGCCGCCCCAGTCCCTTCCTCCTGCCCCTTCGGGCCCTCCATCCCTCCAGCCCCTCGCTGTCCGCTCCCAAGAGCGCNTCTCCGGCGCAGCCTCTCGGGTCTCCAAGCCCCCAAATCCCACACTCCCCTGTCCCCAGACCCCGCGCGCCAGCAGCGCAGCCCTTCGGCGGCCCCCACCAGCCGGCCCTGGCTAAATCGCCTCCGCGGGTTCCCGGGCCCCGGGCCCTGCTCTCCATCTCCCGCGCCCCCGCCCTCCGCTCCCACTCCCACTCCCACCAGCCGCCCGGTTCTGCCCAGACTTCCCCAACTGCTGAGCGCCCCGGAGCGCCCGCAGCCCTCGCCCCGCAGAGCGCGGTGGCTACCCCAGCTGCAGCCGAGGAACCCCCAGGGAGGAAACAAAAGTGTCTCCGCGGCGCCCGGAGTCCCCCAGAACAGGGCGCCTCCTCCGGTGCCCCAGCCTCAGCTCCCTCCCCCGCCGCGCTGAGGTCGGCGAGTCAGGGCGCGGCGCCAGCCCAGGAAACTTTACGAACCTGCCCGGGGTCGCAGGACAGCGGCGGTGGCAGCGAGGGTTCCGCGCGACCAGGGCTCTGGCGACCCGTGACCATTGAAGGGGGGGCCAGAAGCTCCGTCCCTTAGCTCCGGGCCGCGGCGGTGTGGGTGGCTCTGCCTCTATCCCGTGCCCATCCTCGCCCGCGCACACGCACTTACACTGGGGATCCGCCGGCTGCTGCGCCGCCGGCTGCCGCTGCTCTCACTTCCTCTTCCTTCCTCCTGCTGGCCAGAGACACATTTTGCATCTGCAAGGCATCCCGAGATCAACCGCGAACTCTCCTCCCGAGCGGACGCTGCGGAGTGGCCGCCGCCGCCCCCGGCACCTGCACGCGGGCACGCGTGGTTGGCGCTTTCACCTCCCGCCCGCGCCCTGGGGACTGCCTACTGCACTTTGCCTGCGGGGTGGGGGGAAGTGTCCACGACTTTTTGAAGTCCCCCTACTTAAAAAGAAGAAAAATGTCAAACACTGTGCACGCCTCGGATAGGCTATAAATAATATGTGTGCGGAGCATGACTTCTCGGATGAGCTCACACGCGGCGCTTTGCAGGCACTAATTAACTCCGTCACCGTCATAGCGCCACCTCCGGGAGGCCGAGAGCGCGTGGCATCTTTTTATAAGCTTTCATTTTTGGCAACTAGTTTGGAATTCCGAGGGGAAACTTCGGTGGGCTGTTGTAAAGCTACTTTAAGAGGCCAGTGTGTTTGTTGTGACGCTCTGCCTCTACTCGTAAGCAGCGCGGCAAAAATAACAGAACCTTTACTCCCTCTTAGTCACCTATGCGTTCACACCATTTATTTCTAATCAGTTAAACCAGGGACTCCCTAACTTTGCATAACTTTTCATAAAGCAAGAGGTTCTATCCCCAATTTGGTATTTGGGGTACGTTATTTAATTAATGCTACCTAGTTCGGTGATGTTCAAAGCAAAATTCAAACAAATTAACTCCCAGCATAGCTGCCAGAAGGGAAATGACTGTCTTTGGAAGGTTGCAGGAAAAACACCTGATCTCTTCAAATTCAGAAATATCTACATTGGCTCTACCAGAAAAGACAAAGGCAGTTGTTACTGGATTCCCTTCAAACTGGCAAAAGAGGTAAATCAGGAGCAGGGAAGCATTAAAATCTAAGGTGGAAGGCAAAAGTCCTCTTTAAATTGCAATCCCACTCTCTCCCCTCAAGGAGCCTTAAATTTTAACCTTGTCCTGACGGCTCATTAGCAGCCAAGAGCCCCAAGCAACTATCACTGTAAATGTGGCTAGTCCTGAGATGTTCTAAAAATGTTAAAAAAGACACAGAACTTAGTGTGAAAATCAGAACATTAAATACCTTGTTAATAATTTTTGTGTTGATTACATCATTTCAACAAATGATAATAGTTTAAGATGTGATGAGTCAGTTGGGTTGTTGTATTGGGTAAAAATATAAGTATGTATATGTAGTTTATTAAAATATTTTCACTAGTTTACTTATATACATTTTTAACATGGTTACAGGAAAAGTAAGATTATACATATGGCTCTCATTAGTGGCTCACATTATATTTCTAATGAACAGTCCTGAAACTGACCTCTTATTATATGTATAACCTCTGGAGGCAATATTAGTAACAGAAAGACTTGGGTCCAGATCATTATAAGCCAATAGCTTAAAGTGGGATGATTCCAGAAAAGTAACCAATCTTCCTCATCTGTAAAATGATAATGATATAATAACAGTAAACAGGTTAAGTATCCAAACGAAGTTAATAAGCAGCCAGTAAAAGGAGACTTTACTAATCATGCTATGAGCACTTGTAATGGTAACTATGAATTTGATCCACAACTTTTTAGCTAAGACATATGACGACTTCAACTATAGTGCAGATGTCATGAGCACTCAGTAAATATTAGCTGTCATAATTGTTCCAAGAATAAATTGGGAACTCTGTGTCTCCCTTTGCACAGCATTTAGACAAATCCACCTCCTTTTAACCTTTGGTCCCAGCCCTGCCTTCTGCAGTAAACATGGAATAAGTCACATCCTTGCTCCAAGAGATAACCTTTTTCAGAGTTTTGAAGACAGACATTGAATTCTTTCTAAACATTCTCCTGAAGATTAAATGTTCTCAAATCCTGTGGTTTCAAATCTCTCCCATCTTAACCATCTTTCCCTTGAGGGACACCAGTCTCTGTCCTTAAAAAAATTAGTTGTCATATTAATTAATTAATTCACCACTAAAAACAATACAGCCAACTCTTGTCAGTTATTTTTCAAATGCATCTATCTCATTGCTGATCCAATAGCAAAGCAAAACTCTTTGTTATGTTACTGTTAGGCCATGTCCGTGCTTATGGGGTTGATCTCTGGGACCAAAGCCCCTGGTTCACCTTCTCTAAGTCTTTTTTAATTCGATGCAGGTATCAGTGTCCCCCCACACCCACAGACTAGGTAGGAAGACTAAGGTTCTGGAAAACACCCCACTAAGTGGCTCTCTCTGCCATGGTAAGGATCAGAGTCTTTCGATTCATTAGTTCCTCTTGCTTCTATTCCATATGTGCTATCTAGTAAAACTCTGGTCTTAACCTCCAGTTTGTTTCTTGTTAAACATTGGGTCTCAGGGTCTAGCTGAGGTTTCTTTGGTCATCCAGGTTCTAACTCTTCTTCTAACTTCATCTATGGCCTACAGTATTAGGAGGTGAAATGTCCCCTTCCTTCTATCTAGAACCTGTATTTCTAATCACTGTTACTAATAAGATGTGGGGTCCAGGAACACCCTCTTAGAGAATAGCTCACACTCTGGATTTGTCTATTTCTTGGGGTGTAATTTCACTTACCCCTTTATCCTCTGTACTTTTTCTATATGAGTTTGGGCTTCAGGTTCAACATTTTTGTTAAGAGTATTTCATGAGTAATTTAGGATCTCGACCCTGCATCACATCGGTATATGCATTGTCAGTCTATGCCAGTCGTGGTGGTGCTAACTTTAACCATCCAGGAAGTGTCACCACCAAGTAGATAACTCCAGTGAAAAAGTACATTTTCCCTTTACAATTAATAAGAAATCTGTGGTAGGATACTTTACACTGTGCAAATATCCTATTCCAGAATGATCTTTTAATCAGTGGTTTTAGCATCTCGTGGTGATCCTCCCCACTTAATGTGATTCCAGCTTGCTTCCTATTTAGTTTATTTCCCCAGTTCTGAATTCCAGTAACCATATCTTCTCTCCCACCTTCAGACCCCTGAAATTAGTATTCACCCCCTCTCTCACCTGTTTTTGGACATCTGTTATGTTGTCTCTTAGACTAAACTCATGTCTCCAGTCCTATTGTCCTTGTTTTACTCTAGTCTTTCTCTCTATAATCAGGGAAGTACTGTCTCCTTCAAGGGTGGAGGGGATTTGGGGATCTGTATTAGGCTAAAAGGGCTTATTTCCATCTGGGCATACCATTTACTATATCAGCACCCCATAATTTTGGGAGGAATAGGGAGGGCTTCCAGCAGGGATCAGGAGGAAATATCACAGTTTTTCTTGTCATGAAAGAGTCCCAAGAAAAGCAAAGAAAATGTTTCTTGTCCGCATTTTGCTATTGAAGGTAATTTCATGTCTTACCAATTAGTGGAATCAGAGAGAATTTTCCTGTCAATTTTCCTGCAGAATTTCCTGTAGTCTCCACGTTCCTTCCTTCTGCATTTACAGGGCAAAGTTCTTCTTCCAGACCCAAAGAAGGACAGGGACAACAGCTGTGTAAAGATCACAAACCAGAGCAGCTGGATGACTCAGTAGGTTGAACGTCTAACTCTTGATATCGGCTCAGGTCATGATCACCAGGGCTATGGGATTGAGCCCTATGTCAGGCTCCACACTAGCATGGAGCCTGCCTGGCATTCTCCCTTTCTCTCTCTCCCTCTTCCCCACTCCTCCACTCACAATCTCTCTAAGAATAAAAATTAAGAAAAAAAACCAAGTGTAGAATTCTTTTTTCCCTTTTATAAGTATAGAATTATTAATAAAAAAATCACAAAACCAAGTAGGGGAAATTTGCATATTACAAACTCGATTTCAAATAGGTGAGGCTCACATCCCTGGTATTATGAGTCTCCAATCAGCTTTCTGTAGTTTGAAGCTTTGAGAAGTTTCTTTCACATTTCCTCTATTTTCAACTTTGGGGTTCTTTATTCTTTTATACCCTGGTTCTGTAGGCATCTCTTTTCTCTACTGTACTTTTTTATCATCCTCCATAAACAAATTTATTTTTTAGCACTTCTTTGCTTTCTGTGAAAGTAAGGTCCTTCTATTCTGAGCAACAGATTCTCCTCAGTTTAGGGTTAAAAAATATTCTCTTAAGGGGCGCCTAGGTGGCTCAGTCGGGTAAGTGTCCAACTTCAGTTCAGGTCATGATCTCACTACTCGTGGGTTCGAGCCCTGCATCGGGCTCTGTGCTGACAGCTAGCTCAGAGCCTGGAGCCTGGTTCAGATTCTGTGTCTCCCTCTCTCTCTGATCCTCCCCTGCTCATGCTGTCTCTATCTCTCTCTCTCAAAAATAAATAAAACATTAAAAAATGTTCTCTTAAATCAGGAAAGGTTTTCTTGTGTCCCTTTGCAGTCAACCCTTCCCCTCCTCTCTCTAGCCCTAGGCAATCACTGATCTGCTCTCTGACACTAAAAAAAGCTTTATCTTTTCTAGAAATCCACATAATTGGAATCATAGAACATATATTTTAGGTCTTGCCTTTTTCATTATGTATGATATTTATACCAGTAATTCATTTCTTTTTTCTGTTGAATGAGTCGTGTTGCGCTGTATGGCTATATCACTATTTATCTTTTATTTATTCATGTGTGGTTGCACATTTGGATTCCTTCTAGTTTTTAGCTAGTATGAATAAAACTGCTACAAACATCCATGTAATGTATGTGTGAACATATATTTTCATTTTTTTGTATGAATGTTCCATTTATGATTATGGCAATGATTCCATGGATGTATCAATTTGTTGGTATTCATCAAAAACATAAAGTTAAAATTAGTACATTCTGTCTTTCAGTGGATGACCAGCTAAGTAAACTGTGGTCCTCTATATCATGGAATACTACTCAGCAATAAACAAGGAATCAACTACTGATATTCATAACAATTTGGGTGAATTATCAGGGAATTATGCTGAGTGAAAAAAATCCTATCCTACAAGGGTACACACTGTCTGATTCAATTTAAATACCATACCCAAAATGATAAAACTGTTGAAATGGAGTACAGATTAGTGGTTGCCTGGGGTCAGAGATGGTGGAGTGGGAAAGTGGGGAAGCTGGGGGGATGGCTATGTAAGTACTACATGAGGGATCCTTGTGGTGATAGAACTGTTCTTTATCTTGACAGTGTCAATGTCAATATACTGGTTGTATACACCATATACAATAGTATAGTACGGTATATACTATATCTTACAAAATACTATAATACAATATCACAATCAGGATTTTGACATTGATATAATCAAGATCAATTGTACAATAGTACAATATTATAACATTTTACTCTAGTTTCTCCATTGGAGGAAATTGGATAAATGGTTCAAGGAATATTTCTGTATTATTTTTCACATTTGTATGTGAATATACAAATATCTCAAAATAAAAATCTTTACTTTTAAAAAGGGTGACAGGTGCCTGGGTATTCAGTTAGTTAAGTGTTGACTATTGGTTTCAGCTCAGGTCATGATCTCACCGTAGTGGGATTGAGCCCCGTTTGGCACTGGCTCTGCACTGGGCATGCAGCCTACTCAAGGTTTTCTCTCTCCCTCTTACTCTGCCCCTCCCCTCCCCATATGCATGCATGTGTGTGCTTTCTCTCTAAAAATAAAAATTTTAAAAATTAAAAAGGTGAATTTTATTGTATATAAATTACACTTCATTAAAATGGATTTTTAAAGTTGCCTGGATGGCTCAGTCGGTTGAGTGTCCAACTCTTGATTTCAGCTCAGTTCACGATGCCAGGGTCATGGGATTGAGTCCTGTGCTGGGCTCCTCGTTAAGCATGGAGCCTGCTTAAGATTCGATCTCTCTCACAAACTGAGGGCTGATGGGGGGATGGAGAGATGGGAAGAGGGGTGATGGGCATGGGGGGGGGCACTTATTGGGATGAGCACTGGGTGTTATATGGAAACCAACGTGACAATAAACTATAAAAGAAAAAAAAAGATTCTATCTCTCTCTCTTACTCTCTCTCTCTCTGCCCCTCTCCCCCGCTTGTGCTCTCTCTCAAAAATAAAAAAAATAAAATAGGGGCGCCTGGGTGGCTTAGTCGGTTAAGCGTCCGACTTTCGCTTAGGTCATGATCTCGCGGTTCATGGGTTCGAGCCCCGCGTCGGGCTCTGTGCTGACTGCCAGCTCAGAGCCTGGAGCCTGTTTCAGAGTCTGTGATTCCCTCTCTCTCTGACCCTCCCCTGCTCACGCTGTCTCTCTCTCTCTCTCTCTCTCCTAGAAATAAAAAAAACATTAAAAAATTTTTAAAAAAATAAAATAAAAAATTCACTGGATTTTTAAAAAGTTCTCCTTTTGGTCTATAGAATACCCAACTGTACCCTCCAGAGACCACTCAGAATTCTCCTAAATCACTATTCCCTCTTTGTCCAGGGCCATGACACATTAAATGGACACTCTGAGCCATTTGGCTCTTCCACTTTTTTCTTTACATCATCTCCAGGAATCATAATCACATCTTCCAACTTCCCTTCCTGGGTCACCACATACAATTCGGGGGTTAGCACACCCCAGCTGATCTACTAACTTTGTCTCTCCAAGGGCATATAGACCTAGAGAAACTTAGTTCATCTGTAGTTTTATATACATTGATTTTTTTGGATTTAGGTCCCAGATTGATTGAAGGTTACTTTCAACTCTCATAGATCCACCATGACATCAATTTAGATGTCACCATAACAAGCAAGTAGGATTCTTTATATATTTACCTGACAGTAACAATCTTAAATAGCATTTTGTTTCCATGAGCAAAATGTTTTAGAAGAACCTAAAGACAGTAGGCCTTTTTTTTCTGGAAAATACACTATGGACTTGAACATAAATCTGAGGTAGGTTACATGAGTAACATAATTATCTTAACTTAAATACTTATATTAAGGTGAGATCCTCTTTAATGTGCACGTACACTTATGAAAATAGGAAAGTTTTGTGATATTTTGGGAAAATAATCCATGTTTTATTCCAAAAAGACTAATTATAAAGGAAACATATTTCAGCATTTTAGACAATGAGTTGTGGGTATGTTACTTTTAATTAAGATAACAAAACAATCTACTCTAGTATTTATATTCCTTGTCTAAAATTCCTCATCTGGAGAAATAAGAATTCAATCAAGGAAGGGATTTTTTTTTATTTGTGTTCAATCCAAATAAACTAAAGGAAAGGTATTTTATTATCCCCACTTAAGGATGAAATACAGACTCAAAGAGGCTAAGTGACTTGCCAAATTCACTATAAAGTGGTAGATGAGAACTGAAAGAAGGTTTCTCAATCCAGAGCCATGATCGTTCTGCTGTAACAGGGATCCATGCCACACTTCTATAGCTGACCTTATGGGGACTCTTGACGACTTCAGCTGGAGGCTATTAGATGATAAATGGTATTTGGGGAAAAGTGCCTTTGCAGTTATCAGAATGAAGCAGAACTGGTATATTACCGTATATTACAAACCTACAGTACATGGAATTTAACACTAATTTGACATTAGGCACAGACATACTGAGTGCCATTTTGGTTCAGGGCACTAGCCCCTGTCCCATTTTACTTCATTCCTTATAGGAAGGAAAAGAGAGGAATTTGACCATTTTATTTGGTGAAATTTACTATAAATAATATTTGTCTTAGAAATCACCACTGAGTTGACAATTCTATAAGGATTACCAGGAGAAGATGATATATATGATTAAAGTAAAAGTGGAGGCATTGTAAATATACTGTTTTTCACCCTTCTGCTTTCATTTCAGTGTATTTTGAAACCATTTTAAGGTTAATAAATACAGATTTGTGTCATGACATTATATTTCATCTTATGAATTATTGTTAGATATTTAGTTTTAAAATTGTTTCTCTATTATAAATGACAGTTCAGTTAACATCGTTGCACATACAATTTTAAACACTTTTTCTATTATTTCTTTAATAAATTCCCAGGACGTAAATTGTTGGGTCAAAAGATGAATGTATTATATTTGTTGCTACATATCACTAAATTGCCCTCCAGGAATGTTGTACCAAAGCAATAAACTTATGACTGATCACCCTGCTTCTATTCTCTTTCTCTTCAATCCATACTACACATTCTCAGATAATGTTCCCAATAAGCTACTGTATTCATGTCTAACACATAAAGGTTACCCATCCCCTCCAAATAATACTAAACTCCAGCATTCAATGCCTTCTGCTCTCGGGCAAGCCTATCTCTTACGATTTTATCTCTCGTACTTTCCTACATAATATCTACGATTTAATCAAATATGTCCACTAAACAAGCACATGTTGGAAAAGAAAGTCCTATATTCCTTTAATGTCAGCCCCACAAACGCTTTCAATTTATTGGGATCTGTATCTATTTTATTTATTTCTCTGAGAAAGAAATGTCCATTCTATACTCCATTCCTTAGTTTAACTTAAATTTAAATATTCAAATAAAGTATAAAGAAAAAGTCAGGTAAGTTTCTAAGTTTATTTATTTGATTGAGAGAGGGGGCCTGAACAGGGGAAGGGCAGAGAGAGAGCATCCCAAGTAGGCTCTCCACTGTCAGTGCAGAGCCCCACATGGGGCTCAGACCCACGAACCATGAGATCATGACCTGAGTCACATGCTCAGCTGACTGAGCCAGCCAGGCACCGCAATGTCATGTAAGTTAAACCAAGGAGACCACCAACGAGGCTCCTTCAATAGTCCAGGAACAGACTGGTAAGGCCCTTTTCCCTCCAACCTATCCTTCTCCCAACCATTACATCTCTCTTTCTAAGAGGTAGGTCTGATCATGTCACTTCTTTGTTTTTCTTTTAAGCCTCCAGTAGTTCATCACTGTTTACTAACAATAATCCAAACTATGAGCCATACACAGCTTTTGGCAGCCACTTCAGACTCATCTGCCAAAACAAAGATACACATGTGTCCAGAAACTCCACACTCACCTTGAACCCTCCTCCTCCCAAAGGCATCAGATGTTTTAAGCCATCTCTGCCTCTGCTTCTGTCCTTCCTGCTGACATAACGCAAAGAGACTTGAAAGGTTAACCATTAGTGAAGAAAATATTTGGAAATATTTGATAATGGGTTGTGATTCTTTATATACAATGAACCCAAACACACCATTAAAACATTAGAACTCCAAAAAGCAAACAAGCAAGGGATATTAACAGATTATTCATAAGAGGGAAAATGCAGGTGGACTATGGAATATTAATGGAATTTAAGTAAAGAACTCAAAGATTTCAAATATCAATAATTGTTTTACTCATCAAACTAATATATACAAATTTTAAAAGTGATGGTTATGGTAGTCCATTGTTTAGTGAGAAAGACACACCTATACTTTCCTTGAAGATGTAAAAATTGCTGTAATCTTCCTGAAACGTCACTTAACACGATCCCTAAAAATGTTCCTGTCCTTTGATCCAGAAGTTTCATTCACTCTAATGTATACTTAAAATAATCAGAGCAAGACAAAAATGGTCGGTGCTGAAGTGTAGATCTCAAGTCATCTCAAAAGTTGCACTGCACTCAAATGGTCAAAAAAAGATGTGAGGGCAATCTGGCTGCGACACCTGTCACCCCATTGGTCGCCAGGGTTGATTCGGCTGATCTGGCTGGCTAGGCAGGTGTCCCCTTCCTCCTTCACCGCTCCATGTGCGTCCCTCCCGAAGCTGCGTGCTAGCGCTGGGTGGAAGAGGAGAATGACCTTCCCCGATAGAGGAGAACCCTTCTTCGGTCAAGGGTATATGAGTAGCTGCGCTCCCCTGCTAGAACCTCCAAACAAGCTCTCAAATGGTATAAAAAAAAAAAGGCAATGCTTAAATAAGTTGCAGTTTATTCATAGAATGGAGTATTAAATATGCATTAAAATGGCCTGTATATAAGAAGAATGTTTCATGATGTTGAAATTTACCTAATGTGGTATGAAACACAACATATCTCTGAATGAAAAAAAAAGATAGACTTTTATATGTACGTTCTATATTTCAACAGTATGAATGCATACCCAGAGATATCAGTGCTCTCTGAGGATGAATTAAATGTTTGTTTTACTTCTTTTCTTTGCAATTTAAACAGTGGACAACATATTTCCTTTAAAATTTGTGATTTTTTAAAAACCTATATTGCACCTTGCCTTAGAGTCTTTCATGGTGTTCACTACTCTTTTTTCTGTTCTCACAACCACTCTGTTTTGGGGTCTATCACTCCTGTAGCACTTGGCAAATAAGCCAAGGAACTCATCTTTCTCCTGAAGATCATAAATTCCTCAAGAACTTGAACTGTCTCTTTGCAATGTTACATGCTTTGAAAAACTCAAAACCATTTGTGAGATGACTAAATGCATGGATAACTAAATGACTGTGTCCCTTAAACATTCTCAGAATTGAGTTGTGTCTCTTTGCTCTCTAAATGAGGTGAGCCGCCATTGTTTTTGGAGTGAGGTGGATTCTGTTTTCATGGGGGCATTCATCCTGTGCAGGCTCACACTTTACCTGTCTTTTTTTTACATGTATGCATTTGCTATCTCTTTGGTAATGTATGAGACTCAACTTTTCTACCTGGATGTTGCCTTATACACTGATGAAATGCGGGTTCTGGTTAGTCAAATGTTTGGGGAACTTGCTTTTTTTAGACATACCTAGAAGCTATTGGTATAAGCACATTTTCATAAATCCGGTAAATAAAGGATGTACTACTCTTACTCAGACACTTCCTTTATGAATGTCTAGGGCATATTGTTAGAGACCTTTAGAATATTCAGTTTTAAATATTCCAGATTTATTAGGACATGGATGGCATTTCCTAAATCTCTGTCATGCTTGCATTTTTAAAATGGGGGCAGAGGGATCACATCAAAGGCTTCCATTCATTTATTCTCAGCCACCCTCAGAATAATCTAAATTATTGCTGAAGATTATTTAACAAAGACATTCATCTTCTTACCAAAATCATGAGCGAATTGAGAAAGACCATTTCTCTGTAAACGAGGATGGCTTAGACTAGTTTTTATCCTGTGTCAGTAATATCTTCTTTCTTATCTCCAACTCTTATTTTGCAACGTTTAGGAATTCAGACTCTGAAGTCAAAACTTGGGTTCCAATCAGTGCCTCTACCATTTATTAGGTCTATGGTCCAATGTAATCTCTTAACTCTCCAAGACTTGAACTCCCCATCTATACAACAGGATAGTCAGAGTATCTGCCTCATAGGGTTGTTATGAGTGTTGAATAAAATAATCTATTTTATTTGGCAAATCTCAGTTGCTCCTAAGATGTCAGCTATTATTTATTTAGCTGTGTAGAATAGATCAGAAATTAACAAAAAAGTACTGTGATTAAAAGAAGACTTCTCCCAACTCACACATTTATTATAAATATTACTATTTGGTTCGTTGATTCTTGTTATATTTTGAGTAGTCTTGAGAAAGAAGTACTGTAGTGTGTTCAAGACATATGTCTTGTATATGTTTTAGAGATAAGCAGAAAGTGATTTCTCTGCTCCCCTTTACAGCAAAATTTCTCTCAAAGCCACACCCTCTTCATCTCTCCTTCCTCACCTCCACCCCTTTTACAATCCATTCCAATCTGACTTCTGTTCCTGTCACCCCATCGAAACTGCTTTTGACAAGGCCACCAACCAGCTGGGGTGTATCAGCTCAGAAGGAAATCTGTCCTCATTCACTGCACTCTCAGCAATATTCCACGCACTTGGCTGTTTGCTCCTTCTCAAGTACTTTCCTTTTGTTTTGTTTTCCTTCAAATCACACTCCCCAACATTACTGACCTCTCCTTCTTGGGCTCCTTTGCTAGCTTTCCCTCTTCCATCTGACCTCCAAACGTTTGGTTGCCTCAGGACTTGGCCTGGGTTCTATTCCCTTCCTTCCAACGTAATCCATTCCAATCCCATAGCCTTAAATACCATGTATATGAGAATATCTTTCAAACTAAATCTCTGAGTCAGACAGTTCTCATGAACTGTAAACTCATAAATCCACCTGCCTACTTGATTCTTCCACTTTCAAACATACTGTGTTTAAAACCCAATTGCTCCAACACCCCTTGCTCCTTCTTCCCAACTTCAGTAAATGGCACTACTCTCCACCCAAAACACTTCTCATGCCAATTTACTTCCCCTGTGAAGAATTCTCATTTCTTTTAAAAACAGAAATGAGGTAATGGCACTTCCCTATTTAAAACTCTTGAATGGTAACTCATGACTAATGGAATTAAATCAAAATTTCCCACTGACTACAAGGCCATCATTACATGGGTCCCTCTGCTGAAGTGACAGCTCATGCCACTCTTCTCCCTTGTGGGTGATTTTTACCCTCTGCTTGAGACATACTAAACTTTTTCTTTTCCTTGAACAGGGCAACATTATACTTTCTTCAGGGCCTTTGAACCTGCTCTTTTCTCTGCCTAGAAGACAGTTGCCTGGTTTCTACATGTCTAGCTCCTTCTTGTCCTTTAGACCTTGGCCTTAATTTGCCCTCAAGTAGGTCTGGCTTGACTACCTATCTTAAGTAGACCCCCCCCACACACCCTATGTGTATCATTCCATCTATTTTGGTCATGGCTCTGTCAAAACTAATCATTATATTATTAGATAAGCTTGGGAGCTCCATGAAGGCAGTACCATGTCATAATTCATGTACCTGTTCAATGTGACATCCAGAGAGTCTGGGAGAGGGCCTACCACACAACTCTCCATAAACTGGCCTTATCAAATGCCCATGTTATAATGTTCTAAGAATGGGTCTGGCATGGAGGAGACACAGGCCCTTCACTACTTGATATACATTATAATGACTGTAGAATGTGCCATGGAAACCCATAGGTGGAAGAGAAGCTTCATCAAGGAAGTGACATCTGAATTCAGATGAGTATAAAAATGCTTGGGGGAAAAGGATACTCGGGTCAAGTGAACAGCATGAACAAAGGCCTGGGGGTGTGAAAAAGCCTGTCATGTTTAAATTGTTAGCTCAAACAAGTTTTCCAAAGAAAATAAAATTAATGTAGATCCATAGAACCTGGGGGTAGAAAAGTCAGGACCTAAGTAAAAATGAGATGATGGAAAAAAGTTTTAAATTTAAGAAGAAAATGCAATTTCACAACTACGGCTCATTTAAGTAACTGGTAATTAAAAGCATATATAGTAACAAACACCACCTGGGTTTTGCAGGTGTGAGTAAACTTAACAAAAATATGGAGGGAGAAATAGTTTGGAGTGGCTCAAAATGCAACTCAAGACGTCTGAGGCTGTGACTTCAATGCCTTGTGATCGATAATGGGAATGAACATGGTGACAGCAACAATCATCTGACAGGATATGTTCATTTATACCATTTCATTTCACTTGAGTGTGACAAAGATATAACCAGGCTCTGGGCTGGGTAGTGGGAATAAAAAAAAATCTTGGGCTTCAAAGAGATCACTATCTAATCAAAGTACATGAACAGTTGCTGTTCTAGGATTTAAAGAAAAGAAGAAGCCTCTATATAACCTCAATTCAAATGTTGTACAAATGATGTTTGATATGCAAATCATTGTTTAAAGTGATGCAGGTTATTTGTTCTGAAAGTCCAGCTGGAAGTTTGCACTAAGCCCATTTTCTCATGGGATGTTTAATTGATTCTGCACATAAGGACAGTTCTGATGGTGAATTGTGCAGAGCAAACAAATGCTGCTCATGGAAACTGGTTGGTTTTTATTAAATATGAGAGACATCTCTCTAAAATTTTTTGCTACATTTAAAATTAATATGTGTTCCTGCTAGAAACAGTGAAATTTTTCTTAAAAAATACATGTTACATCTAGATTTTCCTAGACATTTTTTTGAAACGGAAACTAGGATCACATCATAATATGTCTGCATTTATCTTCACTGATTTGAAGGTTATCTATTGAGCATTTTGTGTTGCTATTGGTTACCCTTAAGGGTTTTTTTTTAAGTTTATTTATTTTTAAAGAGACAGAGAAGGCACGAGTCAGGGGGTGCAGAGAGAGACAGAGAGAGACAGAGAGAGACAGAGAGAGAGAATCCCAAGCAGGCTCCATGCCTCCAGCACAGAGCTGGATGCAGAGCTTGAACCTACAAAGCTGTGAGATCATGACCTGAGCCAAAATCAAAGTTTGTTGCTTAACTGACTAGGCCACCCAGGCGCCTCATGAGCCAAAATCAAGAGTCGGACGCTCAATCGACTGTGACACCCAGGCGCCCTATCTTTAAGGTTTCTTTAAGTAAACATTTAAAAAAAACCCTATAATCTTCTTACATCAAAATCAAAAATGAAAAGCAATCTTCTGAGTTCTTTTAAATGAAATCTGGAATTTAGAAATCCTTTTTTCCACCATAATCATCCTAATTCCTAAGTTTTGAAACAAAGTTTTTCATTAAGATTTTGGGTATTAAATTACTGCTTTGTCATAGAAATCTTCTTTGTCAAAAATTATTTTAGAATTTTGTTTGCTATTATAACTAAATTTTCAATAGTTATCGAAACTAAGCGGCACATATCATTATTGGCTGACTTTAAATTTATGATCTTGAGTCCTTTATTTCTGTTTTTCTTTCATTCAGAAGGAATATATCTTTAAAAAAAAAGGTAAGGTGCTAATATTTTCAGATATTTTCCCTTATAACAGGGGAAATATTTTTGTGTTGACTTCACACTGCGAGATGACAATCCCGCATACGATAAAACTCTTACATTTAAATTTTCTGCCTCAAAACTCTGCCAATACTTTGTCTTTAGCATTTAATGTCACAGAAGAAAAGGCTAAGGTCAACCTGATATTTATCTTTTGCACATAACCCACTTTTCAATTTATAGGCTTATTTTTTTTATTTTCTTGTAGTTCTTATAAAGTATTTTGTCAAAATGTATCTAAGTTTCTAGAAATGTGATAAACTCCATTGAGTGGAATTCCCCAGTATTTTCCGGTCTCTGAAAGTATTGTACATTTACGTCTGATTCTTGCTCTTGTTCTGTCCTTCTGCTTTCTCCTCAGGTACAGCATGTAATTATTCTGTTGACTTTCTATTTTCTGCCCTAGACACTTATTATCATCTTCTGCCTTGTCATTTTTTATTTCTTTATTCTCTTTCTCTGTTTTCTGGAAGAGTTTCTTAATCTTGCCCCATCACTGATTTGATTTCTGTATTAGTAGTTTTGTTTTTTCCCCGTAATTGTGGTGGTTCTGGTGTTACATTTTTAGTTTTCTTGAATACCTTCCTTATCCATTTCCCTTTGCATCTCAGACTCTTCTATTTCTTTTTATTTTTCTGCTTCTTTCTCATGAAGGAAATGTCTCCTTTAATCCTGCTGAGGTTGACAGTTTTTAACAATTTCCTTTGGTTTCTGAAATAAAGCCATTTCAGAAGCTTGCTTTTTGTCTGGAGTTCTCAGCGTCTTGTTTGGCATTCTTTATCCCTCGGTAATAACTTTTTTCCATGGGCATATTTTGTTTCTGTTTTTGTTTTGCTTGCCTATTCATCCCAGAGGAAGAAAAATCTATACAGCTTCCTTTTGGATTTAGGTAACCAGAGCATAAACTGTGCAAGATGAAGGCAAGCACTTCCTGCCTTATGGCAAACTGGCATTCAATGAATGAGTCACTGATCGTATGTTTCTATCCAATTCCATCAGCTTCAGTGCTAAAGAGAATTCCTTCCAAACTCCAATAATAGGCTGGTAGAAAGTCTTAGTTTAAATGTGGTTTCAATGTCTCCCTTTTCCTGACATCTTCATCTGTATTTTATTTTTAGAGGTTAGGATGAGCCATTTGGGACCAATAACCTGATGCCAATTTTTTTTTCCTCCTCCATGAAAGTAATTTCCTGCAAGTTCATTTCTGCAAGGCTCTGAACTTCTATTGAGTGATAAGATCTTCCACTATTGATGCACTAGGCTAGATTTCCACCTTGTGATAAAGAGGAAATCTTCTTGCTCTTATCAGCAGTCCTAAACCATCCTTTTCCTTCATGATGTGACAAGTTAATGGTCAATAATAAAGCATAAAGCGTCCTCCTGAAGTATTTTTCTTAGTACTTGGATAGGGCAAATCACTAGGGCAAGAATGAGGATGGTTCCCTGGCCATAGAAGTAGTTTATTCACATCCAGTTTGAAACCCTTTTTATGGTTTTGACTGTATGGATAACCCGACCTTTCAAACAATACTGGAGTTCTACATTGTAATGGAAGTCACCAGCTGAAATGCTGGGTTTACTACTCCAGGGAACTGAATCTATGCAAGTGCCTTTTGTATTAAACATGTCTTTTATTTTCTGTATTCTGATGCGTTGACATCCGGGGCCTGGCTCACCCTGGAGGGACTATACCTCCCAGGATTAGCCAATTCCTAGGGACAGTCAACAACTGGACATTGAGCATGCCTTTCAAATACAAACAACCAGTCCAGAGCCCTTATCCCCCACTACCTCCTTTCTCTGGCTTTCACACTTTGGGCGGCTATTCTCTTGTCCTAATCACCCCAGGACTGTGTATCAGACAACCAGGGGCAGACCCTGTGCCCCAGAGCCCACTGAACACGTCCCTGGCACGTCCCTATGTAGCCCTCCACGGCGTGACATACCCCCGCCTCTTGCAATCTATGGGTGTAACTATTTTTCAGTGACAGCTGACTTCTGATCTGGTGGCCTTGCCATATTAAATAGTAATAAAACCTATAATCTAATGCACCTTTAGATGGCAGAATTAAAAACATTTTAATCTAGTATTTCATGTTTATCTTTCAAAGCTGAGGAGGTAAAGGAAGAAAGTGATTTAGACATAGAAATCACAGGAGTTAGGTACAAGGTTGAAAAAGATGGCCCCAGAGCTACCTTTAACTCCATGTGCCCTCAAACTCACAAACACTGCTCGTGATTTTAAGTGATTTTAACGTTCTTCCTCAAGCAAGGAGGTTGCCAGGGGATTAATGAACATTCCCCACCTTGTCTACACAGAGGGAAAGCGGGTGGAAGGAGTTGCAGAGTGTAACGTCCCCGTTCACAGGTGGAGAGGTGAATGCCAGCCACGCTGCATTGGCTTCAGCTCACTGCGTTTCCACACACTCCATTCTGTTCACTGTTTTCGTCTCTAACCTTTCCGTTCTGACATGAAACACGGTTTTTCTTTTGTTCCCATTTCATTCTTTATTTTTCACAAATTGAATTTGCCCAAGTGCTTAAATTAATGTGTAGCTTTAAGAAGTAATTATTTCTTCTCCCTTCCGCTGTCAGCGGCATTGACAGAAAACCCAGCTCTGTTCTGGCAAATGAGTGGGCTTGTTAACACTTGCTTTGTTAGGTGGGGAGAGGACACAGGGCTGATTCCTTGAGGGTCACTAATAAACAAAGGCTATTTTAGTTCCCTTGCTGTTAAATGGACTATTCCTTCTTCCAATCAACTCTTGTTTTTATTTCTCTCAGCTTTTGGTGAATTTCATGATAAAATTCTTTATGAAATTATTTAACTGCTATTAAAGAATTATGTGCCCATATTCTCTTCAAAAATTAGAGCGCAAGTGTGATTAGAAGGGAATTGTGGTCCTATTGACTTTTTAAAACTAATTACATATGAACATACAAACATTGCATATTAATTGTCCACTCTTTGCAGGACACTGCTCTAGGTAATGGACATGCATGAGTGAACAAAACGGAATTACTTCTATCATAATTAAATTTAAGATAATTTCACCAAAGTGTTGGTCAAAAGCATATGGAGGCAATATTGCCAAAAATATAAATATAGAAATAAAAATTTGGGGCACCTGGGTGGCTCAGTCAGTTGGGTGTCCAACTTTGGCTCAGGTCATGATCTCACAACTCGTGGGTTGGAGCCCCATGTCTGGCTCTGTGCTGACAGCTCAGAGCCTGGAGCCTCCTTCCAATTCTGTGCCTCCTTCTCTCTCCCTCTCTCTCTCTCTCTCTCTCTCTCTGGCCTTCTCCCGCTTGTGATCTCTCTCTCAAAAATAAATAAAAATAAAATATTTTTAAAAAATCAAAATGCCCAACCTTTTCTAACTAGGTTGACTTCAAAAGGTTGGTTTGGGCCTCCATGATGGGAGAAAGGCAGAATACTTGTCCAAGTGATGACTGGGGGAGACTCAGTTCCCTGAGCCAGGGTGGGAAGGATGAAGCTTTTTCAATCACAAAATAATACATTATGTTGGCTCACCCAAAGGAGGTTTCAGCTCTTCCAATATTAATTCGACTACTCAGTTAGTGCAGATGCCATATATGCTCTAGTATTTGGTGAGCTGTCTGACTGAAGGTTCACCGTTCTCTGAGTTTCCATGGGTATTTCAGTGGGAAACCAAACAAGGCCCCATCAGGAACTGCTAGGTAGATGACACATGAAACCAGCAATGGCTCATTTTGAGTTAGATTTTCAAAAGCCCATTTATTCTACAAACAATGAAATCCCATTAATTTTTCACACTCCATAGTCTAAAGCTACATGGTGAAAAATCTCGCCTTATCTCCGACCTAAGGCAGTATAGATTTTTAAAAAGAACACATTGAATTGTATACTTATTTAAGTTGAGTTAGTTAGGTTTTAGTAATCTCTACATCCAATGTGGGGCTCGAACTCACAACCCCTAGATTGAGAGTTGTATGCTCTTCTGACTGAGCCAGTCAGGTTCCCCTTAGATTTTTTTTTTTAAACAGCGAGAACATCTTATTGTTACATGTGTGTGTTGAAAGGATTAGGGAGAATTATGTTTCCTCCAGATGTTACGGCATCTCTTCATCAGTAGCTGGTTGAAAAATGACTGGGAAGAGGCTCTCTCCCTCATTGTTAAAAGTGGTAGTATTGCTGGACATAAAGAACAAAGGACAAGGGTAAAGGTAGAGCAGAAAGTCCTTACATGACAGTTGGCAGATAACTGCCTTGTTCCAAACACAGAATTGATGCTTGTTGAGTAAATAAATGGTGATTTGTTCTTGAGCATGAGAAAAATGCCTCCAGGAGACTCCAATAAATACTGGGGGTTGGAAGTCCTTTACAGGAAGCAGGTCTTCTGTAAACCAGTGATGTTTCCTCTGCGAGTGAAGCTGGACTCCTGTTTGGCCAAAAACTTTGTGAGGCTGGGAAAGCTTAGGATGCTTCTATAAATTAAGATGATCTAGATCCCCATGTTTCAACCCTTGTTTAGCTATAGAATCTTGTTAAGCATAAACTCTACATTTATAACAGATAGAAGTGGAGCTTCTCTGGATGGAGAAACCTGGAACGTACCCTCTTTAAATCCCTACCTACACACAAGGACCCATAGATTGCAGTTTCAAAACACTGGCCGACAGATCAATTCTGGCCTGATTATCTAAATCCTATGAACAGGTTGAAGTGTTTTTCCTTACCATACCTGATCCTAAAGTTAAAACTTTGATTCAAGGATTTCCCAATCAAATTTTAGAAGGTTCCTCAATCTGTTCTTGGCTTCATGTAGAAAAGAAAAACACTACCAAGTTCAAGCTCCAGAGATTGAACACTAAGACAAATGCTATAATATAGTCTGTCATTTAACATCAACTTTGCTTTGAGTCTTCCAGTTTTCAAGGCGAATGTATGAGGGATCAAAGTTCTACTTAAGGGGGGGAAATGTCACCTCTGTAAGACCCCATCATTAAAATGTCACATCATGGTACATAAGACTTAGGGAATGCATTAGAGGTTGGAATGGGTTTCATTTGATCACTTTCTTTTAATGTTGTTTCTATCATTCAATTAATTGGTAATTTCATGGATGGAGTTTCATTTGATAAAATGTTTGGGTTTTCTAACAGAGTCCAAGATCATGGTGAATACTTCGTTTTTCCTTTTTCTTCTCTCTTTCTTCATTCCTTTTTCTTTTGCAATAGTTTTATTGAAAGAATAATTCACATGCCATATGATTCACCTATTTGAAGTATGCAATTCAATGGTTTTTAGTATACTCATAGAGTTGTGCAACTATTATGACAGTCATTTTTTAGAACATTCTACATCACTTTGAAAGGAAGCCCCTGAGGTGCCAGGGTGGCTCAGTAAGTTAAGTGTCCAATCCCTGGTTTCAGCTCAGGTCATGATCTCATTGTTTGTGAGTTTGAACAAGCCCTGCATTGGGCTCTACGCTAACAGTGTGGAGACTTCTTTTGATTCCTTCTCTTCCTCTCCTCTCCTCTCCTTTCCTCTCTTCTCTCTCTCAAAAATAAATGAATAAAAATTTAAAAGGAAGCCCCATATCTTTTCAGCTATCATCCACTCCTGCTCTCTACCACCCTAGGTAGCGACTAATCTACTCTTCATCTCTAGAGATTTGTCTATTCTGGACATTTCATATAAATGGAGTCACATGGTTTATGGTCTTTTGTGACTAGCTTCTTAGCACAACATTTTCAAGGCTCATTGATGATACAGCATGTAATCAGTACTTCATTCCTTCTTATGACTGAATAATACTCCATTGTATGAATAACCATATTTTGTTTATCCATTCATCAATGGATGTTTGGATTGTTTCTACATTTTTTGACTATTGTAAAAAATGCTGCTGTGAATATTGTGTACAAGTTTTTCCATAGACTTATGTTTTCATTTCTCTTGAGTATTTACGTAGGAATGAAAACTGCTGGGTCAAATGTTAATTCTATGTTTAACCATTTGAGAAACTGCTACCAGCAGTGTATGAGGGTTGCAATTTCTCCATCTCCTCACCAATATTTGTTATCTGACTTTTTTACTATTACCATTCTAGTGAGTGTGATGTTATATCTCATGGTTTTGATTTGCATTTCCCTGATGACTAATGATGTTAGGCATCTTTTCATGTACTTCTTGGCCATTTGTACATCTCCTCTGGAGAAATGTCTATTCAGATACTTTGCCCATTTTTAATCGGGCTGTTCACTTTTTATTATTGAGCTCTAAGGGTCTTTTACATATTTTTTTGGAAGAGAGAGAGAGAGAGAGAGAGCATGCAAGCAGTGGAGGGGCAGAGAGAGGAAGAGAGATATCCCCAGCAGGCTTTGCTCTGTCAGCATGGAGCCCAACGAATGCCTTGACTCCAAGATCATGAGATCATGACTTAAGCTGAAATGAAGAGTTGGATGCTTAATCACCTGAGCCACACAGGTGCCCCAAGTGTCCTTTCTATAACCTAGATGCAAGGCTGTTATCAGATATATGATTTGCAAATATTGTCTCCCATTCTGTGGGTTATCTTTCACCTTTTTGATAGTGTCCTTTGGAAGCACATAAGTTTTTCATTTTGATGAAGTCCAACTTATCTACTTTTTTCTTATCTTGTTTATATTTTTGATGTTCTATGTAAGAATCCATTTCCCAATCCAAGGTAACCAAGATTTATCCCCATGTTTTCTTGTATGAATTTTATAGATTTGGCTCTTATATTTAAGCCTCTGATTCATTTGGAGTTAACTTTCATATATGATTAGTTTTGTTATCTCTTTCTTCTTTCACTCACTTTTAGATATCCAGAGGCGGACGAATCAATATCAAGACAACCTGACTGAATAACATGTAGAAATATTAATAAACTAGTTATTAGTATGTTGAAGAAGGGGAATATTGAGGGAATGGGGTTAATTGGGTTTATGTTTGTACGACATATTGTGTGATCTACATATCTAAAGCTTCCTGGGTAAAATTGTGGTCAAACAATATTCAGAATTTTATTTCCACTTCCTTGCAAATGAACACTTCTTCCATTTTACTTATGAATATTCATACCTTGTTTCCATTCTTGCTATACAAGCTGTTTTGAACAGAGCTGCTTACATAACCCAGCTTTTGTTCTTCATTAAAAAAAAATCTGCTTTCTCCACAGGCATACACACACACACACACACACACACACACACACAGTGCTACCTGTTCCAATATGCTCATGTGTTTGCTGGCACAGATGTCTTTACAATTCACCTCTTCTCATCACTCACCTTTTAAGTTTTAGATACATCTGAAATTTCTTAGTTATTTTCACAGGCACATTTCAGCATGGGGCCAATCTGGATGATAAGAAAAAAACCCACAATGGTAAGGAAGGGCAAGATAACACACTAGAGTATTTAGTCATTCCTTTGTATTTTAGTATAGAAATGTCAGATTTAGCCATGGAGTAAGTATAATGCATACTTATCACATCGGGATGCTAAACACAGACACTGCATTCACTCTGTGCTTAGAGTGAGATGCGGTTCATGGAAAATGCAGGTTTTGCATTTTTCCAACAAAATAAGTGAGTGGGGGTGGGAGGAGACTGGCATTCTGATGATTATTTCAGAATACTAATGTCTACAGAAGCCCTAGCAGTGTTGGCTGGTCTCCATCGCATTATGTGGACAGAAAACTGAGGGTTTCCCCTTTCCCTTTAGATGTCTTTTATGGCAGCAGCCTAACAGGTACTTTCAATCAACCAACAAGAAATTCTTTTGCCCCTCTAAGAAGAAAACATTGTCTGGATGCTCAAGGAGAGCCAGTCCAGGAAAACTAAAACAATATTCATGAAGAGACTGGAGGACAATTAAGTATCAGATCATGTGATCCTGGATATAAGGTCCAAAGAAGTACAATGAGGAGGGAGGTCAGTGAGCCTTGGTAGTGGGAGTGGTGGAGGAGTCATAAAGCTTTCATGGAGTATGTAGGTTGGGATTGGGTTGTGGAGAATGAAAACAATTTTTAACATTAAAGGGGGAGGGGAGAAGGGCTACACCATATGTGAGGGATAAGGACAGAAACTAAGCCTGATGATGGACCAAGCACCAGACTAGGCCTCGTTACAATCTCTTTTAGACTGTTGAACAATTCTGAAAGGGGGTGTGAGAAGTATCCCTTCGAGGAGTTTAATTACTTGGTCCTGGCCACACAGCTTCTAAACAGTAACATAATGTTTGGATCAAAATGTCTAGAATTGCTTCCCCAGCAACACACTTTATAGCTGCTGTCCTGCAGGTACGGAGACTAGAGCGATGATCAGTGTTCCCTGCATCAGGTCTGGTTCCTCCCTATTGCTCTGTCTCTCTGACCTACCAGGAAACACAGAGACTGAAAACCTCTGTTTCAGATCAGTGGGTTCCCAACTTGCAGATTCTTAGAATCATCTCAGGAGTTTAAAACAAACAAACAAACAAACAAACAGGATCTATCTCTAGACCACACTCTGGACCTAATGAAACTGAATATCCAGAGTTAAGATGGTTAGATCATTTCCAATTGTCCTCCAGCACTTCATATATTACCATGGAAAAGTAGGCCAAGTGATAAATGTCTGTCAAATGGATAATTAATACATTAGCTAAAATCATTGTTTAATCTAGTGATTTGATGACTAGATTTTTTGAGTTTCTTGTTTGCCTTGGTTTGTTTCTTCAGTATTATACCTTGGTCATTCTTTTGGGGAAATATCTGTTCCTGGGTGATAAACATGAGGACTGATGGTCTTTTCCCAGTCTGGAGTCCATCCATTTGGAGTGAACCCAAAGTGCATTTGACCAGCACTTACACAAAGGCAGATGTGGGGCACCTGGGTGGCTCAATCATTTAGGCATCTGACTCTTGCTTTTGGCTCAGGTCATGATCTCATGGTTCATGAGATCGAGCCCTGTGTTGGGTTCTGCAATGACAGTGCAGGACCTGCTTGGGATCCTCTCTCTCTCTCTCTCTTTCTGCCCCCATCTCTCTCCCTCTCTCAAAATAAATAAATAAACTTAATTTTTTAAAAAAGAAAGAAAGGCAGATGCATGTCTCTTGGCACTGTGGGAAGATCCACACACCAACTTGCTTTGCAATCCTGGCTCTTCGATCATCCTAATCTAGCCCAATTGTGTTAAAACCAGCCTTGACATTTTCTATTTTCCCAGACTAAACATCAACATTTTGTATCCTCTTTCCAGTTGTCCCATGTACTAGAAAGGTGGTTTTCTAGTTTTCTTGCTGATTTTCCTAAACACGCAAATCAACAGAGAGTTGGAATAGGGTAGACGATGGGAGTTTAGCAAGTAAGCATACTCAGTCTTTATTAATTCCATTTGAAATGTGATTTAATGTCAAGTTTTAGATGTGTTTAGGGTTGTACTGTGTCCAGCAGGTTGATTTAAACATTGCTTGATTTGGTTGCAAATTGAAGTGCTTGATAAAGTGGTGCTGTGATTTTTCCATCACTTTTCTTTCTGCATCCATCCACTTTACCATACTACCAAGGCTTCGCACTGCTTCATCCAGATCTCATGTAGACATATGATTGGAGATATGCAGCAACGTGATTAGAATTACTGGAGCTCTCCAAGTTTAAGAGTGCTTCAGTCATAGACATAATTATTAGTGTAATAAAAACAGGAAAAGTCTAAATGAGATTTACCTCCCTTTAGTATCCAGTGGATCTCAGATGATATTTCAGTTTTGGTTCATTTTCCTTTCTGCATTTATTATTCCATTATTATAAAATGTCACTTTGCCTATAAAATATTTTACCTTGCTGTCAAGTTTTATTTGGTTCAGGTTTTAAGTCAGAAGCATTTGCTGCTGAACACTCCTGTCTGTGCCAAAGGAATTTTCCAAGCTACAATGTTTGTTAGTTTTGTAAATACACACATTGTTTCTAAGGTAGTTTGGGAACAACATTCGCTTAAAAAAAAACTACATACTGAAGCAAAAGACACACATTCACAATGTGACTCAGGTCTGATGGGAACATTCCTTATCGTATAAGCTGAGCTTTAAAAAATTACTTTTAGAATTGATTTAGGTGGAAGAAAAAAGGCAAATAATCTATGCCATTCATGGGACAGTAGTCACTAGGGAGAAGAGCAAACTGTTTGAAGCAAAAAGAAAAGAGTTCCTTAAAAGCTTTGACATGCATGAGATGATTCCGTTTTGCCACATTAGCCTGGTCTGCTCCATTTTCCCACCCACCATTTCAATTTTAGTGACCTTTTCCTTATCATCGGGCTTTCAAACCCATCATCCAAATTTCCAGCTTCTTCTCCTGCCTGTAAAACACCAGCCAACCTGGTGGAAGCTTCAACTCTTGCCCTTTCCTCTTACTGCTTCTTCCTAAATAGAAACTCTTCATTAAATTAGTTCTCTCCATCTAGTTTGACAGGCAACAGCCTGTTACCAGGGGCATATCCCTTCCTTTTATACAGTCTTCGAAAGGGACTGTATTGCCATGAGAAACAGTTTTTATTTAAAAAAAAAATCCAATAGGAACTCTGGTTAATTGATGCATTCAGTATGTTTTAGTTTATGCCCATAAGATTTGTATGACCAAATTTAATGTTCTATCTACAATCTACCAGATTGCTTTTACCATAAAATAAGCCTTCTTTATTGCTGATGTTTGCAGTGTGCATTCCTTATGCAGTGCATAAGAAGAGACATGAATTATTTTTTTAAGAAAGCCAGTGATTCTCATATAAATTGAGTTTTCAAGTGTTTTGTCAATAGACAAGATAGCTTGCCATCACCAATAAGGACATTGGCACTTTTGATAAGAGCATAAATGAGTTAATAGATTTAACTTATTTTCAGGGAAGAGGATTTACCTTAATGAGGTTTTGCTTTTGCTAAATTCATTATGGATGGGATTCCTACCACAGCTCTGGATGTGCTGCTTAGACCACCCTTTAGAATGTGTCATAATGGCCACTGTCAGCTTTCAGTAAAGACAAAAGATGAGCACCAATGACGTATGGCGAGTGCCACACTGATCTGTATGTACTTGTGGACTATCTCTGTTTCAGACTCCATTGCTGTCAACCAAGTTGCATTAGAGATTGTTCATTATGACTAAATAACTGTATTTTAAGTTGCATACAACCCTACTGTATGAATAAAGGCTAATAAAGAACCAATGGAGAAGGAAACTCCCAAATTAAGTCACTAAAAATATTCTACATTTTTTGTTAACGTAAACTAAAATCGAGGCCTTCCGATGAAGCATCAGTCAACTTTTCACTGAAAAGTGAGCATGCGGGCTTGGAAATCATCTCACTTGGTCATAACCAATGCCCAACAGTGAGAACAGATAATATCAGCAGGACAAAGGGAAGAAGTGTGGTTCCAGCTGAAGGGAGGGAAAGAGGCTGAGAAGACTTTAATATCACACAAAAAATAAATCATGGGCAAAATAATGGGCTCACGTGTAATTGCTCTGTGACCCTGTTCTTGCATTTAGATCATCCCTCAATACATTAGACCTCTGGACCAAAAGGGAAGGGGAAGGTTAGGGGACAACAATATTTTCAGGTGGTCCCTGCCAGGAGGAAATGCAGTAACTTTACAGTTGAGTTCAAAAGCCAGGAGGCAGCAGACATCCCTGATTCAGCCACATAGATAGCCCTTTCATGGCGATTTGCAAAGGTGGGTTTTTGTACTGGGTCCAATTGTCTTGATAAATAGTGCAGCTGATAAAAGCCTCCTGGCAAGGATCTTGCAGTAATTGAATAGATTCCCAGGCTGGCTGCCATTTGGGAATATAGTCCCAGACACCCGTGTTGCAGGGCCACTGGGCAGCTCACCCTGGTCAGGAGTACCTCCTGGCTCTCAGAGCCAGAGGCTGCATTCTCACTTTAAAGGAGTCTCATTTCCCCCATTTTCCAAGAACATGGGTCTTCAGCCATAGTGTGCCTGGGAATCCACTGAGCTTGGTTCACCCCCAATTCTCCCGTGCACAGAACGGACTGTGATTTAATGTGGATTTTCATTTCTGCCTCAACAGAATGGATTTCCTGCATGAATCACCTTTATTGTGGTTTTATCCTGGGCCACTTAGCCAAGTTATAAATGATCTTTAGAGGCATGAGATAAATCTTCTGCCCCTTTGATTCGCCGATTCTATGAACTGAAAAAGCTTAGGCTTATTTAGCAATCTATTTCCAGAGACGCCAACAAGATTTTTGGTAAGTTGACGGCAGAAGACGGATGGGCGGTTTCGGGGCAGAGTCTATGAAATGGCTCGTGCGAGAGTTCCTTGTATTCCCTGCCCTGTCATTCATCTTCCCAAATTCCCTTAGCAGATCTTCTTCCATCTCCAAATTCATGCTGTGAGTAGGACTTTATCTTTTCAAAGTTGCGACCCTATTCCTAAAACCACCTTGAAACAGGTTCCTCTGAGTACCAACTGGAGCATACCTCCCTTGTTGGTATGGCATTTCTGGGCAAGATGGGCCAAAGTAGGTTCCACAAACTTCTAGGATCAGCCTCATTAACTAGATGCAGCTATCAGGGTTCTATTTTTCCTTCCTCTCTCTCTACACGAAGAAACAAACAAAAAGCAGAGGGATTGCATTTCAGGCACGTGCCTTCAGAACAGATCTTCGATTTTTTTCGTTCACCCTCCGCCAGTCCTTCAAATCAATGTCTTATTTTGGGAATGTTCCTAGTTGTTCCAGGTGGTTCACAAAGAGTAGATTTCCTGGGTGAGCATATGAGCAGTCCCCCTGATGACAGGGGCCCTGTAGGCTCTTGGAGCTCTGCTCAGGACTGGCCTGCTCGTCTGCATGAGATTACTCTGATTTTCTCTCCACTGCACGTTCCCTTCCCAGAACCCGGCATTCCTGTAATCTGTCCTTGTCAGGATTTGGCACTGAAATATATAGGTAAATATCCAGAGGCAGCAGCCAGCTAAGGAGCATGACTAATTCCTCCTTGCTCACTGGAGACCTCTGCCTGGGACTCAACATGTCACCTGGTAAGTTTGTCTTTTTGTGAGCGGATAAGCGCCACCAGAGGCAGTTGGGAGTCTTCCTCAACAGGTTGACTTTAATTTCTAATGACGGTTTTCAGAGACATCCTAGCCCTCAGCTAGATACCAGGAGGAGGACATGAGGTAGACCCTCTGATGTGGGTTTATGGATATGCTCTCTTGGTCTTTCTACGATAACAATGTGTGCCCATTTCATACATCAGTGCCTCTTCAAAGTGATGACCAATACCCCAAGAGAAACCTTAATTGGATGAAAGTTATCAGCTGCAAGGCCCAGAAGTTCATTTCCCTGGCAAGATGGAAATTTGACAGTAGTTTAAAACTTTTTTTTTAAAGTATAGGCACATGAGCAGTTGCAAAAAATAGTACAGAGTGGTCCCATGTTCTCATTACTCAGCTTCCCCCCAATGGTACCATCTTTTCTAATATTACATTATCACAATTAGGAAATTGGCAATATTTTCATGGCAAGGGAGAATAAGCATCAAAAAGCTTCAAATGTACACTTAGTACGTAGATTTTGGGTCCAAATTTATTTATTTACTTAAAGAATGGCTATAGGAGTGCCTAGATGGCTTAATTGATGGAGTGTGAGACTCTTGATCTCAGGGTTGTGAGTCTGAGCCCCACATTCTGTGTAAAGGTTACTTAAAAATTACAATCTTTAAAAAATGGCTACAAATTAGTCACATGAGGACACACCATTTGCTCTAAAAAACTTCCCTTTAAAAGACATTCCAGGCTATTTTGACCTCTACTCCCATACAGAAAAGATTCTTTGCAAAAAGTGGTGCACTATTCAGAAGGAGACTTTCAAAAATAAGGACCTTCAAACACTCTAAGTTACCTTTACAAATAACTCATCAGGTCACTCCTGGCATCTTTTTATGGGGCCCAATTCTCCAGATATCTTGGCCACTATGTTGGCTGAATAAAGCTCAGGAATAATGGAAGAGCCAGTCTTTTTGGTAAACATGTACCGAGGATGGGTTGGCAGAATGTGGTTGACATTTATTTATTACATAGGAGCCAAGAGCTCAGCTCCTGAACTCAGACAAGACAGGTTCAAGTCCTAGCCTTGCCCCTCATCAGAAAGTTGACTTTGGACAAGTTATTTGACTGCTCTGAGCCTTAGAATTCTTGAGTGTAAAATGAGGATGACATAATACCTGAGAAATTAGTGCCAATTGATTAGAAAATCTCAGGTATATAGTAGGTGCACAATAAATTTAGCTGTTGTTATGAATAATCATTTCCAACTAGGGTATTCTGGGAAATAATTTTTATTTCATTCAGTTTTTTTAAAGTTGGTGCAGATAATTTGTGAAATCTTTCTCAGTCTTATGGTATGAAAAATAGCTGGAGGAGATTTACTGTTTCTCATATTTGGAAAACCATTTAGATTTCCATTGCAGTTATTATTTTCAAATAGTAATTGCTCAATATCCCATCATGCATTATAAATCATTGTATAACTTCCAGATTAACTGTTTGTTGAAAAGGTATGTGCATAATAGAATAGTCTAAAATTGGATCAAAACACAGTCATAGGATTTTCAAGTCTAAAGTTAATATAACCTAGGTCTTTATAACTAACTTAAAGTTGATGCATCTAGATCCATAGTTACCTGGACATTAATTTCTTCAAGAAGGTAACAGATATGGCTCAGTTGTTTAAGTGTCCGACTTTGGCTCAGGTCATGAACTTGTGGTTGGTGAGTTTGAGTTCCGCATCAGGCTCAGAGCCTGGAGCCTGCTTCAGATTCTGTGTCTCCTTCTCTCTCTGCCCCATCCTCGCTCATATTCCCTCTCTTCCTCTCTCTCTCTCTCTCTTTCAAAATAAACATTAAAATAAAAAGACGGTAACAGATACCATTGGAAATGTTTGTAACAATTAGTCAAACATTAAGGAACATTAATTGTTTTTGAAAAAATGTGTATTTGTTGTGAAGAGTAGATCTGTTACCATGGTTGCCTATGTCTTGTTTATAATCGTAGGTTTTCTGTTCCTAGGAGTTAGAGTAGTTTAGGAACCAATAGCGAATCTACCCTTTCAACATCAGCCCTACTTCAGTTGATAATTAATTAATAAGTCACTGAAAATTGCATGTAAATAATTTCTAGCTTTATATTTTAGAGTGGATGGAGAAGCCTTGCACTGCATCTCCAAAATATGTTTACACTTCTTTTTAAACAGAATATTAGACTCCCATTAATGTTGGCATAAATTAGTAGCATGAAAAAAAATCTCAAATTTTTTTCTGAAGAATTATCAACAAACAGTGTTGGGAAAATGAAAGGAGCCTTAATTGTTATGAGGTTTCGTTGCCAGATAATGTGATGCTTTGTAAACAAAGACTGCTTTATAGCTATCTAGCACAAAAGGCAGATTTCTCGGATTAGAAATATGTCCTTTTATGGTTTGTATTTCAAAACCTGACACCTCATAAGTAACTGTAGTCTTTTGGCTTCTTACATGGAGAACCAGCCCAAGGGAACTCAGTGCCAGAAAAGGGCACTAATGCCCAGGACCAAAACCCAATCTTCTGTATCAAATGATCATTAGCAATGTGCATCTGTGCTTTCTTGGTTTTCCTCTTTTGGGGAGATGGAGCAGACAAAGTTGCTGCCTTGAAATTTCTGTGACTTGTGTCTTCAGCGTACTGGAAACATTAGAAAAGATCTGTGTCCACTTGGATTCTAACACTGCAGACAAATAGAAGAAACCTGAGGCTATCAACAAGACTTTCTGGGTAAACACCTAGAAAGATTGGTTCATCAACACCATCAACACAAGGAAAGGATAGAATTTTTAAAGAAAATGTAAGTTAATATCTCATATCTGGATATGCAACTACTTTCTAAGCATAAAATAAGCGATGGACAGAATCACAAAGAGAATATATTTTACTGCTTAAAAATAAAGAATGTCACAAATTCAAATATCATAAATACAATTATATGACAAACAGGAGCAATATTTAGCCACCAATAGGCACAGAAAAACCAAATTATTTTTAATATCTAACAAGCTTATATTTTATTTTTTTAATGTTTTTTTATTTATTTCTGAGAGAGAGAGAGAGACAGTGTGAGCAGGGGAGGGTCAGAGAGAGAGGGAGATACAGAATTGGAAGCAGGCTCCAGGCTCTGAGCTAGCCATCAGCAGAGAGCCTGATGCAGGGCTCGAACCCACAAACCATGTGATCATGACCTGAGCTGAAGTTGGATGCTTAACCACTGAGCCATCTAGGTGTCCCAACAAGTTCATATTTTAAAAAGAGAAGAGTCACTAAGTAGCAAATGATAGAGACAATTTACACTAGAAGAGAGATAACTAGCTAATCACTATAAAATGAAAGCACCTAATGTTGCTAGTATTAAAATAATGAAACTTAGAAACAACAAGATATAGTCTTTTCCTTCATGAAATTAGCAAAGAATTAAAATACTAGGTATACAGCATTACCTTTCAGTGTTGTTCCTTCAGTATGGTGAAGGCCAGGGCTCTGGAGGTGAATCATCTGGATCACAAATCTAGTTGTACAACATTGGAAAATTTGTGTAAGTTCTTTGTCAGTCTATCATCTGTAAATAGGTATGAAATAACACCTACTTCATATTGGTATGGTTATGGTTAAATGATATGACACACATAGAGCATTTAGCACTGTGTCTGGTACATCAGATATCAACAACAACAACAAAAAAATGGTAGCTGCTATCAGCTACTATTACAGTCTCATTCACTGCTGGTAGAAGTTTAATCTACAAATTGCAATAAAAGCAGAAGGCAGTATGGCAATACTTAATCAAAAGCCTTAAAAATAGTCAAGTCTATTTTTAGGAGACCATTCCCAGAAAGTAATCTGTTGTGCACAAACATTATGTGTACATGATATGCACAAACACCATCTTTAGATGGTCATAAAGATAAAATATTCCAAATGATCTAAATGTTTGATAATAGAGAAGAAATGAATTTGACTTGATTACATGGCATCATTCTGTGGTGGAACACAACATGACTATGAAAATTATGTTTTTTAAGGAGGTTTTAATGACTGGCACATGCTTATGAAATAACATGAAAGAAGCAGAATATGAAATTATATTTACAACACACCTCAATTATGTGAACATAGATATACATTAAAGCTATAAGTACAGAAAAATATGAAATAAACAACAAATATTTTAGTGGCTGTTGTTTCTGGGCAGTGAGATTATAGGTATTTTTAAAAATATACTCTTCTGTGTTTACTTTTTCTATAGCGCAGCTGCGTCACTTTTTCTGCAATTAAGATGAAACCTGAATTCAGAAAAGAAGATTTGAGATGGCATAGTGGGACATATCATTTGTTCATCATAAAATTTAAAATGTTTTCAAAGCTCTCAGAGGAGAAACAAGAGGAAATAAATCTGTAAGAGACACAAACATAAACACATTTCTGTTTTGATCTGACTGATGCTTGTATGGGCTAAACTTGATCTCCACCCACAGGCGAGTTTTCATTTGTAACTAGTCAATCAGTTGATCCACTGATTTTTCGTTGCGGGCCTTCTCTATGCCAGGCACTGGGTCCTGCAAGGAAGACCATGTTGAGCAAAGCAGGACCTGTCTTTACCCTCACTGAACTCATGGTCAAGGGACGACACAGCAATTCCAGATCAAAGTCTCAACAAAGAAACTCGAGCCCTCATGTATTTAGAGATTTGTAAATTTGTTGGAGCTGTTCTTTAGTTTAAAAAATATATATAAAGGCCTGTTGTTTTGTGTGTCCATTATAAGGAATGTTTTCTAAAACCAAGAAGAAAAACAAGATGCCCCAAGTGTCTGAGATGCCGGCGTTGTAGACGTGGCTGGAGGAAAAGTTCGGGTGGGTCTCAAGGACGGAGTTGATGTGTGAGGACACAGGGTTGCCAGCTGTGCTCCAGGTCACAGAGAATGCCATTGTTTGTTCTTGGAAACTGTTGCTTTTGTTCACTGCCTCCCCCACCCCGCCCCAGAGAGAGCACATAAACAGTCACAGTCCTGGCCTACTGTTTCTTTGTAAAGTGCCCTATTCCTCCTTGTTAGCATTTCTACCGTTTAGTGACCTTGATAAAGATAATTAAGCAAGCAATGAAAATAACTCAGAAGAAAGCAGGTTCATATGAAGTTTTAATGAGCTCCTTCTTCACTCTGCCCCATATTAAATACACACTCACATATTTGTATTTGTACATGTGCACATACACCTATATGCACTTATACTAAGGCAGACAGACTTTTTAGAAATGAAAACGCTGGCGCATATGGAGACATTTTTGTTAAGGGAGAAAATACACTATGCTATTAGTACACGAAAAAAATAAAACAAGAAGATTTATATAACTTGAGGGGCCCACAAAGGTTTTCTACAAATGTTATGATTATAATCCCCAGTAAAAGTAGATTGGAAAGATTTGTTTGAAATAATGGTTCAACTACCCACCACTCAGCCACCTGCAGCTTCACCTTTGGGGAAAACAATCAAGAATGAGAAGATAATTCAAAAGTATAGCCAGAGTAGACACTTGACTAATGGCAGCCTCCCCCTCTCCCACTGGGCCCCCATTCTTCCTCATTTTATATACGTTTCTGACACACTACCTGTGGCTATCAGCCTTCTAAGACCTCTGCAGATTAGACACAGGAGTCCTCCCAACTGCCTTGGTGTATTGATGGTAACCTGAAATAACAATTAAAAGCAAGGGGAAAAAAATAAGAAAACCATAAAATGTAAGTGCAAAGATTCAAGAAATAAAGTTGCCTGGTTTCATGTACTATAGAGGAATAGTCCTCAGTGAGCCCTGAAGAACTGGCTGCTTATGTATGCTGTACCTACGTAATATATGCCGTACAGGACACATTTCACATGTATTGTGCTAAATGTTTCTTTTTTCATTTTTTAAAAAAATAAACTGTCTGCCCAACATGGGGCTCAAACTCCAAGATCAAGAGTTGCATGTTATACCAACCGAGCCAGCCAGGCGCCCCATGGACTGTGCTCAGACTTAAAGAAATGTTTAAATGGTATTCTGTATACTCAGTTGAAGTTAGACTAGTGGGAAATTTATCTTCTCATATTGTCCTTTTAAAAATATCTTAAAGCAAGTGAGTTTAAGGGAGCAAGCTTTTGACTCTATCAAAACAATAACAACAAAAAAATCTCACTTAAAATAAAAAACAGAGAACTCATTTCAGGAGTTCACATACACATGCATACCCAAACGCATATATTCCTATATAATAATTAGCTGCACTTCAGTAAAATGCTTTCCTTTGTGATTCAAACTAGATTAAAAAAAACACTGCTTTGGTTTAGAAAAAAGGTTTTTGAAAATATCCACAGGGAACAAGCAATACATTTCTTTAAACTCTGGATATCAATGTAATTACTTCAAAAGACAGATCAATGTGGCTCGACTTTTGAATATCTAATATAACTACCACCCATTCCTCCCAGAAGAGATTCATTTCATTGCATTCTATAAAATACATTTATTTTCCCCATTCTACAAAGCTCAAACTGCTTTCCAAATATTCTATTACACATAGGGTTGAATCTGCCACTCTGATTTTTTCTTGCAGTGATGGTAACATAGGAAAAATTCATCTGGAGATTTTATAGTGAAGCCTATAACCCTTGATCTTCAAGATACAAGCTATAGGAAGCTGAAAAAAAAAAAAGGTTTCTGAACATCAAGCACTTGTCAACTGGGGTTTCTTGCCACTAGACAGATTTAGAGCAATCTAAATCTATTTCTCAGTTTTGCATAAAGACCAACTTGAGTGTATGTTAGGAAAACAGACTCAGGCTCCTACTTCACCCCTGCTGTTCTGATGTCCTAACTGTGAATTGTGGCCGTGTGGCCTAGGAATGTGGATTTTTGCTGGTACTCCTGGTGGTGAGTGAATTAATCGTTGAGAAGCCCTCTTAAACCCAAAACTATTTGAACAGGCTTTCCATTCCTCTTTTACTGGTTCTTTGTTTTCTTTATCAAGCACACTGGGATTTTAATATAAGATACTTACCTGTTTTCAAGTTTAAAATGATCCTCTCCTGGGGCGTCGAAGTGGCTTAGTCGGTTAAGCGTCCGACTTTCGCTTAGGTCATGATCTCTCGGTTCCTGGGTTTGAGCCCCGCGTCGGGCTCTGTGCTGACTGCCAGCTTGGAGCCTGGAGCCTGTTTCAGAGTCTGTGACTCCCTCTCTCTCTGACCCTCCCCTGCTCACGCTGTCTCTCTCTCTCTCTCTCTCCTAGAAATAAATAAAACATTTTTTAAAAAGTAAATAAAAAATAAATAAAAAAATAAAATGATCCTCTCCTTTAGCTTTGACCTTGCTAAATCAAAAGTTTTCATCCCTTGATAGCTTTGTTGGTCTTGACTACACCACCTAGTGTGAAGAGAAGTAATTGCAGGTTCTTTTGAAAATGCAAAATGACTCGAATGTTTGTCTGACTAGATAGAGATTTAGCACCCAGACTTTTCTAGCCACTATTTCAATGAGATATGGCCTCCCTATAATTTCTCTAAGGTAGCATTAAATCTTAAGCATGTAGCAACTATATATGGGATCAAATATTTAAAATTACTCATTATTGTGGGAACAAATATTTTGTTTAGGGTAAAATTTTGTAAATACTTAGACTGCATTCCATCATTTTGTATATAATACATGTATATTTATGGTACATTGGCACTTTTGTATAGTCTGCATTTTCAACACATGTACAATTTTGCATATTTTGGATTTAGGGCAGAGTGTCAGTTACCCTTCTGAATTATTACCAATGTTGACATTTGGGTCTTTGCATTTGAGATAAGATTGGTGGTCAAAAAAAATCATTTGCTTTGCACTTGGTCAGCATTATAATTCCCAGCTTTCATGTTATTCCTTTTCCTTGGTGACAATTTGTTGGGTAACGTGGCACACTCTGGTTTTAAAAACAGGCTGCCTTTATAAGGCATAGAGGAAAATTACTGCTTTAAAAAGCTTACTTGACAAATGACACCGGGCAGAAAGCTTAATTTTGTGCTGATTATGAAGCTACTAACATAAATGGATAGTATAGCATTTCCTGTACTAAGATTTCAGGAATATAATAGGAGAGGCTAAGTTCTGTCCTTATTCCACCCAAAACTGTAAATTAGAAGTGCATCTTGGTACATATTTCCCAAACTATGCCTTAATTTAAAAAAAATAAATGGAAAAATATGATAAATGTGATGTTATAAACAAATATATATCATACACATGATATTAGAAATAAAATTGATGCTATAAAGAAAGAAGAACATCCCCCCCTTTCTTCCCTCCTATTTGTGAGGCATAATCATATCTCAGGTTGTCTCAATTAATTGCTGCCCAGAGCCTGACTGTGGTCACAGATGGATGCTTTGCAAAACAGTTAGCAATCCATTTACAGATGTCCCAAAAGGGGAAAATGTTATTCACTGAATTAAAAGAACTGCCTAGGAAAGCAGAGCAGCATCCTTTGTAGTGGAAAAGGTGAGGTGAACAGCCAGCAATGTGTCTGCTGCTTCTGGCTGTGGTATAGTAAGAGTATAGCCCACTCCAACAAAATTTGTCTCTCTATGCCATGACATCTGCAGCTGTCCTGTCTGCCATCTTAGCAGTTAGATCTTAGTTAGAATAAGTCACTCTGCACCTTTCAAAACGTGTGTCCCCAGAACTCTACTTACTCTGAGAGTTTAAAAGTGTACTTAACAAAATGGCATCATGGTCAAATAACTCTTGGAACCATTGTATTCAACAATGTCAGCAATATTCTTAGTGTAGGATATTTCAGAATATCTAACTTCATTTATCTTTCTTTTCATTGAGTAGCTCATAAAACAAGTATTTCTAGGAACTTGCTTTAGGAAATGTTGGCTTCATAGGTTATTTTAACTCAGAAGTATGCACATATAGGTGTATATTGTGCATGTGTATATTAAACACAAATTCAGAAAAACTGGACCATTGTTTTTTGTGCTCTGTAGTTTACCACATGGTTTGCTGTTAATTTGGTAATAGTGTTTTAAAAAATATTTTAGGGGCACCTGGGTGGCTCAGTTGGTTAAACATCTGACTTTGGCTTAGGTCATGATCTCATAGTTCGTGGGTCCAAGTCCCGCATCGGGCTCTGTGCTGACTCAAAGCCTGGAGCCTGCTTCAGACTGTTTCTCCCTCTCTCTCTGCTCCTCTTCTGCTTGTGCTCTGTCTCTCTATTTCCCTCAAAAATAAATAAACATTAAAATATTTTAAAATAGCCATTATAAAACAGAAATAATAATTTCACGGTGAGATCTAGAGTTAGGAATTGCTATGCAGAATATGGACTTTGTCTTTAAGACCTCAGCTGGGTGGGAACAGAAGCAGACATGCAAGAGATAGCTTCAGTATAATGCAAAGATGTGTTTGAGCTACTGCTACCGAATGCTCTGGGAAATCATAAAAATGGAAATCGTTCACTTGTTGGGCATATTTCTTCTGATGGAAAATAGGTCTTGGAGGAGAAAATGCTTGAGCTAAATATTGAAGAATAAATAGGGTTAGGTGTTTCAAAGAATTCGAACAAGGAGGAGTATGTGCTTCAGGCAAAGGGACAGCCCGAGGCATAGAAGAGCTTATCCTATAGTAGGTGGGAAATTCTGTCTTATTAGGAAGTGAAAGGCAAAGATGAACCTGTTGGTAGGAAGGGTCCAGGTCATGGATGGAGTCTGGAAATGGTGGTTCTCAAAGATGTTGATACATCAAAACCAATCATTTTACTGAAAATATTGTCACCAGCACTACCTTCTCCACTCTGTTACTACCACTGCTATACTCTTCCATTTTTTAAGCATTGAAGCATTTCATTTATACAATACCATGCAATTCTTAATATAACCCTATAAGAGGAGATATTTTTACCTGCATATTTCACTTACAGATAAATGAAGATCAGAGTGGTTAAGGAATTTGCCCAAGGTGATGCAGCAAGCAAGATTTGAATCCAAGTATTCTAGTATCCTAGTGAAACTGATAGTATTCAAAATGACTTTTTATTCATTCCCTCAGTAAAATCATTTCAGAAATTAGTGATTTCTTTGAGTAGTCAAGACACTTCCTTTCTCTTACTTGCATTGTTTTTTGTTTGTTTTTTTTTTTTGAAGTTACCTCCACCCTTTTTATACTTATACATCCTCAAATAAATAGTGGCTTGGTGGGTTGTTGACACAGGGACTGTGGAATGCCCATGGTCCTATTCTGCATCTATATAGTTCCCCACATTTCCTACAGTTTTAAGACAGGCTTCTTGGGCTTTAGTGAGCTTTAATTTAGAGCACTTCTACAGGGTTAGAATTCCCTGATACTCTGAGCAAATGAAGAAAGTTAAAAACCTATAATCTCTAGGATGTCCTGTTACCCATGCGGATCCTCTGCCATTTCTCCAGCACTGAAGTGCTGGAGAGGCCCAGAATGCAGTGTGCTCTAGCCACACTGGGGGTCACAATTTCTGACTCCATGGAGAAAGAAGAGGTACTCTGGGGAATGGCTAACTGGTATCCTGATTGCCTTAAAAATGTCCACGTAGGCATTAGAAAAGTGGCTGCATGGCAAAGAGTCTGAATCAGGAAGGATGAAATTAGGAAAGGATGAAGGATATCTGTCCATTTTTTGGAATGAAAGCCTCCATTGTTTTCAGAGGTAAAGCACCAACTAGTCACTTGCTTTTGTCTATCATTTGACTTTGGAGTTGGAGCAATTTCTCCAGGTTCTGGCAATAGTCCTTTAGAAAATTGCATTATGACTATCATTAAAAAAGAAAAGTTTTGTATGTATATTTGTGAAAAATAGGAGAAACTGTGTCAGACTGTTAACCAGATATGAGTTTTAACCAATTCTTTTGAAAATTTGTAACAAATAATGAAATCTCGGGGTTATTTATCTCTGTAGAAATGAGGACAGCTATTTATTTGATAATTTCCACATGAAAAGCTTAATTTTTAGAAGCATATTATGAGTGCACAGAGTACTTTATTCCAATGTTTATATCCACTTGGACCTTGTTAGGGCAATTTTAAAGTTACTATTAATAGCTACATTTGATGGATTGCACAACTGTCTTTTCCAGGTAAGGCTGTAAGGTTTAGGAAAATTCTTTATAATAGTGTGTGGGTGGGTGAGGAGTTATATTAGGAAATATTGGTTAATTTAGCACATAAACTCCATGTCTAAATGAACACGGCCAGGTTGAAAATGAACCCATTGTCATCTAGTTTCTATCCATAACCTATGTCAGAGACTCTAGGAGATGGAGAAGGTAGCATTTCTGGTTTGAGCTGGGAAAATAACCAGGCCGAAGTATCCAGTGCAATGTTCTCTAATAACAATTTCATTTTTCAAGGTCATCATGTTCAAGGTCATCCTTAAGCTATTGTTTTATTTCAGTAAGGTCTCTAGCTCTTCCTTAACTCCAGTTAAAAAAAAAACAAAACAAAACCAAGTTTGTCTTTTAAACAACAACATTGACGTAAGCTGTAGCCAGTGGAGTGCCTAAGGGTGAATATCAGCTTGCCATTCCCTGGAGGTGAATACATACATATATTTTAAGTTTTCAGGTTTAATCACCATCCCTTTTCTCTTGAATTCATTACATGAATAAAATGTCACCTTATTTATAAGATCATATGTATTAAAGTAGTTTAATCTAACATAAAAGTCTTTATTAATGAAATAACCTTTCAACCTACATAGATCTTATCCAGTTCTTTTTAAGAAATTGCAAATTAGGCATTATTATTATCCTTACTTTATAAGTGAGGAAACTAAGGACCAACATTCCCAGGCCATTGGATGGTGGAACACAGGAGGTAAACCCCAGGGTCCTGAGGATGATAGTCTAGGGCTCTTTCTACCACTGCAATGATCTCTGAATGTAGACTGTGCTAGAATTTTTCTCTTCTGAACTGAAAAACTTCCTCTGTCATAGATTATACAGAAACAGCTTAGAAAATATCACTTTATTTAAAAAGTTTATAAAATATGGGGCACCTGGGTGGCTCAGTCGCTTAGGTGTCCAACTTCGGCTCAGGTCATGATCTCACAGTTCNTCTCAGAAATAAATAAAACATTTAAAAAAATAAAATAAAATAAAAAAATAAAAGGTTTATAAAATCTGCCTAACAATATTCAGCAAGACTGTCTAATATATAAGGGGGGGGGAGTGTATTTTTTTTTAAGTTTATTTTATTTTGAGAGAGAGAGAGAAAGCACATGGTGGGGCAGAGAGAGAGGGACAGACTGAGAATCCCAAGTAGGCTCGGCACTATCAGCACAGAGCCCAATGTGAATCTGGAACTCACAAACCATGAGAGCATGACCTGAGCCAAAACCAAGAGGCAGATGCTTAACTGACTGAGCCACCCAGGCACCCTGATGGGAAAGTGTTTTAATGCCAATGTGAAGGCCCGTTTAGGTCCCCCAGAATTAATATAAAGATTATTTTAAAGCAAAGACATTTGGGATTTAATAGGTACAGCAAAAAGCCTTCCTTTACAGTAAGTTCTGGGAGTGGAGCTGCCACAAATCCCCTCTCCAGGGGATTTTTAGAGCTGAGGGGAAAAAAAAGCTAAGACCAGTCTGACTCGCATAAACATTATCACAGACTTTCTTATTCGTTCTCCTAGAAATCCATTCGTCCCTTCCGTAGAAGCGTTTTCTTCTCCTTCCCCCTGTTAACTCAGGTATATAAACTTCCATCTATACTGTTCAGAAAGCCGCCTCTTTTTTATAAATAAGTTTTGGTTGTTCCCCTGATAACCTGTAAGTTTATATTTAATTTGCAGGCCTCTAAAACATGAACCTCACTGAGGATAAAGTAAAAATGTTGCCTTTCCTGCACCATTACCCCAATTAGATACTTCTAATTTTTTAATGTAATAAAAACATGTAAAAAAAAAAGATAAATTAGATTATCTTTTTATATATGTGAATCCAGTCTCTTTTATTGACATACTTTGCAGTAATTGCAAGAAATCTATACCTTTTTCATAGATAATCATTCTATTAGATACAATTTATTGAGTAGTATCCAGTGCCAGTAAGCAGGATACTTCATCCCACTTGAAATACTGAGTATTAAGTTCAGACCACTCAATTTTCTCATGTTTAAGGTAGATGTCAGTATTTTGTATATTGCAGATGAGAAATTTGAAAATCAAAATGATTAACCAGAGTGGCAAGTTTAATACAGCCAATTAGCAAAGTGAGGATGACTGCCTTGCTTTTCTTAAAAATTATCAATTTAATGACAATACATGATTCTATCAAGTGGTCCTTCTATATATAGTACATCTAACATTTGTTGGACCATTAGTTCCTTTTCAGACTTCAATAAATGACAGAACTAGGAAGTGTTTTGAATGTTGCTTTTCCCACTATTTGGTTGCTTCTTTGGGACAGATTCTCAGAATGTAGTTCTTACAGTCAAAAATTATGGATAATTTTGTAGCTCACGATACATATTATCAAATTGCTTTGCAAAACCATTTTTTTTTTCAGTCTGTTCTGTAGCCACTCTCGAATCTAAGTTGTGCTTTGCTTTTGTCACACCTTTCTCTCGAAGTCCTTTTTGAGTGTTATGGCTCTGAAACAAATTGTAAGCATCCACAGAGAGGTTTTAAAAACCACTTTACAGATAGCTCCCTAATGGCATGGGACCAGTGAAATACAGGCTATCCTGTTGGCCCTCAGGAAGGTAATCATAAACGAGTGGTGTATTTAAAAACAGATAGGATGCCCAAATGCATATGACAAGATAGTGTGATTCTCCCATTTTAACCCTCCCTGGTTGGATTCATGCTTTGGCTTTATAAACCAAAAAAGCAAACATTTGAAAATGATTCCATCAAGGAGTCAGGAAATAAAGCCCATGAATCAAGATCCAAAGAGGTGAAATAATTCAGTTGGGAAGAATCCCTACTGTCTTCAGGGCAGATGAGAAAGACCAGCTCCCTCGATGTAGGATGCAGTGAAATGGGCACACGTTTTGAGTAAGAGCAACCTGGCTTTGCGACTCAACTCTTTTGCCTACTTGCTGCGTGACCATGGGCAAATACTGATCTTCTTGGGTCTCAGTTTCCTCCTCTATAATGTGGGGATAATATCCTTTTCAAAGAGTTGTGGAGGGACTGAATGAGCTAATACGGTAACATAATCCACATGAGAAAGATACTCACCAAACGCAGTTTGGCTACTTCTCTGCCTCAGTGGGGAAGGAGGGAGGAGAATGGGACTCAGCAGAGGAACAAATGAGCTTCCATTTTAACTGGAATATTTTGCATCTTTTATACAATACACAAAGACCTGAAGCAAGTAGGACAAACTATTGACACTTGTTAATCTGGAGGTAGTGCTTGTTAAATTATTTGCTGCATTTTTTTCTGTTTTTATATTCAAGTTTTTAATTAAACTCTTCTAGTGTCTGGCATATGGGCAACACTCATGGGTTCAGAAGCTTTCCCACACCCTTTGTTTGTCAGAAGCTGGCATCTTTACTCTGATAAAGAGTAAAGTGGGACCCAAGGAAACAAATTCTGGCTTGTAGACCTGAGCCCGAGTGGAATGTGCCTCTGGGGAACTGCACACCTACCTTTTGTTATGAAGTTCAACACATCAAGTTCACCCTCTGCTGTGCAGACTGGATAAACACAAGGGTCCCTGCACTGCCTTCTTCAGCTTTCCCACTCAGTGCAGACAGGATGTTTTATGTGATCTGTGGTCTACAGCTGGATTCCATTTTCCATATGGGATTTTCTATCAAGGAAAGCTGTTTACCTTTTAATTTACTGTAGCATGCAACTCCTGCCAATGTATTGTCACCATGATTTCCATATTGGAGCCCTCCCTTCCCCACAACACTGTTTATTTAGTCTATACAGTTTGTTTAGAGTGTCCTCATGGAAATTCTGGATTTAGGGTTATGAAAGTAACTCTTGCAGAGCTCCTGAATGTGATGGACTCCTCTTGAAAGCTGGCTTTCCTGAAGTTTATTATAAACCAACTGATCGCCATGTACAGCGGGTGAGCTTAGAGATGACCTCAAGCTATCTTTATGTTGTAACAAATAGTCCCATAACAGACAACACATGGTTCATCAGCTCAGGGGGTTTTCAGCCTCTGAAACAACGCTGGGCTCTTCCGTGGGTTAGTTGTTCTTTTTCGATCTCAGAGCTTCACGTCTTTGTTCCCTCCCATTCTCCCCTCACCTTGACTCTGAGAAAAGAAAAGGGAGCTTTCCAGAGATAGAAATTTAAATTAATCAAGCTCACATTTAATGCATTGTGATGGACTCCCTTGTTATTTCTATTCTATGGAAAAAGACTCACTGTTCAGGCATGCTAAGCTTTGAGAGCAGTATTCTTTCACTGCCAGAGAAAGAGAAAAATAGTTCCTTTTCTTTCTTTCTTTCCTTCTTTCTTGGCAGAATTGATGCAGGGGCCACGTGGCTATCAGCTCACTCAGGGATATGCACAGAGGAATTTCAGAATGTTTTAGATGTTATAAAATTGCAAGTTAACAGCTGACAGAGGTTGTTACAGAAATTGGACAGCCTTTCAAATCATTTATCAGAGTGCTTACAATTCCCATTTCAAGGCAGGTGAAATAATAACGGATATTCGGAATTTGAATCATATTCAGTGCTTGAAAGGGAAAGAAAATCTGCATCCAAATTATTTGAATAAATGCAAGAGCCAGAACTGCCTGGGCAAATATGCCGCTGCCACTGTTTTAACATGCTGCCTAGCAGCAGCCACGGGAGAGGGCGAGGAGAGATGATGCTAGTTGCCATTAAACAAAACCTTACTCGTAAGTCCATATGCCATCCATGCTGCTCCCAGGCTGTTTGAAACCAGAAGTCAGAAAACAATCCACAACCTTAAATGTGACAGCGAAGGGTCTGGCTTACTTCAAGAGAGAAGAGAAAACCCTTGTCAGGAAAATACTGCTCTCTTGCTTGTAAAGGATTCCCCTGGTGTTCTAAAATAATAAAATGGCAACAGGCTTTTAAGCCAAAAAGCAAATTCCCCCAGGTAATTATAGTGCATAAAGGATAACTGGAAAATATGTTGTAGGAAATCAAAGGAAGGAAAAGATATTTCATCAGGTTAACTTAATGTGAATGGCTGCATTTTTATATTGGGTTATGGCAATGTGGCTCAGCTGGGTGAAAGGAAAACACCTAAAACCCCAGTCCCATCAATTTCACAGTGTGAAACCCAACAGGGTTTCTGCTGAGATTTAGTGCAGCACTTAGTGTCCTTTTGTGGGAACATCAGTACAAATATTCATACAGTACTTTGCAAATGATGTGGGTAAATGACATACAACCAAAATAAAACAAACAAACAAAAAAGTCTACTCAAGTTCAAACCCTATTACCATCAGAAAACCCAGGGCAAAGCAAATATTTTCATGTGATAATTTAAACAACGTAATAATTTAACCAACATACACAGCAGGAGAGCGGTTTGTCCTTGAACGTGGCTGTCTTAGAAAGATGGCATTGAACTAAGGCAGCAAATTAGAAGGTGGAAGAATGAGCATAAAACCAAAATTCAGAGGGAAATGCCACCCTGACTCTCTTCTTCCCTCTGCTGGGTATTGCCTATATCCTCTTTGTCCAGGGGAGAAAAGTATGTCTTTCTTTACCTCAGTTCTTCCTAGAAAACAATGTTAAGGTGGATCTGGGTGTGACAAATACTTCTGTTCTGGTGAATCTTATAGGTAAATATCATAAGAGTGAGTCAGGTGTTCTTTCTGTTCATAAAATTGTGGCGAAATACATATAACATGAAATATACCTTTTTAAAAAAAATCTAAATGTTTTATTTATTTCTGAGAGAGAGAGAGAGAGAGAGAGAGAGAGAGAAAGCATGAGCAGGGGAGGGTCAGAGAGAGAGGGAGACACAGAATTTGAAACAGGCTCCAGGCACTGAGCTGGCTGTCAGCACAGAGCCCAATGCGGGGCTCGAACCCACGAACTATGAGATCATGACCTGAGCCGAAATAGGACACTTAACCAACTGAGCCACCCAGGTGTCCCTGAAATATACCTTTTTAACCCTATTTAGGTTTACAGTTCAGTGGCATTAAGAACACTCGTATTGATTTGTAACCATCATCACCACTCATCACTAGAATTTTTTCATCTTGCAAGACTGAAATCCTATACCCATTAAAAGCTAACTCCCCGGTTCCCCTCGCCCCCAGGCCCTGGCGACTACCACTTTACTTTCTGTCTCTGAATTCAACTGCTCTAGGTACATCATATAGTATTCGTCCTTTGGTAATCTGGCATTTAGTTTCAAAGCTCATAAGGAAATAAACAAAGTGGGAAGTAGATAAGAGAGCAATGCCTGGCAAGTGCCTCAGTGTTCCAACTCCTTAGCTCAAAAGAAGCCCCAAATAAGTAGACTGCACAAGGAACTCAGCTAGTGTGTGGCAGAACTTGGTTTGAGTCTAGGTTTTCCTGACTCTAAAGTTTCACCGCATTGATACTTTTATTTTATGAACCAATTTCCTCTAGTGTGGTTACTCATCTTTTACAACATTAAGAAATTCCCCAGAGATAAGGAACATGTCCCTTTCTCACTGTTCTCTCATGCAAGCATTGGTCACCTATCAGTTAATTTTAAAATGTCTGACTTCTGAGACCTTGAACCCTAACTGTCTTCTTTGATTTTACCCTTTGTCTGAAACACTATAACTTAAGAGTGGCTGTTTACCTAGAGCTTGGACCCCCTTGTGATCTCAGTATCTTGACAGTCATTGTTACTTGGGTTTATCCCGTTTCAGTAAGATTCTTTTAAGGGGCCCGAGGAGTGGCAAAGGTCATCAGAAGTCATTCCCACAATAGAAATGAGGAGTGAGGAAAAACATCTAAACTGGAGATTTGTAGCAGAAGGATTAGTTGGGACAAACAAACTACATTGTTTGGGTTTTTTTTTTTTGATGTTTATTAAAAATTAATGTCAGTTTTTCAATGTTTATTTTTGAGAGAGAGAGAGAGATAGAGAATCACAGGATTTGATGTGACACTTGAACCCATGAACTGTGAGATCATGAGCTGAGCCAAAGTTAGATGCTTAACCAACTGAGCCATCCAGGTGTCCCTTGTTTGCTTTTTTAATAAGCACAGGCCAAACAACAAAAAGAAACATTAATTTTGATGTACTTCCATGGTTAATGAGCAGCATACCTGGTCACTGGCATGTTGGAACAGTGAGGATGTCTCATAGATTCTCCCGTTTCCCACCCCACCTCCTCCACTCAGCTCTGATGTCCTCAGCACAGGACTCTAGGCATCTGGACTCTGTATTGGGTTCCCTCCTTGCGAGGGCTGCAAGTCACACTGAAAGTCAGAGTTCTTGTATTCTGCTGCATTTCTAATACTCTAGCTGTTGATGTTCTTGTTTGTACTTGACAGGTCTGTGTGGTTGCCAGAGAAGCAATGTCCTCAATTTGTAAATCTAACTGTGTAAAAACAACAAGCAAATAGACTACACTTCTCATTGCTGTTGCTGGCAGTGTTGGGGGCAGTTTTATAGTTCTGCCGGAAGGAGTGACATCCTGCCCAGTGTTCCCGTACAGGCACAGGGTAAGGGCTCAGTAAGTCATAGCCGCTGTGGGCGTTCAGCCCCTGGAGCATACTGGGGAGTTCCCATACAGGAAAATGGAGCAAAGGCAACATTTGTGTCCATCTTCTCTTACTAAATGTCATCACGGAACCTCTTGACATTAGTCAGGCATTGCAGGGGCTTATCCAGCTCATGTCCTCAGCATTCTTTGGTGTCCTCCAGACCCCAGATCCACTACCTTCAGCTTTGCCCCCAGGAAGGTGAGTTTTCAGCGCAGTTTAGAAATAGGAAGAGAAATAAGAATTCTTCATTTTTTCGATATCATCCTGAAGCAGGACTCTGAGGCAAGAACTTAGGTGCTTATGGCTTATTGGGAGGTGATTCCAGAAAGCAGAAGCAGGGAGTGAAGTGAGACAGAGAGGAAAAAAGCCAACATGGGGGATGTGGATGATGGGGCTGCAGGATACAATGGGGACTCAGTCCTTCTAGGGACTCTCTGAGAAACTGTAGAACGTGTCTCAGAACTCTCTCACCCAAGTGTGTTGAGGCTGGGAACACCCAGGGTCCTCCCCAGGGATCAACTCTCCCACTCCCTGGTTGTACCTATGTGCAAACTGTATTGCTGAGGAGGCCCAGACAGACTGTCACAGAGTGTGGAAGAAAGGGGTGAAGGTGGAGAAAGCTCAAGGCCACAAAGCCCAGCTCTTTGACCATGAATCTGAGCCAGAGCCCAGCAGCTGACAGCTTACTCTTACTTAGAATAAGAAAATGACCAAAGTCCTACTTCCATTCATATTTTAAAATATGGCATGGGGCATCTAGGTGGTTTAGCTGGTTAAGCATCTGACTCTTGATTTCGGCCCAGGTCATAATCTCATGGTTCATGAGATTGAGCTCCATGTCTGGCTCTACACTGACAGCACTGAGTTTGCTTGAGATGTTCTCTCTCCCTCTCCTCTGCTTTCTTTCTCTCAAAATGAATAAACCATCAAATAAATAAATAAGAAAATAAATAAATAAATAAAAATATGACACACTTACCCCTCCAAGACCCTCACAATTATTTGGCCCTACCATTTGCTGAGATAGTAATAGATCTGGTGTCTTGTAATCCTTTACCTGTGGTGACAGTAGTGGCAATGGCAATAAAAAGTCATAAAAGTCATGGCAACACTGGGCTGAAGCCAGGCTCCTCAAAACCATTACATGCTGCCTACTTTTGAGGCGGCTTCCAATAAATATATTTTCTCTTGGCTACTAAGTGGGGTACAGGTGTGAACATCTAGAGTAAAGAAGTGGGCATTGATTCTCAGGAGATTTCCCTCGTGGGGTGGAGGACACCAAGCCTGGGAAGATGGCACTCTGCTGACTGTGGAAAAGGATCTTAAAGGGACTAGTATGTTCATTCAGTTGCTTAAGAGGTGATGAAAACCCACAGTTCCCTGGAGTTCTCTGGCTCACCTAAAATTCAGACTGGATTAACAGAAGTTGGAGATCATCTCTGAATATTTTTTGCTGGCCAATGAAAAACTTACTTCATCGATACAAACAGTTGCAATGATAACGCAAGAGTTTGTGAGTCCTGACAATCCTGAAAAGACCCAGAAGTGTCTGTGAATCATTTGATTAACATTACACATCTGTCTTCTCCTCCATCAGCCTGGGGCACATTTGCCATTTTATATCTCATTCATGGTTTCTTGGCTAGTTTTGCTTGAGCTTTATGCTGTACTGCTAAGGCTGGCAAAATTCCTGAGCCCAAAAAAGCAGCTGACAAATCCACTAAAGTAAGGTGCCATCCATGCCGAAAACTGTGAAGTGGGAACTTCCTCACCATTTATGATTCATTCAACTATGCTTTCACCAAAATGCTGTGTCACAGGTTAGCAGAGGATATGATGAGAAAAGATAGGCAGCGAACTTGCTCTTTCTGCACTGTCCTGTGTTTGGAGAGGGGAGAGTGAGGGTGTCCTAGGAGTAGATTAACTGTGTGGTAGTCTTGGCAGCTTAGGGTGGGCTTGGTAAAATGATGAGAATCTGGTAGCTTTGGATAAGGCCTTAGGATACTATGATGAAAATTCTTAGACCTGAAGGGAGGGCAAAGGTCATCAAAGGTCATTCCAACACCCTAGACACGATGAGGGAAGAGAAAGGGCGAACAATTTTGTTCTTTTGGTGGTTTGAGTTTAGGGTCAAGCATAGCAGGCAATCTAATCATAGTTTGGGTGTTGGCTGTCTTGTGCTCAGAGATATTAAAATCCCTTTTATGTTACATTTTATTTTAGCAGGAGCTTGGGTCTATTCTGGAAGTGAAGGTTTGAGGTAGGCAAGAACAAAGTATGAGGGGGGCTTCAAAGGAACTAGACACACTGGAATCCTGGCAAGAAGCTACCTCTACTCCCATCCGAGCAGCAAAAGCAATTTTGGGAGTGGAGGGTTATGACTTGGAGATGACGGCTGCATGAGGCACTTTCTCTTCATCCACATGATCTCTTGCATTCTGGATTGTTCTTTCAGAGACTGGCACTTATATTAAGTATTTCAGCACCATAGGCAGGACAGTGTGGTGGTGTTCCCTATCAGGAACAGGGACGTGGACTTGAGAATGCTTTCAGTTACTTGCTTTGGGTGAACAAGTTCTAAGTGCCAGAGTAGGACATAGAACCAGGTCTCAGATCCCAAGAGGTTGGGCTTTCTGCCAAGCAATCATGACTTTTTGTCCCCCATATGTTTCAACCATGCCTTCTATTTCTATACACCCACTTCTCTCTCTCTTTCCCTATCTCACTTCTTCTTTCATTTTTAAGAACAAAAATTTAATGCTTACTTATTTTTGAAAGAGAGAGAGCGCAAACTGGAGAGGGGAAGAGAGAGAGGGACACACAGAATCTGAAGCAGGCTCCAGGCTCTGAGCTGTCAGCACAGAGCCTGACGCGGGTCTCAAATTCACAAACCATGAGATCATGACCTGAGCCACTGTCAGACGCTTAACCGACTGAGCCACCCAGGCACCTCTCATTTTTTCTTTCTGTCCATCCTCCTATTTACCTACCTACCTACCTACCTACCTATCTCTAACCTACCATACAAGTTAGTCTTTTAAACATGGGATAAGATTGACTGCTGGACAATAGCCATTATTGCTCTTGCTGGTAAAACATTCCTTTAATTTGAGCTAAATTTGTTGATAATTTACCCAATGCATAATATGAGCTATCTGTCAAGATGGAAATAATTAGTGATAATCCCATAAAAGGGGACAATTTTAATTTATTAAAAAATCATTTAAAAACTTCATTAACAAACTAATGCAATTAATGTTTGTTGCTGTATATAAACAATTAATCTACTAAGTATTCTGTCCATTAAAGGCAGTTTATTTCTGTCTCCATTTGGAAAGACGTGGTTGGTTGTTCATTTGAGTAACTCTGTGTACTAGAGTATGATGTTATTAAGTGAAAATGAACTTGAGAAGATAGGCTGTTGTTAGAAGTTGTGATTATATAATGGAATTAATCCAGACTCCAGCTTTTATCATCAGAAAGCAAAGATGGGGGCCAGGAAATAACACCATTTGGCCTCCAGGGAAGGCATAAAGATCCTCTGCATTAACCCACCCCATCCCATGTCACAAGAATTCTAATGTGAACAGATCTGCGTATAAGAATATGTAACGACTCCCAGCACTTAGATGTAGAGAAGTTTGAAAACAAGAGGTTTTGATTCCAAGTCAAAATGGAAAGTTTTCCATTTTTCTTTTTCCTCTCTGTGAATTTGCTCTCCTTTCTCCTGGCACCACTTCCGAAAGAGGGGTAATGGGCTGCCTCCTCCTTCTACCTCCAGGAACCTGTTGATCAGATTCAGATTCCACCTTCCTCTTCCTTGTTTTTCTTTGGCATGATTTCCCTTGGAGTGGCTTTACCTGACCCTTTGAGTGGTAATACTTAGATGGCCAGAATACAAGTCTGGGCCAAAGGGAAATGCATAGAGGAAGCTTCTTTGTCAGCTTTGCCTCTTACTTTAATAACTGCCACGTTTAAGTAAGAGAGTCACTGAGACTCCATTAAGGGTTTGATCTTGGGTCCAGTCCCAAAGTCCCACTTAGTGATAAGGCAACATTTTGACTAGGCTTATGCTGTATGTGTTGATCTATCCTCCATCAATTATCTATTGGTATATAACAAATTATCCTAAAACTTTGTGGCTTAAAATATTAAACATTTATTGTGTCACATGGGTATTGTGTCAAAATCTAAGCAGCTTAGCCGGGTGTTTCTAGTTTGGAGCTCTCGTGAGGTTACAGTCACAATGTTGGCTAGGGCTGCAATCGTCTGAAGGCTGGACTGGGGCTAGAAGATGAATTCCTAGATGGTCCTCTCAGATAGCTGGCTGTTAAGAGGAAGTCTGTCACAGTTGTTGCTAGCTGTTGGCAGGAGTCTTAAATCCATATCACCTCAGCCTCTTTACACAGCTATTTGAGTGTCTTCCTGACATGGCAGCTGACATTCCTTCAGAGTAAGTGATTCAAGAGAGAAGAGAAAGTGAGCAAGGAGGAAGCTGCAATGCCTCTTATGGCCTAGTCTCAGTAGTCATACACCATTGCATCTCTTTGCTAGAACTTGAGCCTACACTCAAGGGTGAGGGAGTCAGGCTCTACCTGTTGAAGGGAGGAGCATCAGATAATTGGTGGACGTAGTTTGAAACCACCACACAACCCAAAGACTGCTAATGCTCACCAGTCTCTGTGTGTCTCCTTTTGTGTTGGGCAGGCAGCTAAATTTTGTATCCTTACTCCTTGGGTTCACCTTTCCTTTTGCAGTCAGATCCTTACCTCTGTGACTGAAATCGAGTCCACAGATGTCAGCAGAGGTGATGTGTGCTTCTTCCAGGCCTGTCCTCTCAGAAGCCCACGTTGTTTTCCATTCCTTCTGCTCTTTCCATAGTGACCGAGGAGGAACGTTGAAGATGTTGCCTCATGCTCCTAGCATCACAAGCTGAAAGGATCCTTGGTGTGACAAGCAGAATGGCTCTGTTGTATGCAGTGGTCTGTGATCTGAGGAAGTCCTACACTTTTATCATTTTAGATGCAGATTTCTGGGTTATCTCTTATAGTAGCTAGATTTATTTACTTTAACAGGCTGTCTTCAACAGGGACTTAAGGAAATGAAGTAGGATATAAGTGTAAGAATAGGATAACTATGTAATTATTTATACAATACCATGAAAAATTTTTGGAAAAGTGTAGATTACAGTGTCGATGGTGACTTAGGGATAGTTTTTACTTCTTTTTAATACTTGCTTTTGGGGTATTTTCCAAATATCCCAGTGTCATAAAAATAGAACTTACTTTGATTAAAATTTTTATTGATGTATACTTGACATACAACATTGTATTAGCTTTGGGTGTACAACATAGTGATTCAATATTTGTATATATTACAAAATGATCACAGTAGTAAGTGTAGTTAATGTCTATCTTCATTCATAGTTATAATTTTTTTTCTCTTGTGATAGGGACTTTTAAGATCTATTTTCTTAGGAACTTTCAAATATGCAATACAATATCATTAACTATCACCACCATGCTGTACATTACATCCCCATGAATTATTTTATAACTGGAAGTTGTACGTTTCGACCTGCTTCACCCATTTCACCCCCTGTCTCTAGCAATGATCAATCTGTTTTCTGTACCTGTGAGCTTGGTTTTTTTTGTTTGCTTGTTTGCTTTTAGATTCCACATATGTGTGAGGTCACATGATATTTGTCTTTCTCTGTCTGACTTATTTCACTTAGCATAATGTCCTCAATATCCAACCATGTTGTTGCAAATGGCAAAATTTCATTATTTTTTATGGCTGAGTAGGATTCCATCCATCCATTCATTCATACATACACATATATACATACATACCATATATCCATGCATCCATCAGTGGACACTTACATTGTTTCTCTATCTTGGCTATTATAAATAATGCTACAATAAACATGGGAGAGAAAATATCTTTTTGAAATTTTTTAAGTTTATTTATTTATTTTGAGAGAGACAGAGAGAGTGTGAGTGGGGGAGGGGCAGAGAGAAAGGTAGAATCTCAAGCAGACTCTGTGTTTTCAGCACAGAGCCTGACACAGGGTCTGAACCCAAGAAACCCTGAGACCATGACCTGAGCTGAAATCAAGAGTTGGACACTCAATCAACTGATCTACCCAGATACCCCTTCAATTAGTGTTTTTGTTTTCTTCAGGTAAATACTCAGAAGTGGAATTACTGAATTACATGGTAGCTCTATTTTTAATTTTTTGAGGACCCTCCATACTCTTCCATAGTGGCTGCACCAGTTTGCATCCCTACCAACAGTGTACAAAGATTCTGTTGTCTCCACATCCTCACCAACACTTGCTACTTCTTGTCTTTTTGATAATAGCCATTCTAAAAGGTGTGAGGTGATACCTAACTGTGGTTTTGATTTGCATTTCCCTGACAATTAGTGATGCTGAACACCTTTTCATGTATCTTTTGGCCATCTGTTGGTATGTTTTCTTTGAAAAAATGTTTATTCAGATCCTCTGCCAATTTTTTAATCTGATTATTTGGTTTTTTGCCATGGAGTCCTTTGAGTTCTTTATATATTTTGGATATTAACCTCATATCAGATATATGACTTGCAAAATATTTTCTTCCATTTGGTAGGTGGATATTTCTTTTTCTTTATGATTTCCTTTGTGCAGAAGGAAACTTTTTAGTTTCTTGTAATCATCTTTTAAAAAGCAAAATACTAATTTTGTAAATATGATGTATCTTTATCCCTACTCTTATTTTTACTACTATTTTTATTATTGTTTTTCCTTTCTCTCACTTTGATGACTTAATGTTCTTTAACTTTTTGGCACCCAGTGGCCAAGATGGGGCTGCCTACATATCCGAGAAGGCTAATTATGTCCCCTTCTCATTACCTCCTCCCTCAGTTGATATCCCCCAGATAGTGGAGATTCATAACAAGAGGGGACTGAGTCAGAAGATCTGCTGGGACTTCTATAGCACAGACCAGGCAGGCGGACAGAGCCAGGATCTGATGTGCCAGGTGGGGAAGCATAGCTAAACTATGAGAAATAGCTGTTTATGGCTCTAATTCAGTCTTGATTTTGCTTTTGCATTTTGTAATTCCTTGCTTTTTTGTATGTTTTTTCTTTCGGCTCCATAAGTCCCTTCCATATCTATTCTTTTATCTCAATCCTTCTGTCCTGTTAATTCTCTGATCCTATTTTCTGGAGGTCATGACACCAAGCCAATGCCTTTTGAAGACACCAAGCCAAAGCCTTTTGAATTTCCCCTTCCTTCCTTTCTTCCTTCCTTCCTCCCTCCCTCCCTCCATCCTTGGTTGTTGAAAGACCTGTTTATATACATGCTCTTCTAAGTTTTCAGAAAACATTACTTTTTCCATATGCTTCAGGATATTTTATGAATCACCCCATGTTTTTCATTTGTCTGTTTGTTTCCGCATATTTTAATAGGAAAAGATCTTTCTAGGCCAACACATAATATGCTCAGCCTAGAGGGTATCAAATAGATTCAAAGATGAATAAGAAAGGTGCCTGCCTCCAAGGCCCAGCATTCCAACATTTATCAATATATCCTAACTAATAGTCACAGTACCGAATACTAATCTTATATCAGAGGGAAGGATGGAGCATTCTGGGCGTCTAGGGGAGGGAATAGTAGCACTGTCTAGAGACATCAGAAAAGCTTTGAAAAGAAAGGTAAATTTGACGTATATCTTGAAGAATGCATTATAATTCACTCAGTAGAGTGGAGGAGGAAATAGTACGTGTAAAGTTGTGGAGATGAAGGGAGGAAGCAGTTTGGATCGCGGTTGTGGAGGGTGATGTCCGAGGGCAGGAGATGATGGCAGAGGGATATGCAGAAGGCCATTATAAAGAAGCTCGTGACCGATGCTGATGATTTTAGATCACTTTTGGGAGGCAAAAAAGAACCAACTGTTGGGTTTTAAGGAAGGGGTCGATGTGAAGAGTGCTGCAGTTTGAAAAGCTCATGGTGGCATGGTGGCAGTGTAAAAGATGTATCCAAGAGGCTGTCACTGCAGATGGGGTGATTTCCCATATTCCTTAAGGGACTCCTGGGGACTCAAGTGTCCTTAGGCAAGACAGTACCAATTATTGTAAAAATATGCTTTAACAGTCTTTCTTTCAAAAGAATCCAATTAACCATTTTTCTTCCTTCTATTTAAACATAAATATTCCTGGGGCAGCACCTGGATGGCTCTGACAGTTAAGCGTCTGACTCTTGATTTCAGCCCAGGTCATGGTCGTGAGATCAAGCCTCACATCGGGCTCCCTGTGCTGACAGCATGGAACCTGCTTGGGATTCCCTCTCTCCCTCTCTCTCAGCCCTTCTCCTGCACACTCTTTCTTTCTTTTTTTTTTTTTTAAATGTTTTATTTATTTCTAGGAGAGAGAGAGAGAGAGACAGCGTGAGCAGGGGAGGGTCAGAGAGAGAGGGAGTCACAGACTGAAACAGGCTCCAGGCTCTGAGCTGGCAGTCAGCACAGAGCCCCACGCGGGGCTCGAACCCACGAACCGCGAGATCATGACCTAAGCGAAAGTCGGACGCTTAACCGACTAAGCCACCCAGGCGCCCCTCCTGCACACTCTTTCTAACAAATAACAAATAAATAAACTTTTAAAAAACATAAATACTTCTATTATATGAAACATTTAAAATAGCCCTAGATTGCTCTTTCCAGTTAAAAACATGTTTTATGTCCTTTTACTTTGTTTATAGGCTGCCTGTGCCTTTGAATAATCTGAAAATCTCCTCAGTGGTTAAAGTGGTGAGAAGGGTTTTGTTTCACTTTAAAACACTTCCAGAACAAGGTCTCCTCCTGTGTCTCCCATGTTCTAGTCTCTGTACTTGGGACACATTAACATGCAGGTCAGTTTGTGTCTGTCCTTCCTCAGGCCTCCTGGGACCTAAGGAAGTGTGTCAGCCTGCCAGGCCCCTTTCCAGGACCCTGTATTCTTGGGCCCATCATGGCATCTGCCAGGCTGTGTGTGTTCACTGGGGCTTTTGGCAGCTCTGGTTGCTTGTGAAGATGAGATGATTGATGTAAGACAAAGAAAGGCTGCCAGAAAGTCAGGATTTGTGCTGTGTCAGGTGGCTGCAGTGCTCTGCACTGAGCAATTGTAGTTGGATAATCATTAGCAGTTACTTTACGGTAATTTTCTTGGGTGGGGTAAATCGTGTTTCCAGCAAACCCTGTTTGCATAGGAGCAGAGATGCCGGGAGAATGAAATTCTCTGCCTATATTCCTCAGTCCCTGTGGGAGCCTTTGTATGGTTGAGATTAGGTGATGCCTCTCCTGTTGATGATCCTTATTCTACAGGAGGCTCAAAGGCAGCAGAGTATTTCTCTGCATGATAGCAGCCAGTGACTAGGGAATAATCAATGGGGCAATAGGAATTCCAGGCATCTATTTCTTTGAAGAAGGCTATGGGGAAATTTTCTGCACTGAGATTTGTCTTAATTGTGGAAGAGACCTGTTTGGATCTTAATGGCCTCTACTAGCCGCTGGGGCTGCCATAACAAAATGCCACAGACTGAGTGGCTTAAACAATATAAATGTATTTTCTTGTGGTTCTCAAGGCTAGATGTCCAAGATCAAGGGACTGCTGGGGTTGGTTTGTGGTAAATCCTCACTTCCCAGTTTACAAATGGCCACAATACTCCTGTGTCCTCACATGGCCTTTCATCTGTGCGTGTGCAGAGAGAGAGCTTTCTGGTGTCGGTGTCTGTCTCTGTCTCCTCCTCTTTTTATAAGAACACCTGTCCTTTTGGATTAGGGCCCTGGCCTTATGACTTCACTTAATCTTAATTACCTTCATAAGAGCCCTGTCTCCAAATGCAATCACAGTAGGGGCTAGGGCTTCAATGTATGAATTTGGTGGGGGACACAATTTGGTCTATAGCATGGCACCTGACCAGGAATATGGACACAGAACCTGGGAACCATGAAGGCCAGGGACTGGGAATTTGAACTTGGACCTGAGGATTAATTGGATTCCTGGGCATTCTGCTGTAACAAACCCAAAGGCAAACCCTACCACCTCTTCAAAAGGTTTTGCCTATGAAAGGATGCCCCATTGGCCCTTGGCAAGACCAGGAGGAAGGGCTGCGTAGGAGAGAAGTGTGTCCTAGAAGACCTGGGTGAAAAAGCCAGACTAGAGAAGGTGGGGATTTTAAAAACAGAGGACACCCTGGAAAAATCCATTACTCTCTCAGCTCATGGCATTCTTCATACCCCTTTCTTTCCTTTCCTGGTCTCTAATATTCTCAAAGAACTCCAAGTGGCCTTCTGACGACCCTGGGGCTTATTCATTCTTGTCCCCATCTTCCATCGCCTGGTGAGGTAAGAGACTATATTTTATTCCACAATAACATTCTCAAGGAAAATGTTGAAACACCTCCCAAGCAAGAGGTAGTTTTCATCCCTCATTTCAAGGGCCTGTATCTGCCTTTTTGGTGGCAGTCAGGGGTGGAGGCAAACACATTTCTACAGAAATACCCACACAGCAGATCAAAGTGCAATTTGTGAAATTGGGCCCTAAAAAATACTCTGGGAGGAAGGAGTTATGTGGACAAATACTTAAGGAAATAGAGATTATTTTATTTTCAGACAGATTCATGTCCTCAAGAGCAAAAATAAGAGAAACTGCAAAAGCAAAAAGCAAAAAACAACCTGTTTAACATTTTTTAACCCAGAATTTTCTAAAAGTTTAACCCAGAATTTCTCAGATAAGCTTCTCTTCTTTCAAGAGCAGAAACTTCTTTGGAAAATATTATTCCAGGTTTCCTCTGGTCATGTTGGGAGTGGGATGACATAAAGAGCCCAAATCACAAGATAAGGTCCTGTGGTCACATAATTTATTTCCCTCCAAGAGATTCCTTAAGCAATCATAAAGAAATGATAACCATGGGACGCCTGGGTGGCTCAGTCCGTTGAATGTCCGACTTTGGCTCAGATCATGATTTCATGGTTCATGGGATTGAGCCCCGCGTCAGGCTCTGTGCTGACAGCTCAGAGCCTGGAGCCTACTTCTGATTCTGTGTCTCCCTCTATCTGCCCCTCCCCTGTTCAAGCTCTGTCTCTCTCTGTCTCAAAAATAAATAAACTATTAAAAAAATTAGAAAAGAGTTCCTTACTCATAACTTAATAGAGTACTGCATTCTACCTGTAGAGTATAGCTCCAGCCTTCCAACCCGACTGTGAAACAAGAGGAGTTAAACAGGTCTCTACATCTTTCCACGTCAGGAGGGCTAAGGAACTTCCCCAGGCTTTCATCTCTCCACCCATCTTCCCACCCACTGACCAACTCATCCACCTACCATTGCCACTCATGCTGCCTGCTCTGTGTAAGGCCCTGTCTGGGGCCCTGGGGAGGTAGATATGAATAAAATATGAGATCTGTCCTCAAAGAGTGCACCGCCTAATTTGGGGGATGTACAAACAAGCAGATGTGTCACAACCCAGTGGACTAAGTGTTTTGGGAGAGGTCGGAACACAGAGTGATGGAGTGTCTGAGCAAATGTGGTATAGCTGCACTGAAGACAGTATTGGATGTGGGTCCTGAAGGGTGAATAGGTGTTTTTTGAGACAGGCTTCTTGAATGTGAATTGCATGTAAAATACCATAATATTTAGGTGTGCTGACTACTTGTTTCCATGGCAAAGGAGAGAAAGCTGTTAAGATTTGCTCAGAGCCCATGTGTGTCAGATTATTCTACTAGGTGCTTCTCTAAAAACCTCATTTTATTCTTACTCCACTGTGAGGTAAGCACTGTTCTTACCTTCTTTTACTGGTGAGGAAACTGAGGCCCACAGATGAGAAATAAACTGACTCAAGGTCAATAAAGTGACCCAAGGTCAATGGCTTAAGGGGAAAATAAAAGTGGCTTAAGGTTTTCTATTTGGGTTTAGGAATAATAATAATAATAATAATAATAACAATGATTTGTTGAGCACTTGCTATGTATCAGCTATGGTTTGACACACTTGACATGTGATTAGCTCATATAAATCTTACACTCACCTGAGAAGTAGGTGCAGTTATGATCCTCTCCATACTACAAGTGAGGAAACTGAGGCAGAGCGTTGAAATAACTGGTACTGCACCATTCAGTGACACGGGCAGAGTCAGGATTGAACCCAGACAGTCTAGCTCCAGAACATATTCTCTTGACCTACAGTTATAAGATTCAGACAGGTGTTAGAAGAGCCCAGTTGATCTCACCCTATCAACCCCTCCCCTCTCCAGCCCACGTTCATCTTACTAAGCCAGGGAAAATTGCAATTCAGGTGAAATCAAATCATGATAGATACTAAGGGATGCTTTGTGGATAAAAATAAGTCACAAAAGTACAATCTGGGGGATGTGCAGGAAAAAGTGCACGTGTGTTTCTAACCACAATTGCAATGATTTATCATCGCAATAAAGCTGATGGGGTTTATGAACAAAAAATTATCTGAGGCTGCTTTTCTCCACCACATTATTTTTCCTGTTAGCTGCCTCCTTGACTTACTGCCCCAATGTCAGCCCAGACTCTAGGTGAAGGACAGTTGTCCTAGCTCATCCTATACTGGCAATTGTTCTGTACCTAGGAAAGTCAGCCCAGTACTGGGCCACAAGTCATCCAAATCACAACTACATGGGGAGGTAGGAGGCAGCTCAAGCCTGAGCCAGGACTGAACTGACATTTCTTGGGAGTGAGGCCAAGACTCAGTCTGGATTGGGAAGCACTGAATCTAGAGTGGCGCTTCTTCAGCTTTAACGTGTCCATGAATTACCGTGGGATCTTGATAAAATGTAGACTCTAATTCAGTTGATTTGGGGAGGAGTCCAAGATTCTGCATTTCTGAAGGCTCCTAGGTGATGCTGATGCCATGGCCCAAGGACCACACCTGGAGATTCAAGAACCATCTGTTACAGACAGAAAGGGTGCCCGGGCACTCCTCTTGGCCTCCAGAAATAGTAGCAGCCTTGAGAAAAGCTAAGAAGACAGGAGGTAGAAGAAGGAATAACAGATGAGTGGGGTTATAGTAGAAGTCAAGCCATCCTGCCCATTTCCCTGATCCATGATAGTTCTCAGATTTATTGAATAGCATGAGGTAATAACTCATATTCTTGATAAGGCAACTTTCTTTTGAAAATTGGGCCATAGCTTCTGGATTATACACTGAATACATTTGTAAGGTGTGAAATATGTGGCACAAATATTTCCATCAAGAGTTGTTAAGAACAAAGAAAAATGGGAGTTTCAGGTAGTGAACATCTGTTAGACAGAAAAAAAAAAAAGTACTTTTGCAGATTTCCCAAAGGATTAGATGAATAAAGCACTACCTAAACTTGTAAAGCCATTTCCTAAGCTCTTCTGGTGCCATGGGTTCTGCTGTGGTGAGATAAAACTCCAAGAAAACAACAGATGTTCCTCTTTTCCTCACTTTGCTTGCTGCCCCCAGCTCTCCACCCATTGAGTCATCCCTTGCTCTGGGAGCTGATGGGTTCAGATCCGTCGAGTTTCTGAATAGAGTCAACTATACTTTGAAAACCTCTGGTAATAGAGCCAAGAGCCAAGATTTTTGAGAGAGAAAAAGTTCTTTGAGTTTTTAGAGAATAGGGAGAGATTCAGGATGATGGAAGAGCTTGTTTTTTGCTGCGTGGGGGATTTGAGATCAAGCTTGTAGAGGAGGATGCTCAAGGCAGATGCCAGGAAGACTCCCCATGGGTTTGGGGGCACCTCAGAGCGTCTTCCTTCTGGGTGAAGTCTGAAGAGGCAGCAGAGTCATAGATCAACGTGGGAGAGGTGCAGTAGACATGAAATGATGTGAGAGAAAATCTTTTCATCCTTTTCCCTGATCTCTGGAATTCTATGATGGTACAGGAAGTTATCTGAAAGTTGCCTACGCCCCTCCAGGTGGTGGAGCTGCCGTGCAGGGAGAACAAAAATAATCAGTAACGTGGGTGGCTCCTGAGAGTAGGGAGCAGAGGGGGGATTCAAATATTTCATCAGTGGGTACAGTGGAGACAGATGTCTGTGAACAAAGATCCTGCAGGACAATAAGACTGTCACAGATGTCAGCATGTGACAGCCTGTATGGAGGAGGTGGTAGGGCCCTCATTCTCCACTGTAAGCCCCCACCTTCCAGGAACTAACTCACCTCCAAGGAGAGGGAGAGAAACAAGGGCCAGGTGGTGAGCGGGGTAAAATATTGTGTTGACTGTTTACTCAAAGGAGAGCCTGCAAAAAAATCCAGAAGGGAAAGGTTTATTTTGAAATGGAAAGTTTTAGATTTTCTCAACCAGTGAAAACTGGGTTCTGAGAGCAAAATAAAGTGCAATTTATTTTTGCATTTATGTTTCATTTTTACACACCCCAGTTGTTGACTCTAAATTTTGTACCTACACTAGATTTTGGTAGACGGGGATAAAGCAGGTGCTAAATATATGTTCATTTGGATCCCATAGATTTTAACAGAACTCCTAGTATGTGCCAGCCATAGTTCTAGGTGCTGGAGAGACAGCAGTAAACAAAACGAGTTCCTGCTGTTTGAGGGGCTGGGGTGAGACAGAAAGGAAACAAATCTGCATGCCACATGTTGAATTCTATGAAGAAAAGTCAAATAAGGTGGGTAGGAGATAGGCACATGGTGTGTATTTGTGTGTGGTGTGGACATGTGTGGGTTTGTCTGCACGTGTGTATGTTGCATGCTCTCTGGCAGGATTTTATATCAGCTGGTCTAGGAAGACCTCACACAGATAAGGTATTGGTTGAACAGAGACCTAATTACAGGGAAGGACAAACCAAATCATTCTGGGAAAAGAGGATCCAGGTAGAAGAAAACAAGCAATATCAAGTCTCTGAGCTCTGAGCAGACTTGAATGAATAAATGGCTCTATTTGCTCTTAAAAATATCACAGATATTTTATTTGGTTTTGCCTAATTTTGAACTTGGTATGTTTTCTTCTGTGGTTTGCTTTATTTCCTTGATTAATCTGAAGGGTTTGAGATTCATTCACATTGACATGCTGCTGAAATGCATTGATTTCTCTTGCTGCAACCTATTCTATTGAAGGAGCACGCCATCGTTTATCCATTCTATTGTTGATGGACTTTTGGGTGGTTTCCTGTTTGTTTCACTATAAATATTCTTGTATATGTTTCATGCAAAATTTCTTCTTCAAGGCCATGCTTCCTGACCCATCATGGCATACATAGAAAACAATGGTATTTGCTCGGCACATTGGGAGAAGCTAGAGGGGAGTTAGGGGATATCTCTGTGATTATTGGTGAAAAAATAATTTTTTGTATCATACAATTATATTAAGAAACGAATTTATATAAAACTTCCGCAAACAATCTAAAAAATCAAGTTTTATGCATGAAATGGCTAAATGCAGTTTCTGGTCAAGGTTTTATTTATTCACTTATTTTAAATGTTTATTTATTTTTGAGAGAGAGATAGAGAGCACAGGCAGGGGAGAGGCAGAGAGAGAGGGTGCCAGGAGATCTGAAGTGAGCTCTGCATGGACACCAACGAACTGTGTGACCACAACCTGAGGCACAGTCAGATGCTTAACCGACTGAGCCAAGCAGGTGCCCCCTGGTCAAGATTTTAAGAGATGATCTTTTAAAATTCTTGACAAAAACCATTATTCTCAAGGCTGGGAATAAATAAAAATTAAACCATGTAACAACAATTCAAAAATGATATTTAAAGAATCAAACAGCTCTTCCTTTTCTTTCATTGAGAGACGTTAAGTCGAGTATGCCTTGGTAATGCAACTGGATTTCAAATTTAGTTCAAACTGCTTATATCAACGATTATGAACTAATGAGGAAGCCCATATTTGTTGAGGAGGCATGGTTAGCTCCGTCACCTTTCAGCTACATGGGTGTCATAGAAGGAACATTCTGCCACAAACTGCAGGAAGTGACCAATTTGAAGACCCCCTAGACCTTGGCCTTGCAGCACAGAAACGATACTCGTCAGTTTGTACACTTTGAGGAGAGCTACCCACCTAGCCTGTGGGGAAGTCATGGCTGTGCTTCGGGCCAATGGTGCCGCTAGAGGACTTTTTTTTTTTTTTTTTTTAACGTGGCACACAAGGTAGACATCTAGAGTGGAGAGGAGACTTTCCTGCACACAGCAGCTATGGAAAAAAAGCTTGTGTGAGATCTCCTTCACCCTCCTCTCAGCCTGACAGGTGTCCTGTCAAATCCAGGCCTCCTCTACTTCGGCATTCTCTGAGAAGTAGCCAAAGGCCACAGGCAAGGGGTACCTCTGGCTGGAGAGCTTAGCTGCACGTGAGAACCATCTGGATGTTTAAAAAACGTACTGATGCCTGTGTCTAGACCCAAGAATCTAGTCCTTGAAACAATCTTGTGCAAAAGTACCTTTCTCATGCTATTTTTACAGGTGGGGAAATAGGTTCAGAGAGGTTAAGTAACTTGTCCAAGGTCATGGAGCTATGGTTCAAATGTAGGCTGGCTTCAGAGCCCGTGACCTAATCACTGGGCTTGTTGCCTCTCTAAATGACTTACACGTTTTGAATCTTTATGGTTCCTCACTACTAATTGTTAATCACTAATGCCTCTACTGTATTGATAAACTCCACAGAAGCTTAAATACACAGATTAGGAATCATAAGATAGTTGGATGATTCCTAAATGATGCCCTTTAAAAAAAAAACACTCTATTTTTAAGTATTTGAAAAAAAAATCAGGAAATCCACAGAGGCCTTCAGTTCTTGGAGTCTCCTAATGAGTGTAAACAGCCTGTCACTCAAGTTGGCAGGTCACAGAGTCTGCAATTGCACTTCAGCCAGCCAAGTTCACCTTCAGAGTTAGTGCTGCAGCCTCTGTTATTTTCAAAACCAGAAAATATCATTTCTCTGTTTTAAAAAACAACAACTTTAGAGGAGACCTTGTTCCTCTAAAGCACTGATTGGGCCAGAGAGGCTTGGGGATGGGGACTCAATGCCAGAGTGGAGGCAGTGCTTTGGTTCAGAGGCACCCACTGGGCTTAAATCAGGTCTCTGCTGCTGGAGAGGTCAGTGGGAAGCCCACTGAAGTCAGAGCGTGAGGAACATCTGCTTCTTCTTTTTTTTTTTTAATTTTTTTAATGTTTTATTTCCGAGAGAGACAGCATAAGTAGGGGAGGGGCGGAGAGAGAGGGAGATACAGAACTGAAGCAGGCTCCAGGCTCTGAGCTGGCTGTCAGCACAGAGCCTGATGCAGGGCTCGAACCCACGAGCCGTGAGATCATGACCTGAGCCGAAGTCGGACTCTTAACTGACTAAGCCACCCAGATGCCCCTGCTTCTTCCTCTTTTCTGAAAGCTGTCAGACCAGTAAACCGATCTGAGACAAGAGGGCTTTGGGAGAATTGGTTTCTCCCGCAAGCAAGTTGGCATGCAACATCAGCTGTTGGCAACTTTAATGACATTTTGGTTGAGTACAGAAAAAATTGTCGAACGGCTCTAAAATAACTGTGTATTCTGACCTCTTCATCAGCCTGCCTCTGAGCACTCTTTCCAGAAGAAAATAAGTAGAATGATACTCATGTCTGTGAGGCCTTTTTATTTCCTCCAGAAGTCATTCGCCCCCACTGCACCTTGCAAAGGCAAGGCACTGTCTTCCTGACTTCAACCTCCCTCCCGCCTCCAACTTGTACATCAGCCCTACAGGAAACCTGCTTCACAGATGTCAGAACTCCAGGTCATTTTCATTTACCGACACCAGTTGCTGCTAGAGATGGTGGGGCAGACAAGAGCTGAGTACTGAATGCCTTTCTCTTGCCACTCCCACCCTCATAAGATGAGAAATAATCAGATGTAAACAAGCCCATGCAGATGTTGAGGATGAAACCAAGGTACATTTCCCAGTCTCTCTGGAAACACCATTGTTGAACATGGGGTGAAAGAGTATAAGCCTTTGCTCTCAGACAGAACATGTTTTTACACTGAAAGTCCTAAGACCTGGGAAAAGATGTATTCTTCCTTTTATTTTTCCAGGAGGCTGAAAATAATTTTTTTCCTTTATGTAGAGAGGAAAGAATTTTGGAAGGAAGATATGGGGCCCACTATGGAATTAGCAGCAGAGAGCAGCTGGGTAGGCGGAGAGGATTCCAGTCCCTCGCGAATAAAGGGGAAGTATGGATTCCAATAAGGGAGAAATTCATTCTGGGATTCCATAGGTAGATGAATCTAATGTAATTTTGTTCCTTTCTGATGACAGCAATTAATTAAAGGCTAAATTAAATACTTGATTTTCATATTTTTCAGATGATCTTACGTTGAAAATTCATAAATCTCTTGTGAAGCATATCATGTGTTTTGGCTCAGAAAATATGGACACTGTGTCTACCAAGGGCCTTTCTATCCAGGACCCGAAGGGTGAGCCTGTCCAGGACCCACCAGAAAATCAAAGTCAGGATCAGCATAATGTCCTAAAGAGAAAGCCTTTCTTCCCCACCAGAGCTGGGTGAGGGATAGATGAAAGCAGAGTCGAGTGGGGCAGGTGAGGCCATTGGTAATGAGACAATTGGCAAAATTGGTGAGAACAGCCCAAGGGGCTTCCCATGGCTGGTGGCACAGGACACCTCTGCTTCCCCTGAGGACTCAGAGGAACCATGGATTTAGTAGTGAGAAGCAAGGGCTCATGATGTGAGATCCCCTTCACATGACCCATGTTTCTCTCTATAAGAAAACAGTTGTGCATCTTGTGTATTGTCTTTGGCTTTCCATCCCTTTAACAAAAACGTACAAAACCATTCACTATAGGGAAATGGAAGCCAAGACAAAGTAAACAAATCGTTCCAGGAAGGATAACTTGTTGGCGGCAGAGCCAAGACTGAAAGCCAAGTCTCAGGACTCCCAATCTGTGGCCTCCCGTAGCACAGTACTGCTATGGGAGTATTCGACTGCCTCATCGTGTCTTTGTGTCATGCTGCTTTAAGAGATTAGCATTTATTTGGTGGCTGGAAGCAGGAGAGGACAAAAAATAATCATATAATAAAGGCATATTTTTTTTGTTAGTGGACTTCAGAGCTAGGCAGAGAGGACCAGGGAATAAATTTAAAGACCAAGGACCAGACACATGGCTAAAACCCATTTTTTCCTAATCTACACAAGGCTGGCCTCTACTAGACATGTAGCTTCCATTTGCCTTTCTTCCTTTGTGTAGTTTTGCTCTGTGATTTTTTTTTTTTTTTTTTTTTTGCTTAAGTAAAGGTGCTTATTACACAGTCCAATGGCACTTAAGGCAAATGTGAACTATGTGAATTTGAGATAGCGTGACTTGAAAATATTAACATAGTCTCAATTGGTTACCTAAATTGAGAAAACCAATACACTCCTCAAATTTAAAAAAAAAAAAAAAAAATCACACAATGTCAAAGCAGGGTCCAAATGAACTATATGCTGTGTTCACATTTGACAGTGTCACTTTAGCTGCTTGATGGAAATACCCTGCTTCTTTTGTCAGTGGGCTGGGGATCACCCTTGTTTTTAGACTCACCAGAATTTCTGCAAAAGATTTTGATCGCTTTTGTGCTGTTATTTTAATAGTCACTGCTTCTTTAGCATTTAAAATTTTTTGAATCACATAACCATATCATCCAAGATGTCAGAGTCATGTGGCTCATGTGAGTGCTCAAAATCGGGTCTGGAAATCAGTGACTTTGCAGTGCAAGTTACATAAAATGCCATTACACAAGCCAGACAACCACTGAGATAGGCCAAGCAGTAAATTTAGCGAACTCTCAAAGGGAAATATTAGAGAAAACACTGAGAGAAGAAAAAAGAAATATTCAAGGACAAACATGTCACATGTTTGTGGATAGATACAATTGGAGATAATAGTCCCTCTGCTGTGCCCTTAACTATTGTTTTTCCTTCAGAAAAATTAATTATGAAAGCTTTAAATTACATAAGGCCTTGAGGACTGCATCCTTGACATAAATAAGGATATCTTGTACCGTAGTGTTATGGGTTGGAGTGTGTCCCAAAAAGACATTAGAGTTCTAACCCCCAGAACCTGTGAATGTGATCTTATTTGGAAATAGGGCCTTTGCAAATGACCAAAATAAGATGAGGTCATTATGGTGGTCTCTACCCCAGTATGACTAGTGTCCTTATAAAATGGGGAAATTTATATAAAATGGGGAAATTTAGATGCACACAAGTATGTACAGAAGGAAGATGGTGTGGTGACACAGGAAGAGGGCCATCTACAAGCCAGGGAATGCCTGAAGCCACCAAAAGCTGGAAGAGGCATCGAATGGACTGTCGTTCCCAGCAGCAAGCATGCTGACACCTTGATCTCAGACCTCTAGCCTCCAGTACTGTGAGACAATACATTTCTGTGGTTTAAGCTGCTCAGTTTGTGATACTTTGTTATGTCAGCCCTAACAAACTAATACACTGATTGATCTTTGTTGAAATAACTCATTTTTGAGGAGGTATAAACTTTCCCAATGTTTTGGTCAACAGAGGACCCCAAGGAATGTCTCTTTTGGTGAGGCAATGCCTGCCCCTATCAGGTTACCAGTCCCAAGGGAAGTGCCTTCGCTTTCTCATCTGTCATTTACATGGCAGTGTGACCAGTTCATCAGAAGCACCTCTAAGAGACTGGTTGACTTTATGGTGGAAAGTCAGGTTTTGACTGGGGTGTTGAGATTGCAGGAGCGACTGGAGGCACCCCCTGGGTGACCAGTCATCCTTCCTAGGGCCTGGCTCCAACTCCAAATAGAGCTGGGGGTAAGTTGGTGGGAACAATCAAGAGGGTTGAAGTTTGCCTAAGGAGGTCAGGGCAATATTAAAAACCTGTGTTTTTGTCAAGAGCCAGGTATGTATAGTTATAGAAGAGCATGGCTGAATGGAGAGGTGAGGGCAGAGGTGAGAGGGCTGAACGGAGGAGTCATAGATGAGGCAGGGGAGAGGATACAGTGTAAAGTGCTGCTCAGAAGGGTGGCAGGGTGGCTCAGTAGGCTGAGTGTCTGGCTCTTGATTTCTGCTCAGGTCATGATCTCATGGTTTGTGAAATGAAGCCCCACATGCATTGAGCTCCATGCTGACAGTGCAGAGCCTACCTGGGATTCTCTCTCTTTTCTCTCTCTGCCCCTGTTCTCACTCACATGCTCTCTCTCAAAATAAATAAATAAACATTAAAAATAACAATAATAATAATAAAAATTTAAGTGCTGCACAGAGCCAGCACACCAAGAAGGATGAGGCTAGGGTTTTCAGTGCACAAACAGGCTGGTGGGGGCAGAAGCAGAAGCCTTCCCTCTGTGCTTAGCCAAAGGACACCAGCAGTGACATCACTAGGAAGGGAGGGATCAAGGCTCTCTCAATGGGTGACTCTGGAGTCACATGTCTCATCATTCACAAAGCAAGATGGTTTCTTGGGGTGATGTCTATTTTATATGGAGGTTGGTGGTTTTGGAGACGAAGCCCAGCGCCACTTGGGCCGCTGTGATTTCTGAAGTGAAAGTGACCAACAGGGACTCTGTGAACAGAATATGAAATAGAGATAATCAAAGAGGTTGAGATACAGATGCGTCACTTAGTCCCTGAATGGCTCAGATCTCTTTTGACCCAGCAGGCACCAAGGTTTTGCTTACATTTCTTCTCCTGTCTTCATCCCTCCCTCAGTCATTATATGAGCACACGTGGCAGCAGGCAGAAATGGTGGTGGAGGAAGCAAGGGATTATGTGTCTCTGGGGGAGGGTGGTAATGACAATGATCACAGTAGGAGCAACGGGTGTCATGGTGGCTGATATTTCCCGAGGACTTTACAAGTGCCAAGCCCTGGACCAGATATGTTGGTTCTCACCGTAATCATGTAAAAAAGCTGTCATTACTCCTTTCCCATAGAGGAGAAGTCAGTGTCTGCCAGATTTTCAATAAATGCTCTGTGTCACACAGATGGTAAGTAGTAGACCATAGTAATGTAGGATATCGCACTGTAACATACAGTAAATAGAACTCTTACCACGACTCTCATACAGTGAGAGATGTCAACCAGATTAGTTCCTTACTGCAAGTTGTGACAGTGGTGGGGAGGCAGGGCTCCTGGGACAGTGTGGTCCATTTGTCCTAGCGAAGTGTCAGTACAAATACAGGGCTGGAAATGAAATGAGAAGTGGAAGTTAGACTGGTCAAGTTCCCGATCTGGGGAGGGGGTTTCTGTAGGGTGAGATCCAGAATTCCTCAGGATGTTCAAGCAACACACAGCATTAGAAAAAGGTAGGGCAAGGGCAATAACAGAAGAAATTCATGGTTTGGTCCTCTTGTTATTGCTGTGAACTGCGGTTCCTATAGATTGCAATTCTGAGGCCCTAAAGAGGAAATTTCAGAAATGGCCCCTTTGAGCATCATTTACTGGAAATTGGAAAGTTTCCTTATCAAACACTGTTATAGAGAGCTCACTTGCTTCTGAGTTCCTCTTTTGCTCCATTCCTCAGCTGCCAAATGCTGGCAGAGTTTTGGTAGTACTTCTGCATGTAGTTGCCAGCTGTCACTTGGGTAATACAGGGGAGGGAGTTTAGCTTGAGAGTTTGTTTTCCAACCTGGACAGGAGTGTTCTATGATGAGACAATTATGATTAATGATTAAGCTAGTAGCGGAATTAGAGTATAAAACTTGGCCAAGGTCAAGGCTGGCATGAAGGGTGGCCTGGATGAGGACATTTGAGGGCCAACGTCGTGTAGATGAGTGGAAAGCCCCAGAAGAATCCAGGTAGAGCCTCCTTATTTGGGGGCTGTGGAAGTGACCGTGTGTAAAGGAGGGCATGGGAGGCATGAAGGACTGATGAAGATCTGGGCTGATGTCCTCTCCACAAAGCCGCTTCTCTGACTTTTCTGCTGGCCAGCCTGAGCTACTCTAGGGCCACCATTACTCCTGTAGGCTGCTGTATTCATTTCCTGTGACTGCTGTAACAATGTCCTCAAACTTGGTGGCTTACAACAGAAATTTACTCTCTCATATTCTGGAGGCCAGGGAAGAACCTTTCCTCGCCTCTTCCAGCTGGTAGTGGCTGTTGCCATTCCTTGGTCTCCTTGACTGTATCCCTGCAGTCTCTGCTCTGTGGTCACAGTTCCTCCTCCTCTTCCTGTGCCTTCTCTCCAGTCTTTAAAAGGACACTTGTCATTGGATTTAGGACCCACCTGAGAAATCCAGGATGATCACATCTCAAGATCTTTAACTTAATTACTTCTGCAAAGACCCTTTTTTGAAATAAGGTAACATCCACAGATTCTGGGCATTAAGAAATGGAAAAATCTTTTCAGGGGACCACCATTCAACCCATTACAAGTGGCCAATAGTCAGGGAAATATGAGGACCTATATCTTTGTTGTCTTAAAAAGATGCTTTTTAGTTTCTGTGTCACAAGTATTGCTTAGGCTTGAATTTGTGAGTGGTGTTTAGTGACAAGGCAAAGCTACACTCCTGAGTGATTTCTAGGTGACTCGTATCTGTTGGGCATCTTGGTCTAATCTTCTACAAGTCCTCCTCTGGCTGTGCCCTTCAGCCTGTGGCAGGTAAATTAGACTCAACAACTACTAAGCATGCAAGGGACATCAGAGGCCATCTAATTCACATTGGCTGCAAGTGTTTAGCACCAACTATAATCGATGCTACCCCAGACTCGTGACAGATACGATGTATCTATTGTAATGCCAGTCCAGCTAAAGTCTCAGACTTCTCAGGCCAGTCTTCAGAGCAGCCACTGCCATGGGTTAGACTTAGCACAGGAAGTGAAATCCTTCCGCCATGTCTGACCCCAAATAAGCCTCATTTTTTGGATGAGGAAACTGAGGCCCAAAGAGGATGAGAGAATTGATAAAGGCGGTACTTTATCCACTGTATCTCCACACTGCATTTCCCATCTAAGAAAAAAAAATCAGATTAACAAATACTAGGTTTCCAAATTAGGATTTTTTTTAACCTTCAAAATACCTAGGTGTTGACCTGATTTTCTTCCTACTCGTTTTAACAGCTCTGTACCTCACACAGACACATGGGGCCTGTCACCACACCAACATGACTTAGCACACATTGCACAGTCATTCTGCTCTGCAGCTTCTGACCCCATCTGCTAGCTCATATAAAACAAAATTTACATTAAATGGGATTTTAGAAAAATTGTCATGGCCTAAATTGAACATCATTTGTTGGGAAACAAACCATATGTTGGCAATTTTACTTCTAATTCTTGGCTTGGGGACACTGAGATCTAGGGAGAAGGGGAGCTCCTCTCCAGGCCTCACTGCGGCCCTGCCAGTGGGGTGCCTCACACTGACATTGCCTGGGAGCAGTTCCCACCCTGAGGCGAGATGCTGACTTCCTTAGACATTTGAATTTGCCCTGTTTTGATCTGTTGTTAGGAAAGGGCAGCCTTAAAACATCACATTCAACTCAGCTTCTTCCATAGTTCCTTGATCTGCTATAGTTTGGGGGAAAACTGGCAGCATGAGTTTGGGTAAGAGGTAGGAAGACAGGAGTGACAGGGGAAAAAATGAAGAAATAAGGCTGGAATCAATCTTCAGCTTGGTCTATTTGCTACCAAGAGCCTTTCCATTTGTCACAATGGGGTGAAGTGACCTGGGTGGGGGATTTTGAGGAAGAAGAGACCTGCAATCTGCAATTACCAGGGGGCCATATAGAATCCTCCTTTTAAGCTGCACAACAGCCATCTGAATCCATTGCTCTTGCCCCCATTTTACAGAACAGGAAACCAAGGGAAAGAAAGTTTGTTATTTGCTCAAGGTCAACTAGTAACTGGCAAGTGAAGGAACTGATTTCCAGCGTTGCTTTCTAATTGAGTAAGGTATATCAAGAGGGATCCATAATAATTNGGTTTGCCTCCCTCCCTCTCCCCCACTATTTCCCCCCCTTCTTCTCCCCCATGGTCCTCTGTTAAGTTCCTCCTAATTCTCCTATACGTGCAGAATATGACATTTCTCAAGGGGAAAACTCTGCAAGTAAATTTGACAGGGACAGTCATTGAGGAGAGGACATCATTCAAAGCTGAGAGCTGAGACAGAATACAAGATCTGACAGGACAAACTGTGTGATCAACTGTATTCCCTTCACCCCCAGACTGGAGCTCACAGAATTCCCAAAGTCCGTTTTGAGCCTTTCTGCTAATCTGAATTTTGCAAATCTCACCAACACTGTTAGTTACATTGTGGTTATATTTTGAGTGACTGTTTGAGCTACCATACTGGATGCGTGGCAATATCTAAAATATAAGAACTCATTTAACCTTCACAACAATACCAGGTGGATGATCGGTATTGTCATATCCATTCTACAAATTAGGAAGCTAAGGTAGGAATTTACTTAATTTGCCCCCAGTACAAATCTTGGTGCATAGTGGGATTTCCCTCAAGGCTGTGGTGTTCTAGGTAATGCCCTCTGGTTTGAAACTCCTGAGTACAGGAAGAGTGGCTTTGTTTTCGCTTGTTTGTTAGTTTCCCTTTCACTGGGGAAGATTGTGTCATTAATGTGTGCCTTTCACTGTTCCCTGCTGCCTTTGTTTTTTTAGTTACCACTGTCCTGACTCATTATATTTTGGTTTGGATATCAACCAATTGAAACCTAATCTCTGATACTGTTAGCTGAGGGAGCATCAAATGTTAATCCTCCAGGGGAAGTGTTTGAAGAAGGAGACTCTGGAAGGACAAAAGGCCTTTGAGACTCAGATGATTCCCTAATGATGGAAACTGAAGCAGGGTGATAGGGAAGGTAGTTTTGAGAGGAGAGATCAGATCAGAGCTTCAGAACAGGTAGAGAAAATGTATGGTTAATGGTGACATTGTCACCACCTGGGAACTTGGCAGAAAGGCAGAATGTGGGGTCTGCCCTTTTAGAAGTCTCCAGGTGACTTGGGGGGTACATTACAGTTTGGGAACCACTGGTCTAGCCCATACTCTGACTTCTTTGTCTGGACTCAGGCTGGAACTGAATGGTGAATTCAAACCACCTTTTCCAGACGCTCAGGTGAGAGGGAACTTCATACAGGAAAGAGCAGCTGATAATCAGATGTGGGGCTTCCAGATGGAGCTGGCAGTTTGCTGGAGAACACAATTAACTGATTCTAAACCAAATAAATGGGCCAACCTCAATGTGTGGGGGCTGAGTTTGCAAAATTCTACCAGGTCAGATCTAATTCAAAATGTTTTAGTTTTAGATAAGTGACATCTAGTTTCTCCCCCATGAGGGCAAATGTAAAATAGCCTAAAATCTGTGTTAGTGGTTGGAGAGTTGGCCAGATCCCTTTTCCTCTGGGAACCAATGTGTTCATTTCTTTCATGGCTCGGCTCATGAATTCACTACTTCCCCTGGAACTGAAATTGGAAGAACTTCCCTGAGCAAAAAGCAATTTCATTCCCCTCTGATTTTTTTCTAAGTGCAGGTTAGCTTGAAGCTCAGCACTACCCTGCTCTGTAAAAATGCTCGAAGCTGACCTGTTCTCCTCCACAATGTCATGCTGCAGATAAATTGGAGCCTAAGAATCAGAGGGAAAAAGTAGCCCCAGAGCTTGGTGTTTCTTAGCTTATTGTACTGTATTTTCGCCACGTCTTTCAATCTTTAAACATTTAAAATTTTCCCTAATACTACTTACCTCGCTATCTCCTTTAAGGATGCCAAATGAAGGTTAATGAGACAGTGAGGTGACTTTGATCTCTTGGGGGAGAAAAAAAAGCCTATAAATGCATCAAACATAGTGACTAGGTATAGACAAGATTTTAAAAAGAAAGACAAGTCCTGAACACAATCACCAATCCACATTAACCTTGCTGCTCCTGGGCGGGTCCTATTTTACAGGCGTGGCCATTGGAGTCATTCTGATGAGTGAGAGCTTGAACGGCTGTGGGGGGTAGAGTGGGCTTCGGAGGTCTCTAACAGCTGAGCCTTTTTTTCTCCTGCAGCACATTTCATAATGAGCCCCTGTTGCTTCAGAATTACATCTCAAAACTTCAGTTCTTGTGTTTTGAACTTTGTTCACCTCTTCAAGCTCGATTTTTACCACTTCCTGTCTCTCCTTTGCTGTCATTTGTTCTCCAACATCACCTCTCTTCGGTGCACTTTCTTATGACATATACTGTTCTTTTTGCTCAGAATACTCTTCTTATCCCATCTTCCAAACACCATCATCTGGTTAGTCCTCCTGATCCCTCACATCTCAGCTACCTCCTCTTGAAGCTTCTCAGGGTCTTCTAAGCCTAAGTGGAGAGAGCCTCATGGGGCCCCATCATATCATGGATTTGAACCCTTTGTAGAAATTCTCTGTGTATTTGTCTTTCTCTCCTAGACCAGTAATTCTCAGCCTTGATTGGACATTTAGAATCAGGTGGGGACATTTTAAAACTCCATATATCCAGATCGTACCCCAGACTAATGAAATCACAATTTCTGGGAGTGGGATTTTGGTACTGGTATTTTTTAAAGCTCTCCCAGTGATTTCAGGGTATAAGTCAGTTTGAGAACCACTGTAAGGGGATGTAGACTCATGAGAGTGTGGACAGTCACAATTACTGTAATGCCGGGTACATAATGGCACCCAATGGAGCTTAGCGAATGAATGAGTGAATAAGATGTTGGGGTCGCAGCTTGGCAGACCTTGAACTTTGGTTCCCAGGTCACTGTTGGAGGATCATGCTCTTAGGTACCTGAGGCCCTGAGATTCATCTTCAACAGAAACCAATTAATCTTATTTTCAGGAAATATAAACTAAGTTAATCAGATATTTTTATCACCATTCCTTTCCTGCTCCTAGCCATTATCTCATTCTTTTCCCAGTAAGGAAGCCTATTTAGAAAGCAAAATTAAGATTAGGTAAGGAAAGGGAAGGAAGCTGAAGGTCTTACAGGATGTTTTCATTTGTGATGCCTGATAAACATCAACTTTATACTACTATATGGATTCCATGGACTGGATATTCTTGATATTCTAGAATTTATCTGAAAGGGCTCTGAAAATCATAAGGAGGCATTGTTGTTATGACCGCATTTCACTTGTTCCCATAACAAATAGAAGGTCTTTATGATCACACTAAACAATAGGATTATAAAGAGAAAAGGGGCTGTTGCCACTTCTGTGGGATGAGTGTGCTAGAGAATCCTGAGCACGTCGGGTGATAAATCCAGAAACTCAGAGAAAGGAGTGCCATATAGCTATGTTACCTGTTGCCACCCACCCCCAGCCCCACTCCTGGTTGTGAGCACAGTCAGGATGGAGGCCATCCTTCTCATCTACATTTGCTCAAGGCCTGACACGATTCCTGGCATATAGTAATTATATCAATTCTCAAGGTAAGACAAATCAGTTATGGGCCATTTGTTAGGTTAGATTCTTTGAGTTTTGGACATTAGAAAACCAACTTAGATTCATTTAAGCATAAAAGCATTTATTGGAGAGAATAGGATAGTTCAGAAAGTCAAAACCAATATGGGAAAAGAAAACACAACTTAGAAGCAGAACCTTGGGAAGGCTGTACCCAGGGCTTTTAGAACTTGTGACCCTGAAAACAGGGCCCCCTTGGTATCACTCACCCCTGCTTTTCTTGTCTGTTCTTGGGTTCCTTGTCACTTTCTATAGGGTGGCTGGGAACATGTAATGGGCACAGGGGCAGGCAATGGCTCTGGACTCACATTTTACAAATCTTCCCTCCAGAGAGGAAAGGGCTGTCTCTCTTGAGCTTAATTCTATGGAAGGACTCTGATTGCCTAAGACAGAGGTTGCCAACCCCGACCAGTCATTGAGGAAGAGTGTGCGAGTACACCTGCAAAAGGATGGGGACAGACTTCTCAAGGAAAAGAGATGTTCTCAGAACAGTACCACTTGCTGGCATGTGGTTGTCACAGGGCTCCTTACTCCATCAGGTAATGTGTCCCAGTTATGGAAACAGATAGGATTAACAGGCTGTGTCTATTCATTGCAGATTTTTAAGAAATGTATAAGAAGTTCTACATGTCCCTCTGCAAGGCAACTGCAGTTACAATGAAGGAGAGCATGCAACTTTTGCAAACCCTAAGCTGAAAGCTCATTTTTTTGGAAATCATTCTTTCATGTTTCTACCGAAATTAGAATGACATTGTTCCATAGTGCCCCAAGTCTGGTAAGATATGATTATGATCTTAACTTTTGGCCTGAATGAAAAAAACAGGGTGGAGAAGGCTACCCTGTCCTGGAAAGGGTCTATGCTAGCTACTCAGAGTTTGGCTGCTGCGAGGATTGTCACCACTGACCAGGGCTACCTGCAGGTCTGGGGCCTTATCATTCTGCATCTGAAGAAGCCCTCCATTATCTAGAGTGCAGGTGCTGTTTAAATATTACTTGGTATCTCATGTAATAAGGGATGGGAGAGTGAGATCTTTGAACAAGTTTCTACTTCTTATTGTCCTGAAGCTTCCATTTTATTGCAACTTAGTAAAGACTCCATGTTGGTCTTTTCCAGAATGAGGAGGTCTTTGGCTAGTCTAGACCAGTAATGCTTCCACAGTTCTTTCTGATAGTATAGAGTTCCAGAAGCCAGACAGAGTGCATTGGCTTCCCTCAAAGTGGAGAACTGAAATAAACCTCTGAGAAAGAAGCACCCTGTGGGGGAGTTGGGATAGCAGAGGAAGAATAACAGGGCAGGGAAGACGTTCCTGAAGGTTTTCATGTTACCTGTGAAAGTTGGGTCTGGCAAAATGATATGAGGGGCAGAGGTCATTGAATCCTGGTCTCCTGAATGTGGGGACAATGCAGGGAAAACAGGTTTTCCAAGAACAGGTGAGAGCCAAGACAAGCCTGGGACTCTGGCATAAAAAGAACAGAGCAAGGTCTCAAAGAAGAGCAGACAGAAAGAGCTGTCAAAGGGCCAGCTGAGTCAGCTCCCAGGATAGTTGGGCATATCACCAGGCTGGGAAAATGGGGAGGAGGCAGACTTCTATCCATTGTCTCAATTGTCCTCTCCCAGGCTAGTGACCCAGGAAAACCCAATGACAGTAGCCTTCTTATGGCTCATTTTAAATAGGACTGTTTTTCTGCAGCAGGCTTTGCAGACAAAGTTCCCATACAAATTGCTACTGAGTGTTTGCCACATTTTAAATAGGGTTCTTTGGTGAAGCCAAAGTTCAAGGTAGCAAGAATTTTTTAAATTGCTGTTTAAAGTAAACACTATGTGGATGTTTTTGCCCTCTGCTAGCATAATTGCTCTCAGGGGGCAAATGATGATATTTTGCTTAACCGAATGAATGAATAGATCTATGGCTCTATAGAGGGCATCTCTCCCTTCTGCCACAAAGGCAGACATAGGGTCTGGAAACAGGGAAGATAATATAGAAAGAAGTGAGTGGTTCTGCATGAAAACTGAGTTGAATTCAGAGTTTGTGTGGACAGACAGAGGGAGGGAGTGGAGGAGGGAAGAGAATCTGCTGGCTGAGAGGAGGCTTTCTTGAGGAGGCAGGGTTGTGACAACAACCAGGGTTATGACCAACAAAAAAACTGAAGCTGGTTCTCTTGGTGGGAGGCCTGGCCAGGGAACTTCTGGAAACAGCACTCTTCAGTTGTCTCACTTTTTAAAAAATATTACTACAGGAATAAGATGTTAAAGTGAATACTCATTTGAAAACCATAAAGGCAAACATTGTTTTTGGTTTTGGTTGAAAAGTATTCAATTCTCATGGGGCACCTGGGTGGCTCAGTCGGTTAAACGACTGATTCGGGCTCAGGTCATGATCTCATGGTTCGTGAGTTCGAGCCCTGTGTTGGGCTCTGTGCTGACAGCTCACAGCCTGCAGCCTGCTTCGTATTGTGTGTCTCCATCTCTCACTGTCCCTCCCCTGCTTGTGCTCTTTCTCTGACTCTCTCAAAAGTAAATAAAAATTAAACATTTTTTTTAATATTCAATTTTTTGTGTATACCCCTTGATGCTTTAGAATGGAAGCCTGGCCCTGATCACTGCCCCAGGATCTTTGGTCCTATCTTGCATGGGGGCAAGGAGAGGGGGGCTGTGGGAATCAGGGAAAAGGGGCTGTAGTCCATGTTTGGGTCTAGCAGGGTGAAGAGAAAGGAGCATCATCAAACAGGAAGATAAGGTGATGGAGGGGCAGGCACAGGAAATCAGAGTAAATGAGCCCTGAGGAAAGGTAGTGAGTGTGCTGATTTTCCTGCCACTGGGCAAGGGCCTCTACTTACTTTTTTCTTCCTTTTTAATAGTTTTTTTTTTTAATTCCAATCTCTTATAAAGGAAAAGTTTAAACACCTTGAAATGTTGAATGAATATCATTATGACTTCCTGTATGCCCATCACATAGAATCAAAAATTGTTAACATTTGATCATATTTGCTTTCTTCTCCTTTTCTATGTATGACTTAGATTTTTATTATTTATTTCTATTTTTTTTTTTGCGGAGCCATTGGCATATACATTGCATGGCATAATGACACTTCAACTCTATAAACTTAAGCATGTATTTCCTAAATATAAGCCATTATTACTTAACTATTAAAAGGAAGGGTCAGGGGTGCCTGAGTGGCTCAGTGGGTTAAGTGTCCAACTCTTGATTTCAGCTCAGGTCATGATCTCATGGTTCATGAGTTTGAGCCCAACATCGGGCTCTGCACTGACAACACAGAGCTTGCTTGAGATTCTCTCTCTCCCTCTTTCTCTTCCTCTCTCTCTCTCTCTCTCTCTTAGAAATAAACAAACTTGGGGTACGTGGGTGGCTCAGTCAGTTAAGAGTCAGACTTCAGTTCAGGTTATGATCTCACGGTTCATGAGTTTGAGCCCCACATTGGGCTCTGTGCTGACAGCTCAGAACCTGGAGCTGCTTCAGATTCTGTATCGTCCTCTTTCTCTCTGCACTTCTTTGGCTTGTGCTCTGTCTCTCTCTCAAAAATAAACAAAAGATTTTTTTAAAGAAATAAATTAAAAAAAAACTTAAATAGAAAAGGAAGGGTCAGCTCTAAGAGCTGGGGAACTCGGAGGTCACCAGGTGGCTAGAACCTGAGTTATAAAGCAGGGAGCAGAGAAAAGGCCCCTCTCCAGCCTCCAGGAAGTCTGGAGATAAGCCTCACACCTTCTGCTTGAGCCCACTCCCAGCTGGTGGGCTTTGTAATGTGAAAATGGCTTCCCAGAGATACCCATTCTTGCCAAAGTGTTATCAGTCTTTCTCCCTTCCTTTTTTTCTCCCCACAGCTGTTTTTCTGTGTTCTCTTTTCTGGACTCTGCTTCTTATCCTATTACTCCGTGAAGCATCTCCTTGTCATTGCCAAACCCAGGTTGGGTCAAGTTAGGGACACGGGAGTCATAGAGGACTGATGTGTTTGGGGGCCGGGGAGTGGGTGGGTGTGGCAGGGGATGGCAGGGGCTACTGCCTGTGAGGAAAGGTCATGGGCACCATTTAACCCAGGGCAGCCACTCACATTGGCTAAGGGAGAAGGCGATCTTGGACCTGCTGTGCTGGGTTGTCTGTCAGCCTGCTTTGCTACGTTCTGTATTTCCATCTGTGATCCATCACTCTGTTCTTTTTATGCCTCTGACACGATTTCTTTCCCTCCTTGTGTCTATCTTTTCCTCTTTCTTTCTGGCTCTTTCTTTTATTCCTATCTGTTTATGTGTGTAACCAGCTCTTCCATTTACCATTTTTTTCTTTTTTCTTTCATTTTTTTTTTTTGCTTTGTACTTTTTAATGCAGCGATCTTACACATATTTTATGTATTCCTAAGCATTTTATAGTTTAAAAAATTTATTTATTTAAATTCAAGTTAGTTAACATACAATGTCCTTTACCATTTTTTCCTACTTCACGTTCAAATGATGCTAGACTTAGAGAAGAAGCCTTTTGAAGCAGGGACAAGATATGCCACTTAACAGTATCTGCTATTTTTTTTTAGGACTGTTAGTATCCAGACATCTAAAAACAAATGCTTTGGGTCCTTTGTAAAAGAAAGTTGTATGTGGTTGTAAAGAATAATGTTGGCAATAACAAATAAGGACATAAGCCACTTTGTAATTTTGTTTGCTTCCATTCGGGTGTAAATGCTCATGGGATAAGTAGTTATCATTTCAATGGTCAGGATGCTTTATTTACCACACTGCTGTCTATCTCCCTGTGGTCTTCTTGGGAGGATGAAGTCTCCTCTGTGCCAATTAAAGAGTTAAGGAAGAGACAGGCACTGTATTTCTAGATTCCTGCAGAACAGGTCTGCTAGCTATGAGCCTGAGGGTAGTGCAAAGCGAAGACCACCAGCCCCTCCTGGAATCTGCTGGGGGCTGTGGTTCAGCTGGTGTAAGGACCTTTGCCAAAAATGGGAAATTCCAATGGCATCCTAGCAGGTACATCTCCCAGAACAACCACTGAGCTCCCTGTAACATGCCCACTCAAGTTCATGGCTCACTTCAAAACACTCAAGCTCTGGTTATTGTTGCACTGGATATGGCTGGCATGCAGCCCCAGATAATAAGCTGAGGTGTGTAAAACAAAATCAATAGGACTTTTTCTCTCCAGCATTATTTTGTCCTCCTAATTGTCTCTGATGTAAACATATAATCAGTTGGCCAGGCAACTTTTAAATCAATCACCAAGAGTAACAGGCATCAATTGCAAGACAGCTATGCTGGGTTTGCTGCATTTGAATTCTGCATCAGACCACTGAAATCTGATTTTCCTATCATTTAGAAGAAAACCTCTAGGGATTATTAAACTTAGCTGCAAATAACGTTATAGACCCTTCCTTTTTAAGTTCAATACAAACATTATTTATTGGGAACCCATTATATGTTCTACACTATTCTGGTTTGTGGTGGGGACGATGCACAGATGGTTAAAGTTGTCCCCTCGGACTGAGACAGGGGACAGAATTATGGGAGACTGAGCAGAATGTGGAAGGGAATTGGGAAGCCCTCCTGAGGGGGATAGGATGATGTGAGCAGGGACGTGAAGAGCACAAAGGACTTGTGTGTGTGGAAAAGGGGAGCAAAAGGAAAGCCCAGAGGGATACCACTGACAGCCTGAACTGCTGCAGACTACAGCTGTTCCTGGAAGTGGAAAGTAAGAGCAGAAAATAGTCTGGAGCTGTTTGGTGGGAGGCTGTGAAAGCCTTTCTGGAAGATTCTGGGTGTTTTCACTGTGTCATGGGAACCATTAAAATTTCCTCTGCTTCTTGCAAACCAGCAGGGGCTGAATTTATTGGTGGGCTGACTTTTAGAAATGGGGATTAGGTTGTATGCTTATACTTGAGTAGATCATGCAGGCTTGGAGGTCAGTGAGACTTGGGTTCGAATCTCTGCACATTCAAAGATAAATTAAACAACTCTGAGGACTGGGCTGCCTCCCTCCTCCCCCGCCACCACATTTTCTTTCCTTCTTTGTTTTCTCTGTTTTTCTTCTACTTCTTGCCCCTCTTCCTCCTATTGGACATCAGAATCTCAACTCCACTCAGATGCCCAGCACTTATCTGATGCTCTGCTAAGAATCCACTGTTGGAAAAGCATTGGGGAATGATGCAGACTACAGAAGAGTCCTTAGGGGGCAGCGGAGGGTGCTCACGTCAGATGTGCCACCAAAAATAACTTTAAAACCTCCTGTTAGACATTCCTGTTCTTTAAAGTTACCTCCTGGCAGTATGGTCCCTGGACACCAGCCTCTTCTTCTCCCCTGACAGCATCCACTGACTCTCTTCTTCCCTCCTCTTCTCTTTCCATTACAATAACTTCTTCCCCTATTAGGCAGAGCAATTCAGCCTTGCCCCAATTCTTAACTGCCATTTGTACCCAATCATCATGGTGAACAAATCAAGGATCTGTTCTCAGTGGCCATGTAGTGGCATCTTTTGCTATTTGAGCACCCCTGAGAGGTAAAACAAAACAAAACAGAAACAAACAAAACACCTGCATGGGATGCTTTAATTTAGGCCCTTATTAAGATGATAATCAAATCTGTAGATGGAAAGAGTTAGCCCTTGTTCCGTGATGAGAACCAGGTACAAATTGATGGAATAACTATAGTTACATTTGATTGGTTCTAAAGGATGTGCAAGAGATTTTGATATAAATATCCAGACCTCACTTACTGTGTAACTGGTAATAACCCTTAACCAACAAGCCTAATGGCCTAGTTCTGGAGAATCAGATCCATTTATTTCTATACCTCATCATGGAGAAATATTCCCTACTTGTCTTTTCATAGTCCTTAGCTATTGCTTTTTGGTTTAGGAATGGCTGGTAATGCTGGTCCCCCTTCCCCACTTCTGCCTTGTGTGGTGGCACTGCCAGATGTGTATTCTTGCAGGCTTAGTGTTCATGTTTTGGTAACAGGAGTGGGAAGATTAACTTCCAACCCAAAACTGAGACCCTAATTGTGTCATTTAATGGCACTGCTAACATCATTATATACCACCCTCTCCTTACTGTAGTGGATTTAGATGTTACAGTGCAATTTCTGCATGCCAAATAGTATGTGGGTACATGAGCTATAGGGCCTTGATTTTGAGTCTTTGTTTACTCATTTGTAGAATGTTCATAATAATATTGACTTGTGGTGCTGTAGTAATGATGAAATGCTCTCTATATTATGTAAATTGCTTGGAAACTAGTAAGTATTTACACGTTTCTTTCATACAAGCTCCTACAAGTTTCCCTTTTCCACAAATGCTAAGTCATTATACTATTGATCACAATATGCATCTGGCAATAGAAGAATCAAGATAATAAACTAATGTTTGTCAAACATGCAACTCACATTATTATAGAAATCAGGATACAAACTAGAAAAGAAGTGGGAGAACAGAGGAGCAGACAATTAAGTCTATCATTGAGAAAATAAATGAAGTCATCACTCATCCAACTGGATTCTAGGTCAGAGATTATCAGCTGGAGAACTGGATAAAGTAAAATATAATACAAGCCTGGTTTTTTATTTTGTCTTAAAAAGACTTTATTATTTTTTTCAGAGCAGTTTTAGGTTCTTAATTAGAAGAATTAAGAAGGCACAGATATCCCACCCACGTACATACACAGCTTCCCTTACCATCAACATCTTCCACCAGAGTGGTACATTTGTTACAATTAATGAATTTAACAGTGATACATCACAATCACCCAAAGTCCACAGATTAAATTAGGGTTCCTACTTGGTGTTGTATATTCTATGGGTTTAGACAAATGTGTAATGACATATATCCATCATTACAGTATCATTCAGAAGAGTTACACTGTCCTAAAAAGCCCCTGTGCCCTGTCTGTTCAACTCCCTCCTCCTAACCCTTGCAAACACTAATCTTTTTACTGTCTCCATAGTTTTGCCTTTTCCAGAGTGTCATATAGTTGCAGTCATACAGTATACAGCCTTCAGATTGGCTTCTTTCACTTAGAAATACGCAGTTAAGATTCCTCCATAGCTTGAGAGTCTCTCCATAGCTTGACAGCTCCTTTTTAGCACTGAATAATATGCCATTGTCTGGACGTACCAGTTTATTTCTCTATTCATTTAGCAAAGTAAATCTTGTTTGATTCCAAGCTTTGGCAACTATGAATAAAGCTTCTATGAACATCTGTGTGCAGATTTTTGTGCAGACATAAGTCTTCAGCTCCTTTGGGTAAATACCAAGGAGTGCAATTGCTAGTATTGTGTGGTAGGAGTATATGGAGTTTGGTAAGTAACCACCAAACTGTCTTCTAATGCGGCCACATCATTTTGCATTCCCGCCAACAGTGGATGAGAGTCTGTTGCTCCACATTCTCACCAGCATTTAGTTTGGGCTGTGTTCTGGATTTAGGCCACTCTAATAGGTACATAATAAGTATGTCATTGCTGTTTTAGTTTACATTTCCCTGATGATACATAATGTAGAGCATCTTTTCATATACTTATCTTCCCATCTGTGTATCTTCTTCGGTGAAGTGTCTGTTAAAGTCTTTGACCCATTTTTTGACCGAGTTGTTTGTTCTTGTGTTCTTGAGTTTTAAGAATTGAGGGTATACTTAGGATAGCAGTCCTTTAACAGATGTGTCTTCGGAAAATATTTTTTCCCAGCCTATGCCTTGTTCTCTCATTTTCTTGAAAGTGTCTTTCACTGAGCATAATTAATTATAATGAAGCCCAGCTTTTCAATTATTCTTTCATGGATCATGTCTTTGGTTTTATAAAGGCCTTGTGTTTTACCCTAGAAATTACTGGTTCTCTCTAAAGAAGGATAGCTTTCCTGGTCCCTCTTATGTTGGTGACCAGGACATAGGATCTTTTTCATTCCTTACCCAGGATCCCTACTATGAGCCTTTCCAGTGATTGCTGGATGAACTCTGCATTTTTCATCGTGTTTTCAATTTCAACATCTTTTTCCTAAAATGATGGTAGGAAAATAACACTTTACACACGAGTTTAAATTTAATCTACCACTTAGAAGCAAAGTGACCTTAGACAAGTGCCTTAATTTTCTGAGTTACATTTTTCTGCAGTTTAGTAAGATTATACTTGTCCCAAGTGAAGTCATCGAGTACTTGAAATGAACTCACTAAACCTTAAACCCAATCAATAATTTCCAAGTACAACATCTACCTTGGCCACACATATTTGCCAAAAGGCCATTTTTCATTTTACTCATTCAGTTCCTTCCCTGGTGCCTATAACAATCTTGCATGCATGTGGGATTTGTATATTAAGTGTATGCAATTGATGCGAAGGGTGTGTGTGTGTCTGTGTGTCTGTGTGTAAAAGGGAGTTTATTTGTGAGCAATGGTGAAACAGGACAGAGTTGTCCAGGAAACATCATGCATTGCTGCTGAAGTCCCTGTCCACTACCACATTGCCTCGCCATTGCCACACACCCAAGATTTTTCTCTGGTGCTGGTCGCACACTCTCCTTGGCTGTGGATACTCAAACACTTTGAACCACACATGCTAAATAAAGCCTTGGCAGGTGGGCAGGCACCTCCAAGACAAAGCTTCTCATTTCAAACCTGAAAATGTAATGTGTTGCAGTGTTAACAGTAGAAGCAGGCGACTTTCTAACTGAATTTTAAAATTCAGGCCAAGGCAGGTCTAGCAAGTGTTTCATCTCAAGTGTTTAGCAGGGAAAATGTTTCGGTGTGATCACAGGCAGCCCAGCAATGCTGCAGACTTGCCAGAGACCACAGTTTAAAGGTCTGGCGGATGTGCTTCTTGACTGAATGACCACCGAGGAGGTCCTGTGACCACACTCTTTTCCTTTAGGGCACTTGCCTTGATTTGTACTTATACATTCATTAGTGTGACTTCATCTGTCTTCCTTCTATACTACAAGCCCCAAGAGGATGGAGACTGTGTCTAGCACAGTGCCCGGCACACACAGACATTCTGCTGTAGAAAGGAAGAAAATGGACATTTGCTCAGTACACATTTACAGTTAGTGTCCACTGAACACTAAATAGACAAGAAATAAATCATTATTGAATGACAGTGAGAAGAATCAAATGGAAAGAACATTAAAATTTGCGTAATTTAAATTTGTAAATTTCATATCATGCCCTAATGAACCGTTCTCCCTTTATTTGGACTTTGAGTTTGTTTGCCCTGTTGCTCCTACAGCCTTGCGTGCATATGAGATGTGTCTATCATATGAGAGAACGGGGCTGTGGATTTCAGTATTTTTCAAGACACTGAGGAGGAGCTGCCCTTTTAAAATAAACATATTTAATTATTTTGAAATATCTGTTTTCTCAACGGTAGCACAATTAAAGAGTGTTATTTTTATGTAGAAGGAAATGAAAATAAATGAAATATGGGTGTAAGCATGAACTGACCAGGAACCACCCAGAAATCAGAAATCTTCATGTAGGGAACAAAGGATATGATTTGGGAAAGAAAAATCTCTTGAATCCATTGAATCCATGCTGAACTAGAAATCGAATAATGACATGAATAAAACCTCACTGACAAAACATAAGAGCTATTGAGATAGATGGAAAAGGCAGGGTATAAAATCAGATACAATTCACTTGTGGCAATGTTTCATACTCTGGTTAATATAAAATAAGTCATTATTTGAAAAGAAAAAAGAAAAAAGAAAAAAGTAAGCTCACCTTATTGCATCACATCAATAATGCATTTTCTAGAAACTCATCATGATTCTTTCTATAAAGGCCAAATAATTCAGAAAAATCATCTTTCATGTCTGCTTCTGCATTCCTGCCTAGGAGGGTTCATTTCATTATTCTGTTTTGGTTCAACCTATAAAAATTCTCAAGAGGTTTCAATGCAGATGAATCCAGGGGCTCTATGTAGCCATCTAAAATAATTCAGGACCAAAAGAAAAAGGAAAAATAAACAATTTATTCCCATTTCTACTCTCAATCTCATCCTCATAACAAGGTGCTTTTCATTTTAGTTATCCAGATAATAAGCTCATAAACTAAATAAATAAATAAAACTAAATTCTTCATTTAGTTTTACCTTTAGAGAAATTACCATAGACTATGCATGTTCTTTTATTCTGTAATTATTAGCATATACTACATGCTGGGGGCTGCTGAGGGCGATCCAAATTCCTAAATTCTTTGGACTTTGATCCCTTCATCTGGAAAAGGGACATGATCATACCTACCTCATGAAATCTTGGTTAGAATTCAGTGAGAGAAAAATAAATGAGATGTGCCTGGCAGCATCTGCTACATGGAGGCTGGTTCCATTCATTCTCTTATTTCAGTACCTCTTTTGACAGCAATAATTGACCACTCATTAAGGCCTTCCTTATAGGAACTTAGAGGACCTAAGTGAGTGAGGAAAGACAAGAACACAGAAAATGACATGCGATTAATGCAATGATGTAGTTAATGCATGAAGCACCAGACCCACCAAGCAGCATGCAAAGGGTGAGGGAGGTTTTTCAGTAAAGGGCTTCTGAGAAGTTTTCAGAAGGGGTATGAGGGCAGGAGAAAATGCCCAGAGGAGAAAGTGAGCTTTTCTGTTTGTAGGGAACTGAAAGTCATTCTGTCCAGCCTTAGACTGCAGTAGAAGATGTAGTAAGGAAGCTGGTCTGTGGTAAGCAAGGGACAAATCATGAAGAAAATTATACAGCTTTGTAGTACTTTGGATTTGTATTATGAGGGCAACAGAGAGCATCTCAGTGTTGCTTTTTTTTTTTTTTAAATAGTATTTGTTTTTTTTCCCCAGATTGCATAAGTTATTCCTGTCCATTAAAGAAACATACAGAAAGGCTTATAAATGAAAATATAAATGAAAGGCCCCCACAGTCCTCTGATTTTAACTACTGTTAATATTTTGGTGTAATATTATTCACAACTGAGATAATACATTTTCTTTCTTTTTGTTGTTGTTACAAACATTGCATATTGATTGTAAAAAAAATTCAGATAAGTAAAAATATAAATAAAACACACCTCAAATCCCTTCACATAGTTACATTTTACAGCTTAGTGTGCATTCATCTGAGTTGTCTCTGAGTCTCTCCATCTTGTTCTTAGTCTGTTTCTCAATTTCTGTTTCATGTATCTTAATCTGTATGTTCCTTTTATTATACCAGAAGAGTATTTGCATACCAAAAAATTTTATTCATAGCATAATTAATAACAATAGAAGAAATTATTTTTGTACAATTTATTTGTTTAACCAAATTTCTATTGTGAACATAAATTTATGCTTGTCCAAATTTTCACTCAAATGACAATACTATGATAAAATTTTCATAGATAAACCTTTCACTAAAAGCTTTAGATTTTCTTCAAAAAATTTTTTAAACATTTATTTATTTTTGAGAGACAGAGAGAGACAAAGCACAAGCATGGAGGGGTAGAGAGAGAGGGATATAAAGAATCTGAAGCAGGCTCCAGGCTCTGAGCTAGCTGTCAGCACAGAGCCCGACGCGGGGCTCAAACCCACGAACCTTGAGATCATGACCTGAGCCGAAACTGGACGCTTAACCAGCTGAGCCACCCAGGCACTCCCAAAACATTAGATCTTATATCCTAAAAATTCCCATGGAATAAAACATTCCCAGAGGCATTTTTGGTATTTAAAGATATTGGGATATATGTTGCTAAACTTCTCACTTTAGAACAATTCCAGGCTTTTTGCTAGTGGGCATTATGTGTCTGTGCCCTATATCACCTCAAACACTGGGGATCATTCAGATTTTTAAACAATTGACAGTTTTATAGGTAAAACAGAGTAACTCACTGTCAATTTGTATTCCTTTGCTTAATAATGAACTTAAGCATATTTTCATGTGTCAATTGATTAATTTTCTCTTTTCTTCCAAATTATATGTTAAAAACTCCTTGGCATGTATTGTATTCTTTTATTATCTGATCTCATATCAAAAATATTTACCCTTTGTAGTTTACATTGAAAATATTTTTTGTTTGTTGGTAAATTATATTCATGGGCATTTCGCTGTGTAGAAGCTACAGCAAAAAAGTTTTCCAACATTTTGATAACTGAATCTATCGATCTTTTCCTTGATGGGTTCTGCTTCTGGCACTGGGCTTAGAAAGGCAATCCCAATGCATGATTATATGAATATTACATGATTTATGCTGGAAGTTACATTTTTTTATCCACATGGAATTCATATTTACGTAATATATGAAGTGGAGCTCTAATTGTTTCCTTTCCCCCCAAACACTTAGCCAAATTTCTCAACTCCACTTGCTTTTTTTCTTGTATTGCATTTCTTTAGATAGCTTGATATTCTTTTTGTCAGATTCATGTTGTTTCTCTAGCCATCCAAGTCTTCATTTATGTCCTTCATCGGAGTTGAATCACTTGTTCAAATAAGTCCAAGATAATTTTACTCTTTCCCTATTTAATTCGTATATTTTGTGGTCATTGAATGTGAGGTGTTTTTCCATCTATTTCCTAATAGTTTATTTTTGTTAATATACTTTTTATTCTTTCTTTGCCCATTACCTTATTGAGCATTTTCATGATTTTATAACACTTAGTGGTTGACTTTTTTGTTATTTTCCTGATAACCAGTCGTTATAAACTAATACTATATATTCTTTTCCTTTTTGTATTTGCTTCTGTTACTTCTTTTCTTTCACCAGTACTCTTGTTAGAATTTCCAAGCATTCTTAAATATGTAAATGTGCTTATTTCCTTTTTTTTTCTTTTTTGTCATTTGCTGTTTTAACATCTATCAAAATGATCACCTGGCTTTCCCCCTTTCATCGACTGACATTGTTCAACATCTCTCAAACTGGGCCATAAATCACATTAATTCTAGTATTAAAAAAGGCTTTATGGGGGCACCTGGCTGGCTCAGTCAGTGGAGCGTGCAGTTCTAACTTGGGGTTGTGAGTTCAAGCCCCTGTTGGGTGTAAAGATTGCTTAAAAGATAAAAACCTAAAAGAAAGAAAAAAATAAAAAGGTTTTATGTTGAACTAAGTCTGGAAAGAGTGAAAACAATTTCTCCTTCTTGTATATTTAAAAATTTAAGGCTGTGAGGAGACTTCTGGCGAGGAAATTTCTTTGACTTTGTTTAATTCAGCTATACCCTTTTTTATTATTCCATCAGACATTTGAGATATGTTCAACAAATTGAGGGAATTACTAGAAATTCCAATATTAATCATTGAATTTCTGAAATTTATAGTGCTGAATTAAATTTTCTATTTTATCTAGGATTTGTGAATTACCATTTACAAATGAGCATGCAATGCGTTTTGGTTTTTCCCTCTGTGTGTTATTTCTATTAGATTTAGGTATCAGGATTATTCTAGTTTTCTAATATTAATAAGGAAGCTTTATATCTGTTTATAAGATCAAAAGGAATGTAAATAGCAAAGAAATAATCTTTTCTTTAAGATCTGAACAAACATGTCTGAGAAACAGCTCCCTTGAGACCAGCAGCTCTTATGTTTTGACAGCTTCATCTTTTCTTCCATGATTATTGTTCAGTTTGGAATTTTTTCCTCATCTTGCTTTAATTTGGTTTCTTATTTTTCCTAAAAGGTCATCAATATTCAGTTTCTCTGCAAGATACTTATTTCTTGAGTTCAGAAATATGATCAATCACAAGCATGACCAGCTTTAAAAATTTTTTGATGTTTATTTATTTTTGAGAGAGAGAGAGACAGACAGAGTGTGAGTGGGGGAGGAGCAGTGAGAGAGGGAGACAGAGTCTGAAGCAGGCTCCATGCTCTGAGCTATCAGCACAGAGCCCAGTGCCGGGCTTGAACTCATGAACAGTGAAACCATGACCTGAGCTGAAGTTGGATGCTTAACTAACTAAGTCACCCAGGTGCCCCAAGCATCACCAGCTTTATATCAGCCTCTCAGGAAAAAAAAAAAAAATCCTATTAAATTAACTCAGAAACTAATTTACTAATTAACAGTGGCATACATTTAAATATACAATTGCAAAGTACTTTCTTTAGAGTCTCAAAGTTTAGTCTGTGCTTCTTTTTTTCTCATTACCAGTCAAAAGGTTCTAATGAAAAATTTTGCCTGTGAGCAACTGATTATGTAATATACCATGAACATAATATTCTGTTTTTACAATGCAAGTGCTTGAATTTGAATAATGTATCACATTTAAGTTTAACAGTAAAATTTAAGTAATATCAAATAAAATTAACATTTCTATCTCTACTTCTTGTTTGATTAAAGGATTTGTTTTGCTTTTTTCCTTTAATTGAATAATGTCTAGTGGTTAGTTAAACAGCTTCTACTGAAAGTTAAGTAACTTTTCACAAATAGAAGTTTATTTCCTAAATAAGTAGCCTCTGTGCATGAACAGGTCACTCTAACATATTTGAGTATTGAAATATGGCTGATACATTTGGAGATACCCAATGACCAAAACAAAGATAAAAGAATACATTAATAAATAATATCATAAACCCAAAACTTAGGTTTTCAAAGACTACCAATATTGACAAACCTTTGTCAAGAGTGATAAAGACAAGAAAGAGAGAAGGCGCTCATTCCTAACATCGAGAAAGATAAAAGACCTAAAGGTACTGACAAGGTGATAATACAAAATAATGAACAACTTTACATTAATAAATTTGACCACTTAGATGAAGTGGAAAAACTCCTTGAAAAATAAAACCAAAAGATTTATCTAAAATAGCACAATATTAAGCATAAAAGGTGAATAGTTCCATCTCTCACACAAAAATTAAAAGCCTTTTTTCAGAGAAATCTCCAGGCCCTACTGCTTTCAGTGATAAATATTTTAAAAGGAAATAAAACTAATATTATCTAAGCGCTTTCAGAAAACATAGGATGAGGGAACATATCAAAACCCGTTTTACGAGGCCAACATAACCCTGATAATAAAACAGCAGGCATTAAAAGAAAGGAAAACAGTAAAGAAAAACTGGAAAAATGGCAAGAAAAAAAAGGAAAGGAAAATGCTAGACCAATATCTATTATGTACACAGAAAAATTCTTTTTGATTAAAATGTTTTTAATGTTTATTTATTTTTGAGAGACAGAGAGACAGAGCATGATCAGGGGAAGGGCAGAGAAAGGGGGAGACACAGAATCCGAAGCAAGTTCCAGGCTCTGAGCCGTCAGCACAGAGTCCGATGCGGGGCTCGAACTCATGAACCGTGAGTTCATGACCTGAGCCGAAGTCGGCCGCTTAACCGACTGAGCCACCCAGGTGCTCCCACAGATAGAAAAATTCTTAACAAAATAGTAGGAAATCAAATCAAGAAATATATAAAAAGAATAATACATTATGACCAAATGAGCTTTATCCCAAGAATGCAAAGTTTAACATTTGAAAATCAATCAATGTAATTCATCATCTTAATAAAGAAAAAAACCATACAATCATCTCAATACATTAAACATCCATTTATGACAATACCTCTCAGCAAATTAGAAACAGAAGGAAGCTTTTTAAACTGATCAAGGATATTTACAAAAAAATTGACACCTAACATACTTGTGGTGAGAGACTGAATGCTTTTCTCCCTAAATTTAGAAATAAGGCAAAGTTGCCCACTCTCACTCCTTCTGTTTAACATTGTACCGGGAGTCCTCACTAGTACAATAAGGCATAAAGATAAAACAAAAGGCATACAGAGGAAAGGAATAATTAGAATTATTTTTATTCGTAGACAATGTGATTATATATGTAGGAAACTCTAAATGAATCTGTAAGAACTGCCGGAACTAATAAGGGAATATAGCAAGTACACAGGATACATATACAAGTCAATATACAAAATTAATTGTATTTCTATGTATTAGCAACAAACAACTGAATAATCAAATTTAAAAACCAGTACCATTGGAGTGTCTGGGGTGACTCAGTCAGTTAAGTGTCTGACTTCGGCTCAGGTCACGATCTCACAGTTCATGAGTTTGAGCCCCATGTCGAGCTCTGTGCTGATAGCTCAGAGCCTGGAGCCTGCTTCACATTCTGTGTCTCCCTCTCTCTCTGACCCTCCCCTGCTCACACTCTGTCTCTCTCTCTTAAAAACAAATAAATATAAAAAAATTAAAAGAAACTAATACTGTTTGCGAGAGAATAAAAAATTGAATATATTTAGAAACAACATATAAGAACTTTATACTAAAAACAGCAAACTGTTGCAAAGAAAAACTCAAGATAACTTTTACCATGGACATATTTCTATTCCTATGTTAATAGCATGCTTTAACATAACAATTTTACAATAAGATTTAGTATCATATAATTAAAGATTTCTAACTTTTTTTTCTTCAATTGTCTTTCAAGATTGGACTATTCTAGGTCCTTTGTATTTTCTTTAAAAAAATTCTTTTAAATGTTTTACTTATTTCTGAGAGAGAGAGAGAGAGAGAGCATGAGCAGGGGAGCGTCAGAGAGAGAGGGAGACACAGAATCCAAAACAGGCTCCAGGCTCTGAGCTAGCTGTCAGCACAGGGCCCAACTCGGGGCTTGAACCCACGAAGCGTGAGATCATGACCTGAGCCAAAGTCAGACGCTTAACCGACGGAGCCACCCAGGCGCCCCCCTTTGTATTTTCTTATAAAGATTAAAAATAAATTTGTTAATTCTTACCAAAATGTTGGAATTTCAAATGGGACTGTACTGAATCTATTAGTCACTTTGGGAAAGATTCACATTTAAACAATAATGAATTCTGCAATACAGAATTAGGTTAGGTTCTGATACCTAACATGGGGTCATCATCACCTAAAACACACACACACACACACACACACACACACACACACGCCCTCCAGACCCTACCTGGACGCTGATAACCTGTGTAGGTCCTTGCATCTTTAAGCCTTCCTCTCCTACTCAGTCTTAGCCCTTGCCACACTGTCTTCACACAGGGACACTCCACTAAATGGCTTTAGTAGCTAATTGTTCTGGAAATGGAGGAAAAGGAAGAGAAGAGAAAGGACAAGATGGACTTTTTAATAAATCTATCTATTGGGGTAATTAGACAGCCATTTAGAAAAGGACAACATTGATATATCCTTCAATTGTGTACTAGCATAAATTCTAAGTTAATTAGAAATTTACATTTGAAAAGTGAGATTACATATACATTAGGAGAAAACATGAATGAATTCCTCTATAGACTAGGAGTGTGGAATATGTTCCTATTTATGACTCAAAATCCAGAAGCCACTTTCACATATGTAAAGTAAAAAAAGACAAAGGGTCAACTGGGAAAAAAAAAAATACCACTGCTCCTATCACCTCATGTATAAAGAGCTTCTATAAATAGAGAAGAAAACTACCAGTAAAACTTTGCAGAAATGGCTGATTCCAGGTCTGTGGCAGGAAACCTACAACAAAAACCTTGACACCTCAGTCTTGAAAGTCAGGAAGTTACTGACAATCATTGGGGTCATATCAAAAGGACTCTAGAGCTGACTTTAATTGGCTTCCACTCGTCTCAAAAATGGGATAACTGAACCACTGATAAGGATAATAACTGCAGTGAATTGAGTCCTATCAAACATGCTTAACTTCATGAGTTCATAGTGCTATTCTGAAAAGGAAACCAAACTCGTGATCACCATTAGAAAATGCATTTGACCCCATTCAACCTAAAAACTGGCAAACAAAGAAAAAGTATTTACCCAGCATTTGTGTACAGACTGTTAAGAATATATATGTATACACACATATTAATATTCCATTGATGAAAGAATGTTCTTTATATAAGAGAATTCTAGGTGACAAATGCAGAAGGAATGATAGAATTAGGAGTATCAACATTTCAGAACCCCTGATGAAAACTAGATCCAGGCAAAGAGCATCAGAGACTATAAAAATCATTTCGTGAAAAGCTAACAAAAAAATTCATAATGGACAGCTCAGGTTGACCACGCTTGAATCTATTTTAACATAGCAAAAGAGAGGCAATAAGATATTATGTACCTCATGATATGATGTGAAAGGAAATACAAAATGCCAGCTATGAGATATTCTTGCCAAACATTGAACTTGAACCTATCCAGCCTCTCAGTACAACTGTATAGGAAACACAAGGGACAGAAAAGCATGTTAAACACTACCCTGTTAACATATCAGTGAGGTTCAGTGAGTGGAAGACTCTACAGAACAAATGACCCACTTTCTTCAAAAGATAAATTGCAAATAAAAATACGAAGGAGGATTAAGGTTTGACACAGGGGATATATCAACGAATGCACAATGGGGACCCTGTTTGGATTTTGATCCCCAATATCCAACTATGAGAATAAACCAAACAAAAAACAACCAACCAACAAACAATAAAAGCATCTATGTGACATACTGGGAGATCTGAGCACTGATTGATTAAGATACTAAAGTAAGATACTAAGGAATTATTCATCATTTTTTTTTTTTAGGTATAACAATGGTATTACAATTATATTAAAAGGAAGAGTCCTTATCTTTTAGGATTAATACATTCATAGATGAAAAGTTATAAATACCAGTGATTTGTTTCAAAGTACTCCTAGTATTTGGGAGAGAAATGGTAGAGGTACAGATAAGAGAAGATTTTCCAGGTATTCAAAATGATTGAAGTTTGAGCCAAAAACATCTTGAGGGCTTGCTTATGTTGAGGCCAAACAGATACCTTAGGGGATATATTTTGGGGTAGGTGCCACATAACCAGCATCCTGTATTTATACCTATTAAAGTTTGGCTATCAGCCTTTCACAGTTAGCTAAGAATCTATCTTAAGTGATTAACACACATTCTTTTTTTAAAAAAACAAAAAACAAATCCCAAAGTTTATTTTGAGAGAGAGGGAGAAAAAGTGCATGTGTGAGTAGGGGGAAGGACCAGGAGGGGTGTGTGTGTGGGGAGAGAGAGAGAGAGAGAGAGAGAGAGAATCCTATGCAGTCTTCGGACTGTCAGCACAGAGCCCAACTCGGTGCTCAATCCTATGAACTGTGAGATCATGACCTGAGCTGAAACCAAGAGTCAGACACTCAACCAACTGAGCCACCCAGGAGCCTTAATAACACACACAATCTTTTTTTTTCTTTTCTTTTCTTTTTTACATTAATTTATTTGTGAGAAACAGAGAGAGGCAGAGCATAAGTGGGGGAGGGGGCAGAGAGAATGAGACACAGAATTCGAAGCAGGCTCCAGGCTCTGGGCTGTCAGCACAGAGCCCGACGCAGGCTCGAACCACGAATTGTGAGATCATGACCTGAGCCAAAGTTAGATCCTTAATTGACTGAACCACCCAGGCGCCCCAATAACACACACTCTTAATTGCCTTTATGTCAACACTTTCTACTATAGCACTAAGCAAACACATTTTTTTTTTAATTTTCAGAATTTTATCCCAGCTACGGTTCTCTTTCCTAAATCACAGAAGTTAAAAACATGTCCTCATGAGACACTATTGTTTTAGTTTGTCTACAGTTGCCTACACATCATAGGGTCTCTCTTTTCATCACTGAAATTTCTTTGACAAGCATTACTAAATACAATGCCTGCTACATGCCCAAGAATCACAGAGGTGCCTTAGGGAATGTGGAATAAGCAGAATTACAGTCCTTCCCTTCTGAAATGGTGTAGGTGAAGTTCTTGGCACATCACAGGAGAACAACAGGGGTTGATGCCCTTCCCTTTCTGAGTGCCTGTTGTTGTTCAGAAGGGCAGGGTACACAGTCGTGGAACATAGAGAACAGCTCATTTTCTCCTAGGTTTTGTATACATGCTGCCACCATACACAGTATGTGAAGTAAGGATCAACCATGACATACCTGAAAAGCATCCTTGATTTTTCCCAAGACTCTGGCTGTTCTACTCAGTGTTTCAGTGAATATCACTTCTAAGGGGACATTTCAGCATCATCCTAGGTGGAGCTGAGGCTTTGGAATATTCATGCGGTCATTTCCAACACTGTATTCATTCAACAAACACATGTGTGCCTACCATGTGCCCAGCACTGTACTTGGTACAGTGATATAACAGAGATAAAACCAACACCATCTTCACTGTTCTATCGCTTATGGTACTGTGGTCAAGACAGATGTTTGTCAGATAACCACATACACACACACGTATAATCACAACCTACAACAACTGCTTTGAAATGTAGGTTTCACTTTATTTTGTTTCTAGAATGTATAATAAAAGAATCCAGTTTTCCTAAGCAGCTGGCTGGGTTCTGAAGGCTTCACAAGACTTAAAGAGGTGGAATTGCACAGGGGGCTGTGGGGTCCCTGGGGGTTGCTGGTGGTGTTGCAGGGCTGGGACTGAAGAACCTGAGACAGAAAGGATAGTCTGTGTGAAGACACTGAGGCAGAGAACACGGAGGAGATGGACTGGAGATGCTATTTCATGCATTAAAACAGGAAATACACTCTGCCCATAGCACAAAGAATAACCAACTCAGCTCAGCTATTAAATATCCACGGGGATGAGGGAATGTCGTGGGCTGATGAGCAGATAAGGTTGCAGCAGAACAAGAGTTTTAAGAGAGCAGCACATATTCAGGGAAATGCTTTTTCACTTCTGTATTTTCCCTTTTGTGTCTGTGACTCAAAAGGCAAGGTACCCAACCTCTGAAACCCTCCGATTTCAGCTGTTTATTGTTTTGAGGAGAAGCCAGTTGCTGAGAGCTGACAGAAACATCTAAGTCATAAATCTTATAGGAGAAGAGAGGAGATGATGCTTTCTTTAAACCACAAAAATAAATTTTAAATTCAGAGCGAAATAGAAAAAGGGATTTCAGAGCTATCCCAAGCATCTGTACCAAAATCAGATTGAGGTAGGGGAAGAGGGAAGAACAAAAAGAACCCAGGAAACCAGTACTTATTGTGTGTTTGAATGGATGAATGGATCAGTCAGTGCATGACTACTGTGCTAAGTATGTTCTATGTATATAGTATATTATATACATTTCTATGTATCTTATATTACATACGTATATACCACACACACACACACACACACACACACAGAATTTGTTCAGAATTTCCCAACAACCTATCCTGTAAGGTGGTCATTGTAGTTGCTATTATTTTTATAATCATTTTACTGACCATGAAAGGTAACTGCTCAGGTTATCTGATGAAGTATGTGCTATTTTCACTAAACCTCATAGGAACAAAGACAGTGTAAGCTTCCTCAGCTGTTTCATCTTTGTCAGTACTGGCCATTTGGCTCAGTAAAAGGGGCTGGCCCTGCTTTGCCCCTGTAACAGCTAACAGTGCACAATACCCAGTGTCATGGTAATAAGAAACGTTCTTCTCTGCCAAGGCCACTTGGGAAGCAGGTCTTTGAGTTCTCACAGTAGATACACTTCTCCAGAGTGCAGAAGAGACTGCATTGTCTGTACATCCTGCCTTGCAAAGCATTTTGGTTCTCCCCGTGGGAAATGTGTGTGCAGGCCAGGCCCTGCTTATGAGTCTGCTTTAACATCTTTGGAGAGTGTTTAGATTACAAGGTGAAAAACTGATTTTTTAAAGCTGAAGTTAAGCCAGCATATTATCCCCTCAAAGGTGTCTTTTATTAGAAGCAAAACACACACACACACACACACACACACTATACATAGAGGAAAAAAAACCCACCCTGCTAAGACCCATCATGGTCTTGCTGTATATAAGACAGGCACTATTTCTAACAGGCAGTAGCCTCCTGGTCTCCTTGGAGACCACCAAGAGGAGACAAGCAATGTGAAAGTCAGGAAGCTTGATGGGCAGTAGAATAACAAAGCCTGACTATAGCCTCTTCAGGTGTGGAGCATTTCAGAGAAACAGCATGATTCAGATCCAGGAGCTATAATTTTGACTTTACCACTGACCAGCTAAGGGGAACTTGCAAGTCCCTGAATCTTTTGTGGTTCAGTTGCCTCATCTAATAGTTGAGGGGGGGAAAGATATTGCTCCTTGATTCCTATGCATTTATTATTAAAATTTTTAGAGTAAAGATGTCCTATTTTCAAAGTGATTGAATTTGGAAGGTCACCAAAGGAGACCAAGAATTTGGTGGTCATAAAACTATTTAATATTTGGCTTTTCTGAGCCTCATATGTGAAATAATACCTAACTCAGATGAGATCATGTATTTGGACACAACATATAATCAAAGAGTAAACACATTGGCACCCAGTAAACATCTCCTATCTAGTTGTTAATATAATAAGACAGAGAATAATTTAATGATTTTTAAAAAGCACATGATTGGGAAACAGACAAGCCTGGGTTGGATTTCTACCCTGCCTCCAATTAACATTGATACAATAATAAACCTTGCTGTTTGCACGCTTTTACATGGGGAAAATAGTTCTATTGTGAGGAGTAATTATGCAAAGCATTTGATACCATGTATGATTCATGGGAAATACTCAAGAAGGAGAGGCTCTGTCTAGATATCCACTCACCCGCCCATCATGTGTCTGTACTTACAATGTAGCTTATCATGTTCTGAAATACCTGTTTCTCCGAGACCAAATCACATTAGAAATATTGACCCAGTGAATTCATAGGGTTGCATCCAAAGCTTACCCCTTTTCTAAAGAGGACTAGTAAGATGAGAGCATGCAACAAAAATACCTCCTCTCCCCTTTGAAATACTACCAGATTGGAAAAGTAACTGCTCTGTGCATACACTATGCTATGGGGTGCACAAAGAAGGAAGTAAGTGCTCTGTGCATACACTATGCTATGGGGTGCACAAAGAAGGATTTGTGATAATTTTGAGTACTTATTAACATTTATCATAACTGCTTGACACTACTATCTCAGGTTTTTACTATAATTCTGGATGCATTGTTTTTTTATTTGTGAGAATTTGGTCTGGTATTTTTGGAGTTAACTGTGCTGCTATTATTAATTACAGACAGTATCACTGAGAGAAAACATGTTGGAGTTTTTGGTGTCCTAAATATCTGAAATCAGTTTATGAAGCCGGGACCAAGCCCCATAATCAGCACATAGTAACTGCTAATGTTCTCTCTCCCCTCTAACTTAATTTGGTTGTCAAGGAAAGATATGTGCTATGATTTAAGCCAAAGGACGGTTATCCAAACAGGTGGAGCCTCATCGCAGCCAGTATAATGGTCTGTCACACTTGCTTGGTTATATCTGGAGTCTGCGTAAATGGATATATATTGCTATATAAAATGTACTTGACTTAAAAACATTTCCACAGAGGGTTTCCTGTAAGAACCTTCTCCCTACTTTCCTTAGCTTTATTAATCAAATCTTTTCCTGATTTTTACTTACTGAGAATTAAATTAAATTAAACTAAATTAACTCTTGGAACAAAAATGTTATGTGTTACTAAAGATGACTCATTTTCAGATCCTGAAATTTCTTTCACCATGTCACATGGTTTTACATTTAATACCGTTACAGCAGAAAGGTTAATTATAAAGATACATTACTTTTGATATCAGTATTGAATTCAGCACCTATTTGGCAGAACTATGCATACAAGACAAAATGACGAAGTTCCTTCTAATAACAAAATTAAAACATGAGCTTTGATCTCAGTGAATATAAAATCCTGGAATAAACATAGTCAGCTAAAAATTCTAATAATCCATGTCAGCTGTACCTTGTAGTATAGAATTTTTTAAATAATATTTTTATTACTGGCTCAGCAAAGCATTTTCCCTCTAGACTATCTAATTCTGAAAGCACACACAAAGTCAAGTGTTAAAATGATATTTGATAAAATGAGCTTCAAATGAGATCATCGCAAGTACAGAAATAGGGCTAAATAAATTGTAGAAAGAATCAATAGTTAGAATGAAATCCATAAACTAAAAGGACAGATTTTGCTATTGGCACTAAAGCTTAAACCTGAAGTATAGAATCTGAAACTAAAAGTAAAACATACCATTACTTAGTTCAGTGATTAAATAGACAGCAGTAGGTTTAATTCCTTTGATTTAGCAACTGGAGAATGAACTCATGTTTACAAGGAAACCACTACTTAACCTATTTGCCTTTCTCGCTCTCTGTGATAGTATCTTAAAGATGGGAGACAGTATCACTGTATTACATAATTGAAATCTGCTAAGAAAGTAGAAGTCCAATGTTCTTTGGCCCACCCCAATAAGATAAATATGTGAGGTGATGGATGTGTTAATTAACTCGGGGAGAATCCTTTCACAATGTAAACATATATCAAATCACCATGATGCACACTCTAAATGGTTTGCAATTTTATATGTCAATTATAGCTCAATAAAACTGAAATCAGAAACTGAGCTGGGACCCCCATTTACTAAACAGTCAAGTCAATAATGTAATAGCTTTAAATATTTATTCTGAATAAATGACTTTGTATTTTTTATTAGAATTTCTGATCACCTGTGATGTTTTATCTTCCCATTCTCTGCTAAAGACTTTACTTTGGGAAGGAGGTTTCAGAAGATAACAGCAAGACTTACTGTTCCACAATAAAACAATTATACAACAACTTCTGAGAAGTTGCCAAGAACAATCAAGACAGATGCTACTTTTTATGCAGAACACTCACTGAAGAATAGCTCTGCATCTTAGTCAATGAGCAGATTCTCATTATTTATTTAGATTTATCTGGCAGTGATTCTCTAAAGGGCTCATTAGAGTAAATTATTCCAATATCATGTTCATTTACAGACTCATGTTATTTATCCCTAGGTTTATTTTCACATTTTTGCAGATTTTACACACTAAATATGTCATGAATCTAGTCACATGTCTTCATCCCCAGCACCACAAGCATAGCCCAGCCTATCACTTTTCACTTAGATGAGTTGAATTGCCTGTAAAGTGGGCTTTCCACCTCCACTCTTGCCTCCTCCCCCATCCTCTACTCCACAGCCTCCATGAGGTCTTTTCTGCAAAGAAGCCAGCTGAGATTTTGATAAAGATTACATTGAATTGGTAGATCAATTTGGGGAATATTGTTATCTTAAAAATATCAAGTCTCTGATCCATGAATGTGGATGTCTTTCCATTTGTTTGAGTCTTTTCTAATTTCTTTCACCACATCTTACAGTTTTACCACCACAAGTTTTGTGGTTCATCTATTGATTTGACTCCTCAATATGTTATTCTTTTTGATGCTGTTGTAAGTGGGATTGTTTTCTTAATTTCATTATCAGATTACTTATTGAGGATGAATAGAAATACAATCGTTTTTTATAGATTGATCATACTATAATCTTTCTTAACTCAATGTGGATTCCTTAGGATTTTCTATAGAAAATATATTTCTTTGGGTTTTCTATATAAAAGATAGAGTCACTTGAAACTAGACATAGTTTTAGTTCTTTCTTTGTAATCTGGATGTCCTTTATTTCTCTATCTTATCTAGTTACTCTGCCTAGAACTTCCAGTGCAGTGTTGAATAGAGACAGTGAGAATGGTCACCCTTGTCTTGTTCTTTATCTTAAGGGGTGAAGTCTTCAGCATTTCACCATTAAGTTATGATATTCACTATGAGATTTCTCCTTTGAGAGAGATACCTTTAATTAGATGTAGGAAATTCCCTTTTATTTCTGGTTTGTTGATTTTTTTTTCCACGAGAGTGTGTCAAATATTGTCAGATCCTTTTTTCTCTGTCTATTGAGACTGTCATGTAGTTCTTGTCTTTTCTCCTCTACATTTTTCATGTTACATATACTCTTGATCTCCCTCAGGCATATGCACAGTCTCTTTGGCCTCCTTCCTTGGGAACAGTACAGTTTTAACCAATTCTCTTTAACTGATCATTAAGCTTCAGGCTGATTATCACACCTAGCTGTTAGCCTCCAAGAAATTGATTGCTAGTTGATTTCTCCATTGTTTTTGACAACACCTTTGGTCATACATTGCTCCACAGTCTGATCCAATTAAAGCTGGGTTTCTTTGCTGGGGTAGCCTTTGAGGCTTGAATTACCTCAGGAGGGCTCTTCTTAGTTATCTTGTCCTTTGGTTTCCTCTGTTGTACTTCTAGCTGCTCAATCATCTTTCTTATTGTTATCAAGGACACTCTTCTTAATTGCTCACCTCATGAGAACTCTACTGCTTTCATCAGTTCACTATCAAGTTCACCTCCTGAGAACTCTACTGCTTCCCCACACTCTGTTACAAATGAAGGGGTGCTTTTCCTGATTTCTTTCTTTAGGCAGACATCACTGTTACTTTCTATTCATTTGCCTTGCTTTATTTTTCTCCTCAGCCCTTACACTGACCTCATGTGACATTACATATGTGTTTATTTTATTGTCTATCTCCCCCATTTGAATGTAAGCTCCCTGAGAGTAGGTTAATGCCATATGCTTAGTTCCTAGAAGAATCCTTAGCATACAAGAGACATTATAAATAATGGGTGAATATGGGATACAGTGACTAGTGAAGGAATAAATGTCAACAAATACCACTATCTGTCAAAAGGGAAAGGGAAAATTCACAGTGGGAGTCTAGCATTTGTATACAGCTGACTATTCAGAAAACCTTTAAAGCCTATGATAACACAATAGCATTGAGAAAATGAAAAGTAGAGTGGGATAAGCAGAAATGAAAATGAACTAAAAAATAATAATGATTATAATGCTAATTCCAGTAATAATACAGCTAACACAAATGAATGTGTAACGTGGACCAAACCCTATGCTGTGTTTGGGTCCTTGATTTTATTTAATATTCACAATGACACTTGAGGGAGGTACTATTTTGCAGGTGTGCATAGTGAACACAGTAAGGTTAAGGAGTAAGCACGGGGCACAACTAGCAAATGGCAACATTTTGTGCCCAGAATGGGCAATTAGATTTCAGAGCCTATTTTATTAAGTAAGCTGTATTACTGTGCCTAAACATACATGATATTAGGAATGGGGAAAATGACTGAAAGTAAAGGAAATAAAATCAGAATCTTCAGAGACTCTAACAGTTGCAGCTAAAGGTGAGGTCATGTTAACATAAATTCTCAAATTATTTTGGCTCATTACATTTTTTGATGGAATATGACTTCAATCTCCTATGAAGTCCACTTTCTGCAGCCCCCCACAAAAGTTGTGAGGGATCCCCCTGATGTATGTCATTTGTCTCACAATAATTCCAAATTTGTCTCAAATAATTCCTGCTTTTCTATACAGGTATCCAGTGGGCTTGTCCCACCTCCTTCTGAGCTTCCTGGTCTTCATGGAGGTCCCATGGCTACTCTGTGATCTCCATCATCAATGCACTAATTCACAGGGCTAGAATCATAATGGTTAATAGGTCTGGAGCAGAAATGAAGACCATGTTCATGGCACTCACTCTGTGTTGCATTTTATCTGCAGTCAGGGAAGCCAAGCAATGCTGGTCATGTCCAGTTCTGAGAGTGTTCCTTGTAAACAGATCTTTTGCCCTCCATAGGATTTACAACCAGGACCATGGACTCAATCTTGGCAAGATACCTGAAGTTGCATCGCATCGGCCCATTTTCAGACTTTATGTATCCATATAAACCTGCATGCGTATCCTCCTTTCTCCCCTTAAACCAAAGCAAAATCACTAGCACAGGTGTATCTATGGGAACAGATGTTCGTTAAGTGCTGTTTACTAATCATGATCAGTGTTGGATTTCAACACTGTTGCAGCCTCAGCTTAAACCAAATGCCCCTCTTATCTCCAAAACTGCTGCTCCTAACATTACATTCTATTTTCACATCTTGTTAATTTTTCGTACTTGTATATTATCTTAAGTTTGTGGCACCAGGGAAGCAACTAGAAAGAGCAAAATGGACACATGCTGCTTGTCCTCTCTAGGGTTCTAGTTTCTAAACCTCACTGCTGGAGTCTCCTGTTCAGAATTGTTACTGACTATGTGAATGATCACTTGGGAAAATGCCTCAGGCTAGAGAAAGGGATTGCATGAGAATGCAGTTTCCTTACATTGCATAAGGAGAGAGTAGTGTGTTAACTGAAGAATTAGAACAATTGTTTAGCTCTGATGATAGAGTGTGGTAAAAACAATGTAAATTCTGAAATTAGACACACTGGTTTTAGAATCCTGGTTCTTTCATGTCAACTGAATTCAGCAAAGATGCGTTGAGTGCCTACTGTATATGCCAGCTACGACTAGGCACAACTGAGAGGTAAATTAACCATTATCCGAAGTGATAGAGTTCAAAGCCTAGTGGAGGCAAATCACTATAAAATAGAGAAAAATAGACAAAAGGATGTACTAGGTCAAGTGTGGTACAAGTTTCCTACTTATTTGAAATTAGATCAAGTTAATTATTTAATTGAAAGTTCTTAAGCCTTCAGTGAATTTCTTCATCCATAAAATTGATGACCATAATATTTTAAAAGATTATTTTAAGGTTTGGAAAAATATATGTATATATATGTGTGTGTGTGTGTATACATATGCATGCATATACACACAGAGGCAGAAGGAGACAGAGAGTGAGAAAGAGAGAGAGATAAGCAAACCCATATATCTTTACCAAGATTTGCTTTTTGTTAACAAGGTTAAATAACCTCTTGGAACTTCTGTTTTAAGTTGAAGGATGCAGCATTTGCGTCTATCTCCTCTTCTGTTTCAAGTTTCAATGACAGATGTGAAAAATGTATTTTAAAAGAAATAATTCCTAACAGTGATGGAAAAATATGAAACTCTGCTATCAGTGAAGCATTGCAATTATAAAGGAATCAGAGCTAAACGAATAATGCAAAATACAGGTTACAGACAAATATCTCAGATGGAATCCCTTCCTCCCCGAAGAGAAATTTTAAAGTCAGAGTCTCCGAATGCAGATAAGACAACCAGCAGAGTAGTTCATTAAAGGTCTTCCTTCAAAATAGCTGGGCTGGTTGGGGCCTGCTGCTTCTCTGCTCACACTGCCCACTGGGGAGAGTCCTGGGAAGACAGTGGGCTGGATCAAGAGGCAGAGCAGAGGTAGAGATAAGGCTGCACCTTTGGGTAACAGCCAGGAATTAAAAATGGAAAAGGAGCCGTAGACACCAGGCTTTACCCATAGATAACAGCCAAGGCATGGGTTTCCGCAGAGACAGTTTTCATACAGAGATCCTCAGAGAAGCATTTGGTTGAAGGAGAAATGAGGAACCCTACTCTACTCCTTTAGCCTTCTGCACACTTTGCCCAAACTCATTCCCAGACATGCCTCTAAACCCACTAGTCCCATAGCCAGGACTTCGAGTTGCAGCAGGGACACAAGAATTCTCCTTTGGAAATGAAAATACATTCCTAATCAGCAGAGCTTTAGGTCTAAATCCTCAACTCAAAATAGGAACATAAAATTTTAAATCTTCAAAAATTTCAAGAAAACTAATAACATGAAACGGAGGCACCGAAATGAAAACACAAGAAATACGCAAGAAAGCAGAGTTAATGGGGGGGAACAACAAAAAACATTAACAAAAGAAGATTCATTGCTGTTATAAACCAAGACACAGTTCTTGGAAATTAAAAAGAAAACAGTAGATGAATTAAACTGTGAAGCTGATATGAGTGAAACAAACACTAATTAGTGGTCTAAGAGACGGAAAGAGGAGTCTCCCAGAATTCACTGCAGAGAAGCGTAGGCTGACATGGTTTGCAGAGGACAGCTCTGACCTTATGCAAAAAAAATTGTTATGTGGGACATTGCTACCATCAGCAAAGCTAGTGTTCACTTTGTGTTTGGGAGGGTGGAGGCCAAGGAGGGGTTTGAGACTCCAGTCAAGGTGGGTTTTAGTACTAATAGGGTTGGCTGTGTATTTAATAGGAATTCATTTTATTTCGTGTTGTTTCCTTCTCTGTGTTAAGCTTTCATGTCTAAGAGAATGAGAGTATGAATCTGTTTGCCAATGTTAAGGGACCATCAACCTCCACCATTCACTGCTCAAAATGCTTTTCTAAGATCAGTGAGGCAATGCGTGGGATGGATGTGAAAGGCCTCCTGATATTAGTCGAGTTATTTCTAAGTATCTTCTGGTGGATGGCTGTAAATATAATCTATATGATCTGGAACCCAGAATAGCCTTCCTGTACCTGGTACCTATTGAGGAAGAGGAGCCAAACTCAACATCTCTGCTGCAGCTGATAACTCACAGTGGATAAAAATTGCAAATGTTGTGTTTTATTAGATAAATTGTTAATTTTATGATAGCAACTCTGGACTGTTTATACCATGAAAAACTCAGAGTAGTTTGCCACAATTTCATACCCTAGTGATGCCTCTGCAGATGTTATGGGAGCATTATGTAAGATCATTGAAGCAGAGCTGTTTGGAGTGTGTGTCCCTAGTGAGCTACCTGTCAAAACAGCCAAGTTAGAGACTTGTCTGAACCTATGTCCCCAAGATAGGTTTTCTCTGAAAGAACTTTCTCTGATGTGATAAATATGTGCTTTTTCCCTAGACTTTGCTTATGTGAATAAAGGTGATTTTTTTTATTATGGCAAAGTTTTCTAAAATGACTATGGCACAGACAGTTTCAAAATAGATTTACTATTCAGAGGATCTGTGGGTAGCCAAAATAGGGGTCACTTTATTTGGGCACAATTTGAGGGAAAAGATGGGAAATTGATCAGGCAATAGGTTTTAAAAATCTTTAAAAGTATAAGTTTTTATGAGACCATTTTCTTTGTAATAATTCAGTTAAGGTGGGAATTGTTGACTGGCTTAATGAGATCCTAAACTTTAAAATGAGTGAGGATGAGCTTAAAATTCATTTCAGAACAAAATGTCCTTCAAGATTATAACTGGCTACAGGCACTCATACTTCCAGGCAATCTGCAGTCACTCAGGCAAATTCCTGAGGAGTGTGGGAGATTTTTATGCACTATGGCTGGCAAGAGAACAATCATGAAGCCCACTATGTACCACTTGAATAGATGAGAGTCTGAGTTAAAGAGAAATTTGAGGTGCCTGGGTGGCTCAGTTGGTTGAGCATCAGACTCTTGGTTTCAGCTCAGGTCACATCTCATGGTCCTGGAATCCAGCCCCAAATTGCCTCTATTCCCCATACCTGCACTGGGTGTGGAGCTTGCTTGGGATTCTCTCTCTCTCTCTCTCTCTCTGACCAGCAAATAAATGAGATGTTTATTCTGGAAAAAAATTTAAATTAGAGGCTCTATCCAGTTTATATACTCAAAGACAGTGCAGTGAAAAAAAATTTTTTTTTCTCAATCTGGTGAATTTCAGAATATCTGTGCCTATTGTCCCACAATCTTCCTTGGCAAGACCTAAGAATGTCAGTGCTTTACTGAAATGTCTGAGGCTGCCTAAAGAGTTTAAAAACTGGATCAAAATTCCAAGGATTTGAAATCTTTAGCAGTCTGAACATGGATAAAACTGGATGGTATATTACACTGTCCAGAACTACTTCAACACTTGTTTGCTCTAGAACTCTATGGCTAACTACAATTGTTGTTAATATCATAAGTTCACAAACTACAGCCCATGGGCCAAATCTGGCTTGCTGCCTGTTTTTATAAATAAAGTATTATTGGAACACAGTCATCGGTATATTTTCTATGACTGCTAACAGCTAATTGAGTAGTGTGGCAGAGCTCATATAGCTTGCAAAAGCCTAAAATATGTACTATGTGTCCATTTACAGAAAAAGTTTGCTGACCCCTACCTAAGCATTCCATAACAGGACACAAGCTTCCTGAAGATGCTCATTCAAACTAGGGGACAAGAGTGCTGAATGACAATGTGCTACAAAATATGCATGAGTGCATCACTGTGGACAAAACTCAAACTAAAGTAGACTCTGTGGTGAGCCTATCCAGGAAAGATCCTAATGCCAGCTGGCGTCACTAGTGTATGACCACCAAAGACACTGGCCATCTTATGGGGTGTACCCACAGACAGCCCGGTCCATTGGCACCATAGCTACCAGAGGTTTAATTCTTTGTATGTCTCCATGGCTGTGATGCACGTTGACTGGTTGCAGACCAGTCTGTGCCACTGAGGAGGTGCCGCCTGGGCTGTGGGAGGCACCGTGATGTAATGGGCATCATTTTTCACCATTCCTACCCAAGCTGAAAAGTGGCCGCCCTTTCAGCAGCATTACCATCAGGATAGAGGCTGAGCAGGACCAAGATATATCACTTAGATTTATATTTTCAAGGAAAGTAGAATATGTAATAAATAGAAAAGAAATGTGATTTATCTACAAAGGACAGAGTTGTCGATTGACAGGTTGTCAATGGAGCTCTAGTTTTGTGTGGAGCTGGTATCAGATCCTAGAGGCTTGTTTTGAAGGGACATGCAGAGTGACTCAACATCCCGGCTTGCTGAATCCTGAGGAGTTTTCTGGAATGTGGGATTTCTATGCTAAACTAGGAAAGTTCTCGACAAAATTAGTTATCCTAGGTCCCTTGCTCGTTAAATTTTTAAATGTTTATTTATTTTTGAGAGGGGGAGGGAGGGGAAGATAGAGGGAGACATAGAATACAAAGCAGGCTCCAGGGTCTGAGCTATCAATGCAGAGCCCAATGTGGGGCTCAAACCCACAGGACGTGAGATCATTACCTGAGCCAAAGTCCAGCGCAACTGAGACACCCAGGCGCCCTAAGGGCCATTGCTCTTTAAAGGAACGTTTTGGAAGAGAGTGAGGTCTTTACCATGGCAGTGTGGGTCATTTCTTTCTTCCCTCCCCTTTGACTTACAACTACCTGGACATCCAGAACCAAACAAAAGTGCCTCTGCACAGTACACCAGGACACCTGAGAGATCCACCCACATGCACATCTCAAGTGGGTGGACAGGACCTCAGATGATGCTGTGTGTCCAAGGAAGTCATGAGTGTGGCCCACCCCCACCTGCTGCTATCCAAGAAAAAGAAACCTGGAGAGTACACAACTGGGCACTCATGGGAAATAGAGATTTATGGAGGACCAACCCATCTGATGGGAGAATTTGGCAAGCTTTTGGAGCTAGATACAGACAATTTTGGAGACAGAGAAAAGGGAGGAATGCGTGAGGCAGCCGCAGTCCCAAGAGCTCACACTGCCAGGCACTTGGAATGGGCTGGTGGCAGCGTGGCAGCTGGCAGTGGCCACCTCTCCCAGCAGAGGAGGTGGAAAGTGAAAGTGTGTGGTGTGGTCAGCACAAGAGAAACCAAAAACTTGTGCTACAGCACCACCTTCTGGAAATGAAAAGAAAGGAGTTTCCTACTTTACATGTGATAGCACAGGCACATTTCATCCAACACGATGACATATCACAGAAATATGGTATCACAAAAGGAAAGTGACAATTCTCCAGTAATTGAACTCAAGACATGGAATACTGCAATCAAACTGATAAAGAACTCAAAATAGCTGTTATAGAGAAAAAAGACTCTATTAGGAGAGTCAAAAAAAAAAAAAAATAAAGCTGTTGCTAGAGGAGAGGGGGGTGGAGATGGGCAAACCAGGTGAAGAGGAATGCAAGATACAGGCTTCTAGTTATGGAATGAATAGGCACAGCACAGGGAATATAGTCAACGGTACTGTAATAGTGTTGTATGGTGACAGAGGGTAGCTACACTTGTGAGCCTAGCACAACTTAGAGAGTTGTTGAATCACTGTGTTGTACATTTGAAACTAACATAGAATGTCAACTATACTCAAATAAAAACATTTTAAAGCAAAAAAACCCCCAAAAAACAAAAATTCCCAAATAGCTGTTCTGAAGAAATTCAATGAACTATAGAGAACTCAGGCAATTCAATAAACCCAGGAATAAAATTAATGAACAGAAGTACTACTTTACCAAAGAGATTGAAATTATAAAGAAAAAGACACACACACACACACACACACACACACACACACACACACCAGAAATTCTGGAGCTTGAGAACTCAACGAATAAGATTAAGAATGCATTAGAAAGCTTTGGTAACTGGGCAGATCAGATGAGTAAAGAGAATAAACCACTGGAGGATAGGGATTCAGCAATTTTTCAGCTGGAAAGGAAGAGAGAACTAAGATTTTTAAAATGTGAAGAAACCCTAACAAGAGCTATCAGACTCTATTAGGAGAGTCAATATAAGAATAAAGAATGATTATATTTGATAATACTGTTTTGCATGTTTGAAAGTTGCTAAAAGAGTAAATTTTTAAAATCCTTATCACAAGAAAAAAAATTTGGGGAAGGATGTTAACGACACCTATTGTAGTCATCATTTCACAACACATACAAATACCAAATCATTATGTTAGACACCTGAAACTAATATAATGTTATGTGTCAATTATACCTCAATACAAAATTTAGAAATAAAAAATAAGTAATATTAGGAATAATGATATTAGATGAACCCAATTGATAGTTGGGTTCTTTTATAAAAACACCCCATTAAGCTGGCTATTTAATTACCTGAGTGACACGTAAGAGAAAACAAATATACACAGTTATATATTTATATTCATATATTTAATATATATGTTGAATATTATCAAAGCATATCAAACCTTTGCGGTCCTATGCTAACATCTATCATTAACAGGAGATACATTTAGGCTAATCTAGTTATGACAACTTAGCTATTTGGATCACTGTCTTTCTAGTAATGAGGAACTGGAGGAGCAACTGTAGATATTTACTGATTTTATTTACGTTGGGTAACACTGTTTTCAGGAAAGCAGAAGCAGAGGTTCTTTCTATGCTCCACTTCCTCAGTTAGTCATGGAGAGAGAAGTGTGAGTAAGTGAAAAGATAGCATTTCACACTTCTCCTTTACTTTTATTTTTTTGAGAGAAAGAGAGACTGTGTGTATGAGCGGGGGAAAGGGACAGAGGAAGAAGGAGAGAATCTTAAGCAGGCTCCATGTACAGTGCAGAGCTGGACACGGGGCCTGATCTCAAGACTGTGAGACCATGACTTGAGCTGACATCAGGAGTTGGATACTTACCTAACTGAGCCACCCAGGTGCCCCTTACACGTCTCATTTAAATTGTCATGCACATACAGGACACTTTTGGGTGTGACACTAAAGACTAAATACAATGGACCTAATAGTATCCCTATCTTACAGGGTTGCCTGAGATTATATAACTTAATGTGAGGAAAATACTTATTGAAGGCATAAGTGTTCAATAGATGCTAGCTAATAGGTTTATTAATCATAATCATTAATGCAACTCTAACAGAATACCAAGTAGTAACAGTATTTTTTTTAACAATACCCTTGGGAAAGCTACCATAGTATTTCTGAGTTTTCTTTCCCATCTATAAAATGAGACTAATGATTCCTCCCCTCGCTGAGGGGATAATATTTAAGAAATTATAAAATTCATATTTATTTCTTTAATTGAGATACAACTGACATATACCGTTATGTTAATTTCAGGTCTATAATATAATGATTTAATATTTGCATATATAGTAAAATTATCACCACGCTAATTCTAATTAATATCCATCAAACACATAGTTACAAGGGTTTTTTTCTTATGACAACTTCTAAGATTTTCTCTTCTAGCAACTTTCAAATATACAGTACACTATTAACTATTTTCCTCATGCTGTACAATACATCTCCAGGACTTCTTTATTTTATAAGAAATTCTTTAAAAATGTTTTAAGTTTATTTTTTTCTTGAGAGAGAGAGAGAGAGAGAGAGAGGGAGGAAGGGAGGGAGAGAGTGCAGGATTGAGGCAGAGAGAGAGGTGAAAGGAATCCCAAGCAAGCTCCTCACTGTCAGTGCAGAGCATGATGCAAGACTCGAACTCACGAACCATGAGATCATGACCTGAGCTGAGATTAGAAGTGGGACACTTAACTGAATGAGCCACCCAGGTGCCCCTATTAAAAATTCTTAACATTAGCCTGGTACATACTAAGCATCCACCCATACGTCTATCCATCAACCCAACCATCCATCCATCTACCTGCTAAGCAAACATTTATTGAGCATAGCAATGTGTTTTGTGCTATTGGGCTAAGTGTTGGTCAGTCATTGTAGATAAATCATAGTCCCTACTTTCATAGATTTCATCTTCTGTTGAACTATAAACAAAATATGGATACTGGCTTAAATATATGGCTTTATTATAGTAGATAAATTTAGGTTTTTATTTACAAGTTGGGAATGTTAGCAAGTGAGAGACAGTTTGTGAATGGGAAGACTTGTGTACCAAGGCAGAGGAATTCAAAGACAAAGAGATACCGTCTAGCAGAGTGCTGGCCAGTGTGATGAGATCTGCGGCGTTGCACAAGCAGTGGACAAGTTCCCCAGCAAAGGTGGAATCAAACCAACAGACAGTTTCTGGAGCTATGATGCTAAGTACATAGTACAATGGTACAATAGGTGATTGCTGAATAAATTAATAAATTCATCCTGCAAGAATAAATGCACCGTAGAGATACACCAAAATAGAGGACTGAAACACAAGTGTTGAATAAACAGGAAAACATGGAATGAATTTTGTTTAACGACAATGAAAATTTGGGGGCAGCTAAAGTGTCCACTATAACTGTCTCTTAAGTTTCTCTGGCAAGAGCTAGCCATTCTCAGGAGAGCTCTCTGTACCTCTCACTTGTGGAGTAAGTGTTAAGTAACCAAGGAAACCATCACTGATGATGAGTTCCGGGCCAGGGCTCAATCAGGTGGGTAGGCTACCTGGAACTAAGAAGTCATAACCACCCTCAACTACAAATAGCAAGCACAACGTCCAAAACAAAACAGTCAAGAGCTAGGTAAATGTAGAAATGGAAGGTATGCGAGGCATCTTGGTAGTTTGGTCAGTTAAGCGTCTGACTTTGGCTCAGGTCATGATTTCGTGGTTCGTGAGTTTGAGCCCTGAATTGAGCTCTGTGCTGACAGCTCAGTGACTGGAGCCTGCTTCAGATTCTGTGTCTCCCTCTCTCTCTGCCCCTCCCCTGTTCACACTCTGTATCTCTCTTTCTCAAAAATAAATATACATTAAAAAATAGTTAAAAAAGAAATGGAAGATAAGCAAAGAAATTAAGGTTTAGATGAAGAGAAAATGTCTAAGACTATTTCTGTGAACAGGATTGGGATGTTTGAAGGTTATAATTGGGTGCTAGCCTGGCTTAACCTGGAATAAATGTTTTTGTCTGATGATTCAGTTATTAGATATATTTTGTGTGTGTGTGTGTAAATTATTGGTCAATAAATGCATTGGAAATTGGAATTCTTCCCCCATGTTGTAATACTTCCTAAGTAATAATACCATTAGCTATCTTCTCTATGGGAGAGCAATCTCCCAATGTGGAGGGGCTCCTACTCTGCTTCTAGAGAAACAAGTTCTGCTTTAAAAATCGTACTGTAGGGGCACCTGGGTGGCTCAGTCAGTTAAACATCTGGCTTCAGCTCAGGTCATGATCTCCCTGCATTGGGCTCTGCACTGACAGTGCAGAAACTGCTTGGGGTTTTCTCTCTCTGTCTGCCCATCCATGACTTTTGCTTTCTCTCTCTCTCTCTCTCTCTCTCTCTCTCTCAAATTAAATAAATAAACTTAAGAAAAAAAATAAAGTTAGTACTGTAAAACCTATTTCCTGAGAATTTCATTGGCCTTGAATCTAGTCTTTTGTTGAGAAGAAGTACAGATTTGTGGTGCATTCATATTCACCCCATAAAATTCATTTGTCAACACTAGCAACTACCTAAAATACCTTATAATATCTTGACATGCATATAAATAGGACACCTCATGCTCCTAATGATAGGAGGAAGCGAACTGAGTGACATCAGTTATTCTAGCAACAGAATCATTAGGGTGTGGACTTCATGGTGTCCGAGGTAAAGCCCCCATTTTTATATCAGCACATCATCATCTTCATTATCATCATATCATCATAGTTGTCATCATCATCGTCATCCATGGTAATGACATTTCTTTAAAGGGGACATTTTTTGTAAATGTCTAAGTATAGTGTCTGGATGCATTAAATGGTGAAAACCTTGGGCCTCTTCACTGATGAGGATGCTTGATGGTCCCTGTTTCAGAACACTCTAAATATGGAGTTTGAAATTCATGGAATACCTTAAAGAGAATGTACTGGTTTAGACAAAGGTCACACAAATCATAAAACAAGCAAAATTTTAAAAATTCTGCAGTAGAGGCATAGGCATTATCCTGTTGTCTTAGTAAAATAAGGCTCAGTGAGTCTGTGTGGTCTAAGGATACTTAGTTTACTAGATAAAAGAGAGGAACTTGAATGCAGATGAACTTCCAAATCTTTGCATTCTACTGTGCAGAGTCCACATTCTAATTCATGTGGCTGGAAAGTGAAGTTGTGACAGTTACATCCTGCACAGGTTACCAGAATGAAAATGAACAATATTCATTAGATAGAGGTATGTGGTTTTTTCATCCAAGCGTTTGGCAAGGTCGCTTTTGGCAATATTGACATTCTGGAAACATAAGCTTTATGATTTGGAGAATAACTTCTTTTGAAGGACACTTGTGAATAGACTGGCACTCCAAAAGACATTTCTGGATGGGTAGAGACCTTGAACTTCAGTTCTGTTCTGTTGGACATCTTGAATAAAGATGTAGTAGTCAGGTTTAGAATCTAAAATGTTCCTAAAAACCCTGGAGCAAAATAAAATTTAGTAAAGATCAAGGAAAAGGTCTTCTCTTACTTCAAAAGCACAGGATGGTAGGAGATGTGGAGGCAGTTCTGAAAAAAAAAGTAGCACATAAAGAGATATCCTCTCACAGGTCTGAGAACACTGAAGGCATTCAGTGCAGTTCTGGATGAACCCCTAAGAAAGCAGTTAAATTAACTGATGGGGATTGAAAGCAGAGAGGCCAGGAAGGTGGAGAAACTCAAAACCATACCACATGAGTATTCTGTTAACAGATCACAGCCCCAGGCATGGAGAAGAGGAGATTCAACCTGGACAAAGCAAATGTCACCTGGTACTTGCAGGGCTGTTGTGTAGAAAAGGGTGAAGCTTTTTCTCAGTGGCTATAAGGGGGGAACTGAAGATGTGGGTAGATAGTATGGTAAGACATTTCAGCTTGTAAGCAATGAATCACTTTAAATGTCAGCACTGTCACAAGATGAGCAGGCAGAGACTGGATGATTACTTCGGAGGGTGTTTCCAGTAACAGTGTGTATCTTCAAACACTGAGATTCTGAGCTTCACAGATCCCTCCCCTGCTCTTTAAATATTTGACATGCTATCATCACCAGCCTCATTTTTATATAGGGTCCCAATATTGGAAATCGTTCCTTATATGTACATAAGATGATTCTGAAGATCTACAGCAGAGTTCAAACAGAGTTTACTTTGCATATTGATTTAATAGGTAAGAGCAGGAAGCTTACAAATGCCATATGCAAATTTGTTCCAAATGAGCTCTAAAAACGGATTTGGAGCAGCTAATTGTTCAGGCACTCATTTCACTGGGGATGAAGCACTGGCCAAACATTTCAAAATGAGGAAGCGGATGTATTACCATCACACCTAGGAAAAGGAGCAGTAGCATGCAAGTGATTTGGGAAAGGAGAATATTCCATCTGAAGCCTTGGGGAGAAAAGAGAATGTTGGCTGAAGTCTTATTTGGAAACAATAGGATTGTGAAAATAATTAGTGTTAAATAACTTATAGCACTGCATTTCCAGTATGGGTCATTTTTAAAAATAAACTTTTATTGTTTCAGCATAATCTATAGACAGAAAAGTGCACAAATTGTAAGAGTAAAACCAGATAAATTACCACAAAGCAAGCACATTTGAGTAACTACTGCCCAGATCCAGAGATAGCCAGAAGTCCTTCCAGTAATCACTTCTACTTATGACTTACCCTACATCAGTTTTGCCAGTATTTAAATTTTATATAAATGTAATCACTCAATGCCTTCTTTTGTGGCTGGCTTCTTTATATTAATACAATGTTTGCAAAATCCATCCAAGTTTTTGCGTATAGCATTACTTCATTCATTTTCATGGTGAGAGCAATTCTACCCATTCCACACTTTCATTTTTATAACATATTTTATTTTTTATTGACATCTGGGATGTTCCAGATTGGGACTGTCGTACATACTGCTGTTATGAACATTCCTGTAGCTTTTTTGGTACACACACGTATGCATTTTCTGTTGGTTATATATCTAGGAATGCAATTGCTGGTTCATGGACATTTGGATGTTCAGTTGCAAGAATACAGCTTTAGTGTGCCACTTTTCCACTCCCTCTAGCAGTGTATGAAAATTCTACTTATTCCATATCCTCTACAACACTTGATATTCTGAGGCATTAAACTCTATTCAAATTTAAAATTTTAAATGTGAGGTATTAAATTCTATTTAAATACACCAGCTATCTGGTATATAGTTAGTGGTATTTCAATGCAGTTTTTATTTGCAGTTTCCAAATCACTAATATGTGTTTATTGGTAAATCTTCTGCAAATTGTCTATTTGTGTATTTTGTATATACTAACTTCATTGTGTTATCTTGTTAAAAAATATTTTTAATGTTTATTTTTGAGAGAGAGAGAAAGAGAGAGCATGAGCCAGGGAGGGGCCGAGAGAGAGGGAGACACAGAATCTGAAGCAGGATCCAGGTTCTGAGCTGTCAGCACAGGAGCCCAATACAGGGTTTGAACACATGAGAGCTGTGAAATCATGCCCTGAGCTGAAGTCAGAGGCTTAACCGACTAAGCCACACAGGCACCCCATGTATTATCTTGTTCTTACTGACCCATAATTGATGTGAGTCCTTTGTCAGTTTATGAACTACAATAATCTGTTTCCACTCTACTATTTGTCCTTTTACTCTCTTGATGATGTCTTTTCTGGGCATAAAAATCTTATCCAGTATAGTTCAGCTTATCAGTATCTCTTTAGTGATTGGTGTCTTTCATATTCTAAAAAAAAAAATAATTCTTTCTAATCCCAAAGTCATAAAGATACTTTTCTTTGTTATCTTCAGAAATCTTACTTTCTTATCTTTCACATTTAGATCAACTTTCTCTCTGGAACTGATTTTTATCTATAGTGTGAGGTAAGGAGTCAAGATTCACTTTTTCTTTCATTTGAATGTCCAACTGACCCAGCCCAATTTATTGAAAAGACCATTATTTCCCTCTGTTCTATATTGCCACCTTTTTTGTAAATTAAGTGTCCCCATATGTGTGGATTAGTTTGTGGACTCTATACTATTCCATTAATTATTTGTGTATTATTGTGCTAATACTATATTGTGCAAATTATTTTAGATTAAAACAAATCTCGATACCCAGTAATTTAAGTTATTATATTTAATGTTTATTTATTTTGAGAGAGAGACACTCTGCACATGAGGGGAGGGGTAGAGAGAGGGAGAGAAAAAAATCCCAAGCAGACTCTAGGCTATTAATGCAGAGCCTGATGCAGGCTCTCTGTCTGGGGCTTGATCTTAACTAATCGTGAGACCATGACCTGAGCTGAAATCAAGACACAGATGCTTAACCCGCTGAACCACGCAGGTGCCCCTCTAGATACTTGGTATTTTAAATCTTTCAAATATGTCCCTTTTTTATCACTGTTTTTGACATTTTAGACCCTTTACATTATCATATAAATATTCAAATCAGCTTGTCAATTTCCACAGAAAGCACTTGTTCAAATTTTGATTAGATATGTATCAAATAGAGACAAACCAAAAACATTCTCTTAACTGTAGGAAACAGCTACCAGGAGGGAAGTGGGTGGGGGATAGGGATAAAATTGGTGAAGGGGATTAAGAGTATACTTACTTTGATGAGCACTGAACAATATATGGAACTACTGAATCACTAAATGGTATACCTAAAACTAATATAATATTGTATGCTAATTACACTGGAATTAAAATTTTAAAAAAAGAATGAAATGCATTGAATATAGGTAGTTTGGAGAACGGACATCCTCACAATACTGAATCTTTTTATCTGAAAGTAATATATACTCTTCCATTCATTTGAGGTCTTTTTAAAATTTCTCTCAATGTTATACAGTGTCCTACATAGAAGATTTGCTGATATTCTGTTAGATTTATTTTAATATTCTTTGATGTTAATTTAAATGGTATTATTTTAGAGGAGCCTGAGTAGTCAGTCAACTGAGTATACAACTCTTGATATCAGCTCAGGTCATTATCCCAGGGTCATGGGATTGAGCCCTGCATCAGGCTCTGTGCCAAGGATGGAGCCTGCTTAAAATTCTCTCTCTCTCTTTCTCTCTCCCTCTGTCCCTCTCCCATGGTTGCATACTCTCTCTCTCTCTCTCTCTCTAGAAAAAAGGAAAGAAAGGAAGGAAGAAAGAAAGAAAGAATAAATGGTATTATTTTAAAAACTGTATTCTCTGCTTGTGTGTTGCAAGTGTGACATATAATTGATTTTTTGCAAATTAATATGTAACCATTTGCCTTGCTAAATTAATTATTCTATTAGCCTGTTTGTACTCTTTGGAATTTTTATATATAAAATCATTCCACTGACAAATACAGACAAATTTCTTTCTTTATAATATTTATATCAATGTTTTTAGATTTTATTCTTTTTAAAGTAGTCTCTATACTCAGCTTGGGGCTTGAATTTACAACCCCAAGATCAAGAGTCACACAATCAACATACTGAACTGAACCAGCCAGGCACCCCTCCAATATTTATACCTTTAATTGATTGTCTTGCCTCATCACACTGGATTAGGGTACCATGTTGAATTGAAGTAGACAGAAGGTGTCTTTTACTTACACCTAATATCAAGAGGACAGCTTTCAATGTTTCCCAATGAAACATGATGTTTGCTATAGGATTTTGTAAATATCCTACAATTCTTAGTTTGTTAGTTTCCTTTTTAAATCATGGATTGATGTTGAATTTTATTGAAAGATGTGCTTTGGTCTCTATTTGAGATGATCATATGATTGTTCTCCTTTATTTGGTTTATGTGGTAAACTGCATTCATTGATTTTCATGTTAATACTACCTTGCCTTCCTGTAATAATTCTCATCTGGTCATAATATATTATCATTTTTAAAATATCACTGGATTTGCTTTGCTAATGTTTTTTATAGGTTTTGTGTCTGTATTAATCAGAGAGTTGATGTCTCTTAGGTCCTTTATTGTAATGTTCTTACCTGTATTTGCTATCAAAGTTATGATGATCTCAACAAATCACTTGGAAAATTTTTCCTCTTTTTCTGAGCTATGGAATATTATATGTAAGGTCGATTTTATTTCTAAGTATTTGGAGGAATTGACTAGTAAAATTGCCAGGCATGGAAATTTCTTTTGAAGGATTTTAGTTACAGATTCAATTTATTTAGTAATTTATTTTTTATTTATTTATAATCTATTTATTTAGTAATTCAATTTATTTAGATAAATTAATTATCTAAATTAATTAATTAATAATTAGATTAGATATTTATCTAATAATTAGATAAATTAATTATCTATAATTTATTCTAAATTTAATTATTTAGAATAATTAAATAAATTATTTGCATTTCATATTTATTCGTGTGTCATTTTAACCATTTTGGTAAATTATGGCTTTTTAAAAAAATATTTAATTATATCTAAGAGAGAGAAAGAGACAGAGTGTAAGTGGGGGAGGGGTAGAGAGAGACTAAGAATCTGAAGCAGGCTCCAGGCTCTGAGCTGTCAGCACAGAACCCAACACAGGTCTTCAACCCACCAACGTGAGATCATGACCTAAGTCAAAGTTGGATGCTTAACTAATTGAGCCACCCAGGCACCCCTAAATTATGGCCTTTTAAATCATTTCTCCATTTCATTGAAATTATTACCTCAAAACTGATATGATATCTTTTTGTTTTTATTTCCTTAACAATGGGGTCTATAGTTAAGATTCTTCATTATAAAAAAAAAATCATTCTCCATATTGGTATTTTGTGTACTTTGTTTTTTTCTTGATCTGTCTTTCCAGGCATTTATGAAATTTATTACTCTTTTAAAATCTCCTATTAGATTTACTTTCTCCAGCACATTTGTTTTATGTTTTACTGATATACATTTTTAATTTTATTATTTCTTTCTTCTTGCTCTTCCTCCACCTAATTTTTTAACTAGTGGAAATGACTGGTTGATTTATTTTCAGCTTTTTTTTTTCTTTTTCTGACAGGAAGTAGGATTTCTTGGTGGGCAGGAATAGGAGCGGGCAGTGCTGAGGTTCTCATGAGTTCAGAGCCTGCCGTTTGTCCAAGGGGCCACAATTAGGGATATATTTGATCCCATAGCCATAGCCATAGCCATCTGGGATAAGTCACTTTTCAGCCATCATGTCTTCAAATTCATCCACATTAAACTTAGTAAAGCCTCACTTCTTGGAAATGTGGGTCTTCTGGCAGCCAGGGAACTTGAACTTGGCCATGCATAAGGTCTCAATCATATTCTTCTTGTTCTGTACCTTGGTACTGGGGGACATGATGACTTGACCAGTGTGACCCTGGCTACTGTGCCCTGGGGCTTTCCAAAGGCACCCCCATACCTATCTGGAGCCTGTCAGCTCCAGCACAGTACATCTTGTTGATAAGGATGACGTGGAAGGGATGGAGCCGCACTTGGATGTGAAAACCATCTTTGCCACAGCTTTTCACCATGTACATGTTGGGACATATATGGGCAGCCTCCAGGGCTTCAGAGGAGAGCTGCTCATATTCATCTGGCACCGTGCAGCTACACAGTGGGAACTCCTCCACTGTTGCCTTCTCTCTCTCTATGTATATATTTACTGAAACTTGAACAATACATACAAAAATTTTCAGAGTTAATTTACGGGTTTAGATAGTGTTATCATTCTCTAGAATTTTTTTTTTCTTTTTTGCTCCAGAAATTACTTTTTTTTTTAAAGTGTTTTTTATTTATTTATAGAGGGAGAAAGAGAGAATGTGAGCAGGGGAGAGGCAGAGAGGGCAGAGAGAGGGAGAGAAGGAACCCACAGGTTCCATGCTGCCAGTGCAGAACATGATGCAGACTTGAACTCATGAACTGTGAGATCATGACCTGAGATGAAATCAAGAGTGGGAGGCTTAACCGACGGAGACCCCAGGTGTCCCTTCAGAGATTACTTATGCTCGTGGTAAGAGGGAGGCTGTTATGATGATGTGAATCCCTTAATCTATTAACTAATCATCTGTTTACCTAACTAATTTAGTAGATTAGAAATTGGGTTCTCATCTTGTGATGACATAGCATTTCTAGTTCTTGCCTTCTCCAAAGGTGAAGTCCTGCAAAGGTTCTATTTGAAAGCTTGAGTACAAGGGCGGCACCTTGTTGATGGTCCCTGGACTCTATTTTGCCCCTAAACCAGGTGCCCTTCACTTCTGAGCTTCTAGCTACCCCTTTCTGCTCAATTTCTCTGACTCTCAGTGGTCACTTACAAATCAGAAATACCTTGAGTGAAAACTAGAATTAAAAATCTGATTCACTCTTTGTACTTCCCTTTTCTTGGGGATTTTGTTTCTTCAGGTTCTCATTGCCTAGCCAGTTTTCTACAGCCTTCAAACCAATAGGTTTTATATTCTACCAATTTTTTAATTTTAGTTGTTCTTAGAAGGTGGCTGTTTCTGGAATAGTCTTCTCTACCATTAATAAAAACTAAAATTCCTCCAGGATGAGTTATTTTGAAACATATAACATTTTCACTCCTATAACACAAAACGGGTATACCTGTTGTAGCTGAAGACTTTCCAGACAAAAAGGCCTTCCCTTGAAACTAAAAAAACAGGGGCGCCTGGGTGGCTCAGTCGGTTAAGCATCTGACTTCGGCTCAGGTCAGATCTCAGGGTTGTTGGGTTCGAGCCCCACATCAGGCTCTGTGCTGACAGCTCGGAGCCTGGAGCCTGTTTCGGATTCTGTGTCTCCCCCCTCTCTGCCCTTCCCCCACACATGCTCTGTCTCAAAAATATATAAACTATTAAAATTAAAAAAAAAAAGAAACTAAAAAAACAACAGTGTGGTGCACTAATAATATTATGCTTGAAACGAAAAATGTGAACAATAGGAAACAGGAATTATAAAACACTTGCCTAGAATATTCTGCAGCACGGACAAGAGACCAGAAATCATCAGAAATTACCAAAATCATAATTCTAATTAGGGCCTTCAAAGGAGAGAGAACCCACGGATGATGTTTGATGCTCGCTGTTTTTTTTTTTTTAATGCAGGAATGTCATATGAGAGCTAAAAACTGGAGTATATTTAAAATGCTGATGTTTAATAAATTAGCATTTTTAACTCACAGATTTCTATACAACATCATGTAATTTACACAACAGTTATAGTATTTCTAGAATATTACAGTGCTGTATAACAAGATAGGCAAAATAGAACAGTTTGAGGCACTTATTTTTCTTTCAATACTTGCCATTTATTTCTATAACTGTGTGCTTATCTTCTTTTGGAGATAATGTTAAGAGTCTAAAAAGTGACGCTGTGGACAATTGTACTCCCTTATTCTGCCACTCTAATAGTCTCTGCTTGAACTATCCGCTCTCTTCACTCTAATTAAATGAGCCAATTAAAGAGTCTTATCATAGTCAATATTATTTATCAATGACAGAGCTAATCACCAAAATGCATTATAAGATGATAAGATTATAGTAGTTCTGGTTCCCAGTGGGCTATAGAAAAACTCCGTTAATTTTTGAAGGGAAATATTATATATATAATATTTCATTCCAAACATAACATACAGTTCATCTCCCCTTTTTGTTTTAGATAATATCATTTTTTTTCCCCTTAATGGATTCTTACAGTAGTCCTAAATCCTTACCATGTCTTGATAGTTGGCCTTGCTGTCATTTTGCAACCTGGACTACTGTTCATCTTTTTAAGAGCCTGGTTTTTCAATGTTAGTGTGTTTGAAACAGTTTTGAGGTTTTGTGGTTCCTGTTGACGCTCGACGGAACTTAGAACACATCAGTTTCCTTTTGCTTTAGTGAACTGGCTGCGCCTTTTGAATGCATGCAGTCCATGGCAGTGCCCAAGCAGATTTATTATTAGAAAAGAAACCCATTTGGAATCAAGACAAGTGCCTCATCTCTGTACCTCCCCTGAGAAGTCTGGCTTTTTCAGGTAAGTGCAGAAGACCTGGGGTGGGGGGCTCATGAATGAAGGTTATGCATGAAGAGAACATAGTGAACTTACCAATGAAGTTCTATTTTGGAATCTTCAGTCTTGCTATAAAAAGCAAGCTTATTTACTCTTGACCACAATTCCTCCTTTAGAAAAGGAATTGTGCAGTTATTTCCATGTAGTACACACTGCTCTGAAGGTGACACCGTTTTCATAAGTGGTCAAAAATGAATAGAAGTGGTTTCAGAATCTGTCAAAAGAAAAAAGAAAAAAAAAGAGTCTTGCTAAAACCACCAAAGAGGCCTCTGGGCATTTGATATTGCATTTTACATATTAAAAAGTTTATAGTTTAAGTGTTTTTTTATCATGAAAATCTTTAAGCTCTATTATTGGTAATATTCTCACATACAATTTAAAACTATTCTGGCAGCCTTAATCAATAGAAGAAAACAATCAACAGCAATCAGGTACTTCGAAATTTCTAAAAGAAGTATATTCAAAATAACATGTGGATAATGGTTATTATAATTCTTTTCATCCTACTTTTGCAGTACTACATGACAGGAGGAATCTGAAAACAATTTTAAAATCACGCAATTACAAGAAGTATTACACTTCAAATATGTGAAATAGAATATAATGTAAATTTTAAAAAAGTAAGTCAGTAATGCACAACTTGAGTTTGAGAGTTTAATCTCGCTTCTTTAACAAATTTGTAATATAATTTTAGATGGATCACTTAATTCCTGGATTTCAACTTCCTACACACCTGCATAATTATTAATCTAATAAATTTTATTAAGGACTCCACATTTTCAACTCTTTGTTGTTTTTTGTATTGGGTTTAAACCAATCAATCAGTCAATATTTTAACTGATCAAAAGAAGTAATGAGAAGACCAGTAGATGAGGAATCAAATGGTATGAATTCTAGTCTTTTGTTTTCTAGTAATTGGCTGAGTGATTTAGAAAATATTTTCTAACCATTTTAGGCCAGTGCTTGCTAAATTTTTTCTGTAAATCACAGGATAGTAAATAGTTTAGGTTTTGCAGGCCAAGAGGCAAATTTGAAGATAATATGAAACTATTTAATAATGTAAAAACCATCTTTAGCTCATAGGTGATACAAAAATGGGAGATGAGCTATGTTTGGCCTCAGGGCCATAATTTTTCAACTCCTGTTGTAAATAATGATTTTCAATAATTATAAGGTGCATGATGTAGGAGTTTGTTGATGATACATAGGGTGATCCACCAATCCCCTAAACTTGTATACAAGAGTCTGAGTACAAGTAAATATGTTATTTTTTAATTGGGGACAAAAGGCCAACATATTTCATCAGATTTTCAAAGGGTCCAAAACCCAATTAAGGTCACAGACTACAGGACTAGCTGATTCCTAAAGATGCTTTCCAAATCTAAAATTCAGTGCAATGCTTATTGGATGTCTACTATGTCTTAAGCCACTGTGCTAATACAATAGATGTTAGCACGTCATAACCAAAATAACACATCAAAAATATATTAAATAATATTGTAATATGCACAAATCAGTGATATCCTTGAAAATAATAGCTTTGAGAAAAATTCTATAATTAGTCAGACATTTTTGAGATATTACTTTGCAAAGTGTCTTCAAATGGTATGAATTATGTCAAAATATTAATCAAATATTCCTATTGTCACATCTTATTTTTGATGACAATGGTGTTTGTCAAGACAACCATAATCAAACTTAACCTAAGCAGAGTTTCTTTCCTAAAAATATGACTTCCACAAGAGCAGGAACTATGCATTTTTCATCCTTGTATTTGGGAACAATGTTTGTCACATACTAAGTGCTCAACATCTCTGGAATGGATATTTGAATGAATGAATGAATGAAAAGACAATCCAATTATGGCACATTTTCATGAACACATTGAAGGGCTAGCACCCAAAATGTTCTAAAAATAATAATCGTTGCTAAGGCCAAATATTGCTTCTCTTTTCAACTTTGGACATAACTGTGATTTCAAAATACTTGGTCAAGTAAAGATTGCAGTTCCTGGGGATTAAGTCATCTTTTTTTTTAACAAGAGTGGAGTTTGTGAATTTAATGCACATGTTACAGATGTTCCAGTAACCTAGCTGTGGGAGGGAGGGATGGGAGAGTGTTTTATTAAGGAACAGCAGCATGCTCGGCCCTTCTGGCTAATACCAGGTGGGAGGTTGTACGAGCTGGAGCATTACACATAAATGGGCAATCCAAAACTCAGAGCTCATAGAATTTAGGGTAACACCCTATTCTCTGATAAAGAAGTTCAGCCTGGTTACCATTGCCTGGCCAATTGATGATGCCAAAATCTGAGCACCATTCACTTGGGATTCCCCACAGCCATACAGGGTAGAGAATGGCTTGCAATCAAAATGTACCTCTCTTCTGTATCTAGGAATAATTTCATTTTCTGAAAGGGAAATTCAATCTACCATAGCTGGCTAGTGATCCATTCACTACTCTAGGGAAATTTAAATCTTAAGATTTAAAAAATTCAAGAAATGTTAATGAAAGCCTACAACTGTCCTGTGTATAGCTGGAGTTATGCCTGAAATGTCTTTATTCAAAAAAGTGCATCCCACCACCTTCCCTGCCTTCACTCCCCCATCACCTCAAACGCTGTTAGGAAAATAGCAACATACTATTCATTTGGGGATGTAATTATAGAACACGCCTGTGCAGTGTCATTCTGCATTAAGTAACACCATTTGTTCAACTGTTTAGAGGTTGTGCTAAAGTTATATTCCTGGATCTCCTTAGGGATTAAGATTAGTCCTACACATAGTCCAAAATTACAAACCTTTATACATGGGATCTCAAATACATAACCCAATTATATTTAAGCTCCAAGGTTTTGCTTAAGTTATAACAGGAAGCTCAGTCCTCTCCTGAAGGATTTCTGAGACATTCCAGGCTGTGCTTCCATGTTTTATAAGCCCAAAGCAGCGGGTGCCTCTCATCTGACTGCTGCTTTGGGCTTATAGAACACGGAAGGACAAATAAACAAAATAAATAATGTTTATTTATTTATTTTGAGAGTGAGCAAGCAGGGGAGGGGCAGAGAGAGAGGGAAAGAGAGAATCCCAAGCAGGTGCTATGCTGTCAGCATAGTGACCAATGTGGGGCTCGATTTCATGAACCATGAGATCATGACCTGAGCCAAGAGTTGGATGCTTAACTCACTAGAGCCACCCAGGGTCCCCACCTCTGCACCTTTCTGGCTGGCTTCATTCTAGAAAGTGAACAAGGGACCTCTGGCTCCATCTCAAACACAACTAACTTGAATCTGTAACAAATTTTTCTGTAGACTTTCTCTTGAAGGACTAGATAATAAATATCTTAGTTTCATAGACCATAGACTCTCGCCACAACTACTCAACTCTTTAAGTGTCAGTGCAAAACAGCCACAGATAATAAGTAAACAAGTATTTGTGGTGAGAAAAACTTTAGTCCTAAAAATAGNAACCCAGTGGCCACCAAGGGCCCTTTGGGCCAGGAACACTGCATCCTAGGGTCCTCATGGTCTCCCGCCAAACAAGACTGGGCATCCAGGAGAGGGGCAGTGGCTCCGGTGTCCCACAGAGTGAGAGGATATATGATGCCTCATTACGAGCGACAGGGTAAGGAGGTAAAATGGAGGGAGGGTCCATCACTGCCTAAGGCCACCTCCTCCTCTCAGAGCCAACACCAGGTGGAGGACTGAACCACCTAGGATCTTGTAATCAGCTGCTGTCTTCTCATCATTCATCTGTTTTCCACTGTGTGTGTGCTGGCCTGTGAACTATATTGAAGGCTTGATGATAACTTAAAAGTTGCAATTTTGTAGAGGGAAATGAAAGCCTTAAAGCTAGGATCATCTGATTTGGGCATCACTACTTCTCTGTGGAGGTATTGAACAGCTATCTCTCATTAACCCTGGGGTATGGCCACGCTATTGAGGCCTACTCATGATTCTGGGGCAGAATGCTCCTCTTCTTACCTTCACATCCACAAATTCAGGTTTATCCCTTCCTATGTAAAGCTCCACTTCGAGTGTATCAGAAATAAGTTTGTTCCATCATTATCTCTAAAGAACAAGGCCCATTGAACAGAAATTTGGTCTATCCACATCTTAAGCATCTTCAATACCTTCTATTTGTACTATAAGAAAGCTCACCAAAAATATCCTTTCTTGACTAAAGCGAGTGTCTGCCCTAAAGACAAGTTATTTTCCTGTTTCTTATTTTCGTTTTGCTAAACAATACACAAAATTTGCCATTGTAACCATGTTTAAGTGTACTGTTCAGTAGTGTTAAATATATCTATATCATGATGCAACCGTTACCACTATCCATCTCCAGAACTTCTGCATTGCCCCAAACTGAATCTCTGTACCCCTTAAACACTAACTCCCTACTCTCTGTTCACTCCCTGGTAACCACCATTCTACTTTTTGTCTCTTTCTTGTTGACTATTCAAAATCGTTCAGGTAAATGGAATTATAGTATTTGCTCTTTTCTGTAAAGACAAATTCTTGCTTCTACTGTTAGAATCACATGAAAAAATAAATCACCCATCTATTCTGGTTCCCAGCAATCTCTGGTTTCAAAATATTGGGGTCTAGTTTGAGAACGCCTGACATGAATTATCTCCCACTATTCTCCAACCTGTTCCCCCTGTGTCAATTATTAGAATGGCGGATCTTTCCCCAAATGCATATTATACATTATCTTCTTCGTAAAACTGTGATCCATACCTAGAACACCGCTGCTTCATCTTCTCCCTGGGGACTCCTAGTCATCAGAACCAGCACAGCCACCACATCTTAGGGCATTTACTTCTACTGACAGATGAAATTGTTCTCTTCTTTCTGTGTCACCTGGTGTATTAGGAAAACCACCTAGTCTTTCCCTTAACTACTTTACTTCCCTTTACTACTAACAGAAAATACCTTAATTCTTACACTTCTGGTTAACAAATGTACAGAGGCTTCTCTTCCCACATCAAATATTTCTCCACAACACCAGTTGGTGGTCTATAATTTAACTCGATCTGACACTGTCTACCTGGAGATAGAGTCCGACCCCACAGGTTGAAGATCCAGTCCCACAAAACTGCTCCCAGCCTGCTTCAGATACCAGTCACAAGTAGTAGGTCCTCATGGTACACATCACTCTGTCAGATTTGGCTGCAAATGATAGTTTTCCACTACTTCCTCCTCAGATTTGATTAGTTTGTAGACTATCATACAGAACTCAGAGAAACACTTAACTTACATTTACCAGTTTATTAAAGGATAATAAAGGGGCAGAGACAGATGTATGTGTTTCTTATTATTTCACACCTATACAATGGCACTCATGTAATTTATTACACAGTGTCTAAGATTACTTTAGTACAAGTCTTATCTTTTCTCTAGGTTGTAATCTCTTTGTACAACAGTGACCATATAGCACAGACTTTATTGCATCCAGGGGCCCAACTTAGAAAAGCTTTAGTTGGGATTTGCACATGATATGCAAGAATTAAATTTAAAAATTTTATCGATTCACTCCCCCCTCAGTCTCTCTCTCTCCATACACCATATTATTTACAATAAATCCTAAAAACATCTCTACCAAGAGCAAAATTGTTAAATTGGCCTGTTTCAGATCTTTCTATGAAGCAAATGTCAAATAAAACTTTTTCTTAATTGTTTTCAGAAAAAAATATTTAATAGTAAAATAGGGATTACTATCTACTTTGCTCTTTGTTAATATAGGTAGAGACATGTAGAAATATTCAAAGCTGTTTATGACCCCTTCTGTCTAGGAGACAATAATATATTTGGAAAGCTACAATTTATAGATGTAAAACAACAAATGCAAAGATCATGTCATCATGGGGATCTGTATTTGTCAAAATTTTTATGACTTATAAGCAGGAGAGAGGTATAATAGTCTTTATTTTACTATTAAATTTTAAAAGAAAATTTAATTAAAAGAACTTGAAAGTTTAATGTCAGATTATGTTTACAGAAAAAAACCTAAAACAGGTCAATTCTAAGATGTTGCTCTTGGCAGAGACTTTAACAGAAAAAAAAAGTGGTTAGATATTTTTATTAGATTGCATAAAAAGAGAAATAATGTTGAGTAAAAACCATTAGCCAAATGATGGATAGGTACCTGGTATAGGTAGCTAGTTTTCTATACCAGGTCTTAACACCATTAAGGCTTATTAGAAAAAATTGAAAGCATTTTATCAGGAATACTAATTGCTTCCCAGAAGAACATAGTGAGTGGATTACACATAAAACTCTGTTCCAGGTGAGGTTTAGATAATTTTTCCTTTACACTGCTAATGACAAAATCAAAGATTAAGGTCACCTGGATACTACTGCAGGTCAGGAAAGTGAATTTTGTCTGAGTTTTCTCCAGCAGCCTTTGTACTCGGGCACAAGTTGCATGATGTGGACTCTCAGAGCTGGGGTAATTTCGTGAGTAGGAAGGTCAGTGAAGACAGAGAGGTCAGAAGGGTGGGACTCTCAATGGAGTCTTGATGTATGAAATTTGAAGGATTGACAAGAAATGTGACAGTCCATTACATTAAGGCAGTGATTCTCTAGGTGGGTCTGTCTCAGAAGCACCTGAACAACTTGTTAAGTGCACCAATTTCTAAGTCTCCCCATGGATTCTGATCCAGTGGCCTAGGATGGGGCATCAGTGGTTTGAATGAGCTCCTTGAGTGATTAGGTGGCTGGTTCATTCTCATCCCATATTCCCAACCTTCTATTTTAAGTGCTAATCACATGGACATAACTAACAGCTGCTCTAAGAGCTTATGTCTACAAGGAGGAATATTCAGAGACGATTTGTGCATCCTGGCCCCAGTCCCTGTACTCTGCCATACATACAGGAGAGGCTATCACAGGGAGAGATACAGGCTTTATTCCTTTTAGCTAGGCTTTCTCTAAAAAAAAAATCTCAGCCTTATATATTTCTAATTGACAAACACCTCTGCCATGCCTCAGTCCTTGGTCAACTCCAATAAGCCTCAGCTTTTGTGTCAATAAAAGAGAGATCACATCTAACTCAAATGAGAAGTGTAAGGATCCAAAGTATTGACATATGCAAAATTCCCAGGACACAGTATTATTCAATAATTATCATCCTTCTTCCCCCCTATAGCCACTGTAGAGTTTATAGTTCCTGTAATAAATCTGAAACTATTCTCAGCTTGCTGTCCCATCTGTCAATGACATTCAGTCAAAGACCACAGGGACACCTGTAGTTGAAAAACTCTGGTTTATTACTCACTGCAGAGAGGGAGGACACACACCACGGGGCACCACGGGCTAACTCAATAAGATGGTGTTAGAAACAATCTATCATAGAATTTGGGTTTGGTGGAGTGATTTAGGAGAGGGTCTAAGGCAGTAGGGGTTTGCCCCATACTGGATGTCGCCAGCAAGCAGAGGCAATTTTGTTTCAGTGAATAAGTTCCAGTCATTAACTTTAACTAAGAAAGGGGATGTCTGGTACTTCACGTGTGGCCCAGTGACCTTGTTTTTTGTCTGTGCTTCAACAAAATTACACGCAGGCCTTTTATTGTCTCATTTTATCAGAATGACTGTAACTGACTGCTTCCCTTTGCTCTTTTTCACTTCTGAAATGAAACAGAGTATAGGGGAAAAGCTCATATTTATTTTAATACTTGTTTAAATAAAGAGATTGAACATTTATTGACACTTCCTATCTCTGACATCATGCTAAGCTTTAATCCTCTCAATCTCACAGTATGTATTCTATATAAGGTGGGGTTAGAAGCCAGATCTGGCTGATTTCTGACTATAAAAGCTTCCAGTCTTCTATGCTGTCATCTTGTTGGCACCATTGGAACCCATGAATGAATTTCTGCCCATCTAAATAAATTGATTTCAGAGGGCCTGGCTGGCTCAGTCGGTGGAGTGTATGACTCCTGATCTTAAGGCTGTAGGTTTGAGCCTCATGCTGGGTGTAGAGATTACTTAAAAATATAAAATCTTGGGGCTCCTGGGTGGCTCAGTCAGTTAAGTGTCTGACTCTTGAGTTTGACTCAGGTCATGATCTCAAGGTTTGTGAGATGGAGTCCTGTGTTGGGATTCTCTCTCTCCTCTTTCTTTCTGCTGCTCCCCCCATCACCTGCTCACCCGTGCACATGCACTCTTTCCCTCAAATAAATAAACTTTAAAAAAATAATTAATAAAATCTTTATAAATAAATAAATAGCTTTCAACTTTATTTAAAACAGAAAAATAAATCCTTCAATCTATAACCAGATACTAGAGAAAACATTTTTTTTGTAAAAAAACATAGTAAATATCTTTGAGTCTGTAGGTCCCTTCCATGATCACTCAACTGTCATTGTAGCAGGAAAGCAGCCGCAGATCATACATGAACAGATGTGTGTGGCTGTGTCCTAATAAAACTTTACTTATAAAATCAGCTGGCAGATGGGATTTGGCCCTTACCTTGTAGTCTGCAAACCTTTTATCTGGATTACAAGCAGCCAGAAATCCTAAATCAACTTGGATTTTTTTAAAAATGTATTTTATATTTTGAATAGTTAAATATGTATAATAAATATGTGTAAATATAAATGTGTTTTATTCTAACAAAACTGCCAAATACATTTGAAATAAACTACCAGTCTCTGCACATGACAGGATCAGGATGGAACCTCCTATCATTTGCTTCTGTGACCCTGTACAGTGGGAAGTGGAGCTCAAGAGGCCAGAGGGCTTATCTGTGCTTCCTTTCCTTGCTCCTTGAAGGACAACTAACTCTTGGTAGCTAAACTGAAGCTCAGAGAGGTTGAATACTAGTCCTCAGTTATCCAGATGCCGGTAGAGCTGCTGTTAAGCCTTATTTGTTTCATTCTACCTTATGCCTCAATTGTAATAAGTTATTGAATTGGTGGCTTAGAGGCATAAAAACATCTTTAAGTTACATTCTGAATCATCAAAGAAAGAGTATATGATCAGAATAAACATAGGGCAGAGGGCATTTTGTTACAGTTTGACCTTTTGAAAAGTTAGGGTTTGAGAGTAAATGTAGAAACTGGAACTCAGTACCAAAGCACTGGAAGAACATAGTATGTCCAGACTCAGCACCCAGTTTCCTTTTTTATAGATTCCTCTCTTAGAGGAAGGCATAATGTTGCAAGGCATAACATTATGTCAGAGCTGAAAGCAAAATCACCTATTACCACTGTATATCAGGTTGTCTCCATCTGCGACTTGAAGATAGAAAGATGGCGTGGGGCATCTTGTGTGAGATGTTTCCACTCTGAACCTCTCCAACTACATGCTATGCCACTGCTCTTGGTTAATTTCAATTAGAAATCTCCCATTCCCCTAATGTGCAGAAAAACAATACAAGTGTGTATGGGTAATTGGCACATGAGTATTTGTATGAATTTATGTTTAAAATAGAATATCACACAATTATAATTTTCATGCAAATTAACAGTCATAAAACTTTTACATGAATTTATACCCAGCTCCTACATATTTCTATGGATATAGCTCACTAGATAATATTCTTTTAGAAGAGCCCAGCCTATGTTCTTCCTCTCCCACAAGCTCAGTTTAAAACCCCCCCTTAAATAACAATTAAGAAAATGGTAGGCCATAAACATTTTTTCATACATTTAAATGTGTTCTGGGGCGTCTGGGTGGCTCAGTCAGTTGAGTGTCTGACTTCGGCTCAGGTCATGATCTCACGGTTCATGGGTTCGGGCTCTGTGCTGACAGCTCAGAGCATGGAGCCTGTTTCGGATTCTGTGTCTCCCTCTCTGTCTGACCCTCATTACTCACGTGCTCACTCTCTCTCTCTCTCTCTCAGAAATAAATTTAAAAAAACATTTAAAAAAAATGTGTTGTCACTGGAGGAAAGGAGGTGAGTGTTGCTTTGGGACACCTTTGCTAAGCACCCTCAGATCTCAACTCACCTCTGTCTTCCCTTTTATCTTATCTCTTCTTAGAGTTGCCAGATTTAAAAAAACAAAAATAGAGGACTCCTAGTCCTCTGAATTCTGAATTCCAGAATAATGGTAAATAATTTTTTTAGTATAAGTATGTCCCAGATATTGCATAGGAGACTTGTACAAAAATAATTATTTGTTGTCTGTCTGGATTTCAAATCTACCTGGTTATCTTATATTTTATCTGGTAATTTTACATACAAATACTTAAGGCTCAGTTTTCATATGGTGGGTTGTCTGGTTTGACAGAATTGAATTCAATGTCCTGCTCAGCCACAGAGGAGCCCTAGGCAACCTAGTTAACCTGAGTTAACTCTCTTCATGTTGTAGGGAGTTGTCATAAGGATTCCAAGGAGAGAATGCAAATGAATCGCTCAGGTCAGGGCCAGGAATAGGCAGCTGCTCAAGAAACAATGACCAAATTTTTATTTCCTTTTTTCCTTCATATTCTTTCAACTCTTCCCCTAACCTCTCTGAGAAGAGGTTTTTTCCCCCTTTTCCCTCACAATAGACTGTAACTATTTCTATTACAGCATTCATTATAGAGAACTGCAGGCCTGTTTTGTAGTTGTGATGATATAGACATATCAATTCCTTCCTTCCCTTTTTTTGTTTTGTTTTGTTTTGTTTTGTTACTGTTACTCTGATGTAGCTTTTTACTACGTTTTTCTTCCAAACTTTCTAGGTTCTTTTATTTAAGGTGTGTCTGAATAATGGGCTTCTAATGGATTTTTAGACATAAAGTCTGATAATTGTTTTTAACTATAGACTTTGTCTACTTAAATAAATCATTACTGAAATGTGCATCTATTCCTACCCTTCAGTGTTGTTGTTATTTGTGTACCTTTTTGTAGGCTTCATTTTTCTCCTCCTTCCCTCCCTCTTTCCTTCCTTCCTTTTCTTCCTCCTTCCTCACTTCCTTCCTTCCTTGTTTTTTTTTTTTTTTTCTTCTTTTGAATCAACTAAACTTGCCTCTTCTTCATTTCATTTTTCCTACTTACTGGTTTGGAAGATACACATTCTGTTTTTATACTTTTAGCGCTTTCAAAGAAACATGAACTTCTATATTATTTTCAGAGCCCTAAGTTAAACAATATCTTACTTTCCTCTCAAACACAGATCCTAGAACACATTGACAGAAAACCCCCTCCCAGGTTATATCTTTGCCCAGTGTTTTAGTTTTGTCTTATATTTTACACCAATAAATTAGATATTATTAGTATTGTTTTATACAAAACCTGGTTAGATTTACCCATATATTTACAGTTTCTCTGATGAGCAGTTTTTTTCTCTGTAACTTAGACTGTCCTTCTTGTATAAGTTTCCTTCTTCCTTAAATATACCTTCTACATTTCCTAGTGTAAAGAACTAGGTGTTACACTCTGTCAATTTTTATTAGTATAGACGTCTTTATTTTGTCCACATTCTTGAAAGAATTTTGCAGGGTATACTTTGTGCATCAATAACTATTTTTACCCATTGTTTTTAAGATAATATCCTACTGTGTTCTGTCTTCCACTGCTGCTTATAAGAGGCAACTTGTCTGTGTAAAGGATTTTCTTTTTAGGTGATCTGTCTTCTCTAATGGGCTGCCTTTAACATCAATGGCTCCTTTTCTTTAGTATTCTGCAGTCTCACATTGCTGTGTCTAAGTATGGGTTTATCTTTTTTTTTTTTTTGGTCATTCTTTTTTGAACTTACTGAACCTGATGATAGTTATTTTTCATCAATTCTGGAAAAGTCTCAGACATTGTCTATCAAAAAAAACACCTGCTTTTACTTTGCTCTGTCTTCTAGAACAAATTTGGCCTCCACATCAACTTCTTTTTTTTAATTTCGATTTTCCTGATGATAACATATCATAGTTGCTGAGTAGCAAAACTGAAGCCAGGCTCTTTGGATCAAATACAATGGCTCTATCTCTTCTTGGGTATCTCTTCTTGGGTATAATTTATGCAAGTTATGTAACCTCCCTATGTCTCAATTTCCTCATCTCTAAGGCAAGGAAGGAACAGTATTTACTTTATGGAATTATTGTGAGGATTATAAGAGAAAGTATATGTAAAGTGCTAAAAAAAGATACAGTGTGTTTCCTCTTACTATTTTCCTTTCTGTGCTGTCTGCTGAGGAATTTTTTCATATTTAATATACAGGTCCCCAATTTTTACTTTCTTTGTCTAATATGTCCTTTGGGATGCTGGTTCTACTGGCATATTTTTCATTTTCAAAAGTACAATTTTGGTTATTTTTCTAACTGCCTGGTAAATCTTTTTAATAATTCACTTTTAATTTACTCTTATTTCTTTACATATTTATATTTGCACTGACATTTGCTTCTCCCACGTTTCTTCTGTGAAGCACCAAGAAACCCTAGGCCACTTTGAAAACTGCTTCTATTGGCCTCATCTCAGTGTGTTAGGAGAACATCTTGAGGGAAGGGATAGAGCGAGTTCTCTCACTTGATAGAGCGGATTTGAAATGACTAAGAAATGTGAATCTGACAAAAAAAGAAGCCAAAAGCTGAGGTCGGGTGTTCAATTCGAGATTGAGACAGTGGTTTTTATCTCTGGATGCCCAGGAGAAATACTGGGAAAGCATTTTAAAAATATAGGTGCTGAAGCCCCTCTCCAGAAGTGGGAGTGATGTGTCAGGGTTTTTCCAAAGCTTTCCAGGCAATTCTATGGTGCAGTTGGCACAACCAGAGTACCATGAAAAAATACCCTGAAACCATTCCAGGTGTTCCAAACAGGGAAAGACTTCATGTGGAGGGTCAGATGCCACAACACCGGTGGGAGGGCTGGGAGAGTAAAGATTAGGGGCAGCTGCTGGTTTTTGTTTTGTTCTGTTTTGTTTTCTGAAAACCTCAGGAAAGATCAGCAGCCTAGGAATAGGAATCTCAGAAAACTGCCATTGAAAACTACAGCTGCTTTTGCTCCAAGGAGGGTGATTCAGGGAAGCCTAAGACCCTCCTCCAGAAGCCCTGGGGCCTGAATGCTGTTTACAAAAAGGAAAGGTGATGGCTTCCCTTTAGTTTCACCTTCAAATTGTCAAGGGGACAACCTTTCTTACTAGTAGCATCTAACACTAAACTGTGGCCAGGGAGTCTAGGAGATATGGGGGGCGGAGGGTGGGGGAGATGGTGAAAATCTGTCACCAGATTGAGAATCACTGGACTGTGATGAGTAAACTTCCAAAACTCAGAGTACAGAGGTGCTTAGGCCTATTAGTAACTCTGGACATCAATATGCTTCCAAAGCATTTTTTCCAGATTCAAGAAGAAGGCTCTACATTAAACTCTCCCAGTGGAGAGAACTTTTCTTGATCCTCCAGATTCCTGTAAGTACCAAGAGGAAGTAGGAATATCCTTTCCCCCTACAATGCCTTAACTTTTCTGGCAGAGCTAAAGATTTCACCAGTGAAGGGCAAAAAAAGGAATCTAAACAATGAATGAAAGGCAACACTTCTAATCTGCTATTCAGATCAAGGGCTTAATGATGAGTACCGTGAAAATGCAACTATATTTTAAAAAGGAGAATGCATCTGATACCGAAGCTAATTTTCTTTTTTCTTCATGCCATTGCCTTTTTTCTAAGCAAGTGATGGTGTGAATTTTGTAGGGTTCTTTTTTTCTTACTATTTTTCACATGAAGCATGATTGAGCATAGATGCTTGCAAAGAAACTGGGAATGGATGAAGGAAAATAAGAGAGGGCCCTTCTCATGTTGGTGGCTCTCCTCCTGTTCCCTCCTTCTGAGAGCGACCACCCACCTGGTTTGCTCCCTACTTCTCTCTCCCTCCTACAGGCTCTCCCTCTTCCTCTTTCTCTCCTATGCTTCCCCAAGCTTCTTCTCATCTTCTTCCTTTTATCTTCTTCCTGTTAAAGTGTCTGGCAGTAGAGCTGGCAGAAATGCGGTTAAGATATGTGTGGAGTTTCTCAGGGGTGGGGTGACAACAGATTCTGTGCTCAGGGCAAAAATATCACTTTAGAGGCAGACAGCTGCACCCTGAACCTCTCAGACCTTCTCCTGTCATAATATTGAATGTTAACGATTTGCCAAGGTGATTGTACTGTGTTTAAATTTTTTTTCTTTAATTTTTTTTTTTTTTTAATTTCTGAGAGAGAAAGAGAGATAGCGTGAGCAGGGGAGGGTCAGAAAGAGAGGGAGACACAGAATCTGAAGACAGGCTCCAGCCTCTGAGCTAGCTGTCAGCAAAGAGCCCAATACGGGCTCGAACCCACCAACCGGGAGATCATGATCTGAGCCGAAGTTGGATGCTTAACTGACTGGGCCACCCAGGTGCCTCCATACTGTGTTTAAATATGGTGCTTAAAACCATGATTTACACATAGTTAGTACTTCAGTGCAGTATCATCCCTAAATTTTCACAACACACTTGGCAAAGCATATAATCTTATCATGCCCATTTTATAGATAAGGAAATAAAAGCTTAGAGGAATAAACTAAGTCGCTTGGTTTCAAGTAGCTAACATCCAGATTAAGTGGTACACATCCCACCTAATTCTCAGTTTCCCTGATTACAGCAAGCTTTTTCCTCCAAGCCTAGCATTATAATTTAAGAAGGACTCTGATAGATTAGAGGGTCTCAGTAGTCTGGCCATATGAGGAAGGAAACCATATCATCTTTATCACCCTCATTAATGATGAACATTTGTAGAGTGCCATCTCTATACCTAGTCCTACTGTGTGATTTATGTAGATTATCTACATGCAAGTAAAACCAGTGCAACAACTTTATGAAATATGCCACACTGTAATAATACAATTCACGGATGAGGAAAATGAAGTATGGAGGTATTAATCATGTAACTTGCCCAAGACTGCCCACCTAGTAAATGATAAAGGCACGACTCCAGTGGCAAAGCTTGTAATTCTACATAATGCTGGACACCTTACTTCCTTGCCTGAAGTAAGTACAGAAGGGTACAGAGGTTGACAAGAAAGAGAGAAGATAGGAATATTTCAGTTGATGAAGGAATATTTAGAAAGGAAAAAAAAAATTACATTGTAAAGCTCCCAAGAATAGAATAGGGCCCTAGTGAATTTGATGCTATCACTGCACAGACTAACCTTGAGTGGCACCAATCTAGAGGTTTCCTGACAAATGACCAAACTGAGCATCTTCTTGGCCACAGCTCTGTTAAAAGTACAGATGAACTCACCTTGAGCTACATGGAAGAGGACTGTGAGCACATGCTGGAAAAATCAAGTCACAGGGTCCAGAGCAGGTAAATTGTGAGTTGGCGAGGTGCCTCCCCAGATCTACTGGGTATCTTCAATTTTTCATCAGAGATTAATTCCTCCTTAAAACTCTACCTCTGCTGGCAAACTTAACCACTGATTTGAGTTTAAGCCTATTTGAAACACCACCAGGAAATTTTATATGAGTCTCCTAACTGTAGGAAATCTTTCTCTTTAAATCTCACAACTTCTGCCTGTATCCCTTTTTGGCTCTGAATACTTTCTGCAGGATATGTTCAGATATTCTTGAATGAGGAATGATCTAGCAAAATAGGTACCCTAGACATGCAAATTTCCAACTCTAGATAAAAGATAAAATTATTTACCTGAATAATAGCCTCAAGGTTTGATTAAATACTATGTGAGAGGTCTGGAAATCTAAGTCCTCTGTGTATGGTAAAAAATAGATGATAGAGGGGCACCTGGGTGGCTCAGTAGGTTAAGCATCTGACTCTTGATTTCAGCTCAGGTCATAATCTCACTGGGTTGATCAGTGGGTTAAAAATGCAGCTCTTGATTTTGGCTTAGGTCTTGATCTCTTGGTTTGTGAGACTGAGCCCCGAGTGGATCTCTGCGTTGACAGCACAGAGCCTGCTTAAGATTTTCTCTCTGCTCCTCCCCAGTTCACCACACATGTGTATGTGTGCATGTGTGCATATGTGCATACACTCTGTCAAAATAAATAAATAAACATTTTTAAAACAATAGATGACAGATACCCCAAAGGCAGGATAAATACCATTACTTCATAACAACTCAGCAATCTCGGAATAACTACCTCATTCTTTAATAAGGCTATCTTTCAAGATTCTGGAGGCTTTGTATCACAAGTTTCCACAGGTTGTGGGAAAGAAGAGAGGAGTGACTGAGTTCCTGCCTGTGGTCCCCTTGGTAACAGTGACTTATTTATCCCCAATTCCCTAGGCTTGCCTAAATAGGTGTATATTGTATGGAGGAGAAGGACCCAAGGGTTAATACTGGTGGTTAAGAAAGTCAGAGTACTCACATGTTTACCACTGGGGAGTCAATAAGAGAGGTATCAAAAGTTTAGAAGAAACAAAAACAAAAAGGGTAATATGGTGATTGAGTTTCCATACTTAATATTACTTTTGTTTGGACCATAAAAACTAGACAGCCATTCACTCTTCATACCACCTTTCTCTTGCTTCGCTAGATAATGTATAAGTTCATGAATCAAAGGACTTTTTTTTTTTAAAGCATACAGTGGTTGTCTTTCTGATGCCAATGAATAAGCAGATAGGGACAATACTTTAAAAAACAAGATGCCTTTTAAGAAGAGTGTACTCAGTTAGCTATTGTCAGCAAAATGCTTGCAGTAAGTCATCCTAGGACTCAATAGCATAAAGAAGCAATCGTTTATTTTTATGGACCTATGTATTGGCTAAGGGTCAGACAATTGATCTAGGCTTAGCAGGGTGGCTCTGCAGATCTCATTTCAGCTTGCACACACATCTGGTGTCTGCTGACTGAAGTTGGGCTCTATCGGATGCTTTACTTCCATTCCATGTGTCTTTCATCCTCCTCCTGGGACCAGGGGTGGACCCTGCATGCTCTTCTCATGCTAACAGCAGAAGCACAGGGAATAAGCACAGGAAGAAGCAGAGATATTGCTTCTTAAGGTCTAAGCTCAAGACTGGCACACTCACTTTTACCTTAGCCTGTTTGCCAAAGCAAGTCACCTGGCCAAACATAAAGTCATAGGGGCTAGAAATACAAGCTGGTCCTATAATGGGAGAGACTGCAAAGTCATGTCAGAGAGTGTGCAGATGGGGTGGGAGAGTGAGGAGTTGGGCAAATAATGCCCCTGCCATCTACGTGTGTGTGTGTGTGTGTGTGTATGTGTGAGATCAATTAAGTTAAACATTATTACATTTTTAAAAATTCAAATAAATACCATTGGAATCTCGGAGCACCTGGGTGGCTCAGTCGGTTAAGCATCCGACTTCGGCTCAGCTCACTATCTCATGGTTGGTGGGTTCGGGCCCCGCATCAGGCTCTGTGCTGACAGCCAGCTCGAGCCTGGAGCCTGCTTCGGATTCTGTGTCACCCTATCTCTCTGACCCTCCCCTGCTCGTGCTGTCTCTGTCTCTGTCTCAAAAAAAAAAAAAACAAAAAACAAGCAAACAAAAAAAACAAACAAAAGAAACACACATACATTAAAAAAATACCATTGGGATCTGATAATAATCTATAAAACTTTTTTTATTGGTAAAATGTTAAAAAACACTTTAGTCAATATATCCAATGAGTGTCTGTTAAATCTCTTGTTTAGATTTCTTTTCCTCTTTTGCTGCCTAGATTGTTTTCTTTTCCTGTATTCCTCATGGTGCCAGTATTACATTTGTCTGTGTTGAGACTTAGGAGTTAATGAAAGTTCCCAACTCTACAGCTTCAACTGCTCCATCACTTTAAGTATATGCTATCTCCAATATATGCTGTTTTGCTGCTAAAGAACCTCTGATTCATGGCTCAAAGTCCCCATTAGTTATATATTTTCATTACTGAATACTCTGTGTAATTTCAGCTATAATTTGTTAACAAATTCTTAAAGATAGACTCTGGAGTAAGCCTTTTATATCTCTTTGTTGTCTCATTTAATACTTTTGCAATACTGATAGTATAATATTCCATTATATAAATGGTGGAACTGAACCCAGGGAAATTAAATAAATTGCTTAAGATCAAATTAGTAATAGTATCAGAATTCAAATATGGTTGTGTTCAGCTGCAAAGCTAATGGTTTTCCTATTCTTTTCCTTTTTTTAAAGTTTATTTATTTATTTTGAGACAGACAGAGACAGTGCAAGTGGGAGAGGAGCAGAGAGAAGGAGAGGGAAGAGAATCCTAAGCAGGCTCCAGGCTTCCAGCCCAGAGCCTGATGTGGGGCTTGAACTTACACACAGTGAGATCATGACCTGAGTTGAAACCAAGAGTCAGACGCTTAACCAACTGAGCCAACCAGGCATCCTATTTTCTTTTTCTTTTTTTAAGTTTATTTTTATTTATTTTGAGAGAGAGAGAGACAGAGAGAGAGCAAGCAGGGGAGGGGTAGAGAGTGAAGGACACAGAATCCCAGGCAAGCTCTGCACTGACAGAACAGAACCTGTTCTGATGCAGGAGTCGAACTCATGAACCATGAGATCATGATCTGACTGAAATTAAGAGTTGAGAACTTAACTGACTGAGCCACCCAGGAGCCCCTTTCCTACTATTTTCTGAATGACTTTTGTTTCATTCCCCCTCCCCCTGCCACCTACCCCCAAACCTGGGTTTCTAGGTACAGCAAAAGTTAGGTTTTATGCCAGGTATTTTGGTAGCAAATATTGTTGGGAATCCTTTTTATTTTCTTGAGAGCCCATGGGTTTGGCAGGGCATGCATTATTATTATTATCCTCTATAAAGCTGAGAGATTTATACAGTTAATAAGTAAAGAGATTTATACAGTTAATAATTCACAGAGCTGGGATCTAGGCTCAGACTATTTTTCTCTATACACCTAAATGACTACATTTAATCATGCTAATAGAACTAGCCAAGTAACTTGACTCCATAGGACTGTATTTTCCTATAAGGCTCTAGAAGAATTTGGGAATAATAATAGAGTGAGAACTCCTTCCATTGTAATAAAACAATTACAAATATCTTGGTAGAAGACAGTTACTCTGCAGTCTTATAGTCTACTGGGTTCTAGAGTGTTAGACTTATAACAAGATTTTTTAATAACTTGGAACTCTTGGGAACTAATTACTGTCTACATAACCTCTTGAACAATTCAAGTTAAAAAAATAATCCAAAAAGAAACCAAACTTGAATTTGTCCAAATAACCATATATAAATCAAACTGAAGTTTCTTTCTTTACATTATTCTCATTTTCCAGTGAACATTTTTTAATGTAAAGATCTGGAATCAAGGAATCAAGAGTTTACTTTTCTTTGTGTTTTGATCTGCTATTTTTGTAGCAAGCATTATTGCACCATGGTTTGTTTGTTGCTCTGATGTGTAGAAACAGGATGTAAGCTGTTACCTTATTTGCAATGACAAAGTTTCACAAAACCATATGAGTCCTGATTTGGTTAGTCTTCTTGTAAAAGCTGGAAGATGAATTTTCTTTCCTGAGGATTATCTAGTTTTTATCTTGAGTTCTTCAAAACATGCTATTACAAGAATTTTTCCTTATTGATATATTTCAGTTTTTTGGGTTTGTTTGTTTGTTTTTAAATAATTCTAGATGGGGAGGAAGAGAAAGGGAAATTATTGAGATTTACAGAGTAGCTGTTCAGGGTTTAGCTCCATGCTGGGTGCTTTATATAATTGATCTCATTATTGGTCCCATATTACAGGTGAGGAAATAATGACATTTTTAGTAATACAAACTGAGGAGAACTCTAATTTGACTTTTTCTTTTTGTTATCTGACTTTGGTGGGCTCAAATTTGGGATTTTCCCTCCTGTTCTCTTATCTATTAGAACATCTTTCCTATACCAGATACCTAAGCTTGTCTCGTGCCAAGCAGTATCAGCAACATGAGCTTACTGTATGGTGACTTCTGTTACACCAGTAAAATGACCACAGCACTTCTAAGTCTCAAATATACATACTCTACTCTCTACATACAAACAAAAGAATTTGCCTTTGCCCAGCATTTTCAGAAAGAGTCCTGAAATCTTTCCAACTGGACCATCCTAGGTCATATCCCCATCTTGAATCAATAATTATGATTACGTGTGAGTTGGAGGATGAAATGTTCTGCTCAGTTTACCTTAGCCTAAGGTTAGAGTCCCATGTTTGGAGTTGAGACATGGAGTCAATGTCTTCAGGATGACACAGACCCTGAAATGAAAATGATGAGTTTTTAGTAAGGCAGAACTGGAGTCTGAGGAGGCAGAAAAACAACCATCCACAACATCATCCATTCTTTCAGTGAACCATGCAGACAATAGTCTTGCTAAGAACTTCAGGGGAAACTGAAAAAAAAAAATTAAACATAGTTCCTTCTCTGGGTATCTGTATATTTATTATATAGAGGGAAGAGCTAAATCAAAAGTGATACTTGCAATGATGTGAATCAAAAGTGGAACTATTAGAGTGGGAAAGATCATTACATTTCTGGAGGAATAATAGAAAATTCTTGAAGGAATTGAAAGAGGGGCGCCTGGATGGCTCAGTCGGTTAAGCGTCTGACTTCGGTTCAGGTCATGATCTCCCGGTTTGTGGGTTCAAGCCCTGCGTCGGGATCTGTGCTGACAACTAACTCAGAGCCTGGAATCTGTTTCAGATTCTGTGTCTCCCTCTCTCTCTGATCTTCCCCTGTTCATGGTGTCTCTCTTTCTCTCTCTCTCAGAAATAAATAAAACATTAAAAAAAAAGAAAGAAAGAATTGAAAGATAACTTAGGACATAAAGGACTAGTTAGGAATTTTTTGGGCCATGTGTGTGATATATTGCTGGGAGAAATCAGGACACAGGAAAAAATCAGCTTGTTAGGGAATGGGATGGACAGAGAAATTAGAAGAATAAGTAATAGCCAGGGCTTTAGTAGAAATGTAGCACCCTAAAGAACAAAAATTACCCTATTTCACTGTTTTATTTGGGATTAATGTTTTTAATAAAGATGGTAAAAAAAAAAAAGGCATGTGGAGGAAAGTATGATTTCTTGTAGGCCTAAAGTGGTAACTTCTATATTCTTTAGTGAGATAGTTCTTTTGCTCAGAAAGCCAGTACAAATTATTTTTCTTTGTTTAAATGGTTCCTTTCTTAAGAATTTCTCTTTTTTTAATGTTTATTTATTTATTTTGTGTGTGTGTGTGTGAGAGAGAGAGAGAGAAAGAGAGAGAGAGGGAGACAGTGTGTGTGTGTGTGTGTGTGTGTGTGTGCGCGCGCGTATGCGCGCATGCATGTGTGGGGGAGAGGCAGAGAGAGGAGAGAGAGAGAGAGAGAGAAAGAGAGAGAGAGAGAGAGAGAGAGAGAGAGATTGGATCCCAAATGGGTTTTGCACTATCGCTATCAGTGTGGAACTTGATGCAGGGCTTGATCTCATGAACCATGAGACCATGAATCAATAGTCAGACGCTTAACAAAACCGAGCCACCTAGGTGCTCCTTCCCTTCTTAAGAATTTCTATTTAAGCGGTGCCTAGGTGGCTCAGATGGTTAAGCTTCTGACTTTGGCTCAGGTCATGATCTCACAGTTCGTAGGTTCGGGCCCCGCATCAGGCTCTGCTGGCAGCTAGCTCAGAGCCTGAAGCCTGCTTCAGATTCTGTGTCTCCCTCTCTCTCTGCCCCTCCCCCATTTTTCTCTGTCTCTCAGTAATAAATAAAATGTTTTAAAAATTTAAAAAAAGAAAGAAAATGTAGAGTAAACCAGAAAGCCCAAAAAAATGCCTTTGGCTACTTGGTAACCAGGACCATTACAATGTAGTTCCGTTGTTTGAACTAGAGGTGGAAATCTCGGGGAGCTAAGAGATGGGAGTAAGTCATGACTGCAAAAGGCAGGTCTTTGTTAAATCCCAGGATCTTAAGATTGGCTATCATATTTAACCGTCAGATGCAGTGGTGAGTTTTTACAACAATCTACCAAGAAGCTTTCTGGTCCATATTTAGATATCTGGTGGCTCTTACTTTATCCAGCATTAATAACTTCTCTGTTCAAAAATGGATTTTACCTTCTGTTTATTAATAGACAAACTGGCCTTCATCTTCCTGTATAAAGGACCAAAATGATCCTAGCGACTTAGTTCCTCTCCTCAAAAATATTAAAACTTGGGGTGCCTGGGTGGCTCAGTGGGTTAAGCATCTGACTCTTGATCTTGGCTCAGGTCATGATCTCACAGTTCATGACATTGATTGAGCCCAGCATTTGGCTCTGCACTGGCAGTACAAAACATGCTTGGGATTCTCTCTCTGCCCTTCTCTTTCTCTCTCTCTCAAAATAAATAAATTAAAAAAATCTTTTAAAAAATATTGAAATTTACCCCTTCCCACACATATCTGAGAGTCATGAGTCACTGTTGTAAGAAGGGTCTAAATTGTCTAATCTTAGAGTTCACCTTGGCCATGGTTAGAATGTGCAGTTCAGGGGCAGCTGGGTAGCAAAACAGGAACAAAGAAACTGAGAATTAAATGTGAAACTGAGGAAATTAGTGGCATCTCCTACTCTGGGGATTTCAGCAGGATACTATTTCAGCCCCTGTGGGATAGAAAGTGGTAAGGAAGTAAGAGCATAAGGCAAACCTTGACTCCTTCCTGGGATTCTATTAGAAATAAGTTGAGGATGAAGAGAAGCAGGAACAGTTCTTGGAAACAGGGGCCAGCAGAAATAGAGGAAGTAGGCCCTAAAGAACTTTATAGTCAGGTTGAACCAAGATCCGAAGAGCTGGCTTGTCCGGGGAGTGTCACTGATCTGAAAGCTACAACTAAATTAATGGGGAGAGATGGAGTGAAAGAAAGGAGTGCCATAACATGGAGAAATGGATGAGGCTCAGGGAGGCTCAAGATCTAGGGAGACTCGGAAGTTAATCAGGAACCACTTTAAGATACTAGCTCCTTGTGCCCATCGATGGTTACACAGGGACTTCCCTGGGCTAGATCTGTCTGGGGTTGAGCAGTTTGTCAAGGCCCACCATAACAATCTCTCAGTATGATTTTCAATCTCAAAATGGGTGGGGTGATTAAGGATATAATTCAAACAGTAAAAAGGAATTAAGAACAAGGTTTAGGAGTCTATCTTTAGGACAAACTAAATTTTGGTAACTAAATCTTAATGTACTTTTTTCTATTATATTGCAATCTGATGAACTGCTTCTCAAATATTTATTGACTTTAGAGAATGTTGAGTGGACCTATTTTAATTACTTCTCCAAGTATTTTGCTAGTATTCAAATTAATTACCCTTAAATACCCCAGTCACAAGACATAAACAAGTGCAGTGGGGAAACACGGATCAACTGTCTAGAAGATTCCCCAATCAGAGGAGAGCAGGGATGCAGCAGAGATGGAAGGCCCACTTTTTTGTCCAGGACTCTGTACTGCTACAACCCAGTGAAGTCACTACATTCAGCATTTGGGCTCTAGTGCTGCCACTTGTTAGCTTAGTGACCTTGGAAAAGTTGCTTAACTTTCTTGAGTCTCAACTTGTGATTTGATACTTGGGATAGAAAATACCCAGTCCCTAGACTTCTCCAGAGTATTATAAATAATGTATGTGAAATTTCCAACATGGTGTCAGATGGAGGCAGGGCAGGTGTCATTACAAATACACTTTGTTGAACAGACACATCCATTGTTGATAAGAAAGCATAAATTCAGAGGCACCTGGGACTAAAGAAGGGAGGAGGGTGAACTTTGGCTAATTTCTGGCTAAACTGTCTGGCTAATTTCTCAGCAGCTTTGACTTGGGGAAAGTTTTTCTGCTCTGAGTAAGCTTATATTTCTCATTCACCTTGAAACTATGGTGCCTTCCTACCACAGATGTTGGTTAATTCCCAAATGAAATGCCATCTTTCCCTTAATGAAGAGGTGCAACATTCTCTTGGCAATTTTCCTTTCCTGGTCCTCCTAGGTGTTCTGTTGGCCGTTGTATCTTGAGTGGTTGGCAGATTATATTGGGCTGAGATCAAGGATTTCCCAGAGCTGTATTTAGATATGAAGGGAAGCCATGGTTTGAACAGAGGAATACCTCTAGAACTTCTGACAGTTTTCTTTCATTGTTGGCTTTGCTCATTGAGGGCTGAGAGTATAGCATAGGATCAGAATTCATAGCATATTTTAATACCTATAGACCTACAGATGTGTACAAAGCTCTCCCCAGGAATGAAAAGACTTCACAGATTTCTCCTTATTGGGGAGAGCACAGGTGGTAATTAGTGTGCTAAGGTAGCTTATGAAGCAGTGTAACTCACGCTATGTACAAAGCCTCTGAGTTTCAACCTCATGGGGTTCTGACATCAGCTTTCACTTCCCTTATGGGTAACCAGAAGTTGTGAAGTCAGGAACAATGTTTAACAACTCAATTAACTGGAGAAATAATAGCTCTAACCCAGAATGTTATTGTTGGTTGGAACTGATTTTTTTAATTAGTGAGACTACGGATCTAACTTTATTTGACACTGCCTAAGGAAGCATTTTTTTACAATTTTGGCTGAAGAGCCAGAAGACTCCTTTCAAATTTCAGAAATAGAATAGTTAAAGGAGGAGGACTGTGAGAGAAGGCAAACAAACAAAGAAATGCTGGGGGATTTTTCTGTATATTACTTAGGCATACAATTCTCTCAAGTGGATTTCTGTAGACTTGACATTTGTTTTGTTGTTTTCCACACTGCCTCTGGCATTTTCAAACAAAAATTTTCTTAGCTACCCTGAGGTTATCCTTAATGTAGAGATCTCTTTCCAGAGACTTTTCTCAAAATATTTTGGATAAAATGCTGCTTGATTTTCCCAGAGCGATTTAAAAAAGAATTTAATGTCAATTTATTTTTGGGGGAGAGAGAGAGAGAGCGAGCAAGCGAGCACGAGTAGGGGAGGAGCAGAGGGAGAGAGACACAGAATCCAAAGCAGGCTCTAGGCTCCAAGCTGCCAGCACAGAGCCCAATGTGGGGCTCGAACTCATGAACTAAGATCTTGACCTGAGCCGAAGTCGGACACCCAATAGACTGAGCCACCCAGGCGCCCCATTCCCAGAGTGATTGAAGTGAATGCTCCTATTTTTTTTTTCAATGAAAATACCAAATGTAATTTCTTCCAAGGATATCTCATAGTCAGGGAAGCTGTCTGTCCACCAACAACCTTTTCTCTTCTACCTGGGCAGAACATTCATCCTGGATCCTAAGTGATGTCCTTGAAAAGCAATCCTTGGGGGAGGGCTTCAATCATGGCTATGCCACTCAGAAGCTGCCTTTCATGTCTCTGGGCCCCTGGAGTCTTTCCATAGTGGTCATGTGTCATGAAAACAGTTCTGGACTAGAACAGGAGACCTGAGGTCAAATAGTGACTACTTTGTCAGATTAACGAAAGTCCCTGTGTGGGCTGCAGTGTCTTTCTCAGTTTAAAAGTATGTTACACACAGTGATCTTGAGATTTCATTCTGATGCTAAGATTTTGTGATGTTGTCTTCTAATCCTTGGCACAAGTGTCCCTCTGGCCCTGGGGACACAGTGGTAAATCACACATCTTTGTGGATCCTTCATTTCTGGGGGCAAGGATGGGTATGAAACACGATGAGGAAAAAGTGAGATAATGGTGACAAGTGCTCTGGAGAACATGACTGGAGTAGGGCTTGTTCTCTCATACTGAATAGATCTGCCCACAGGCCCATCTGTTCAGAGTATGGTAGGAGGAAGTGAATCCAGGGACGGAGTGGGAAGCAAAGAGGAATGAAGTGTAAGGTCAAAGGGACCTGGGCTGTCTGTCTAACCAGGACTCTAAGTTATACTTCCCTTCTCTGATTCCAACAAGAAGGCAGTGAGTTGCTTAGCACCGTTGATTCTATCATAATTCTTTCTCTTGTCAATGATTCTCTCTCTCCTTCTCATTACCAGAGGTTCAGTTCACGTAGTTTCTCTTTCTAAATAATGGCTTTATTGAGATATGATCCGTATACCATAAAATGCACTATTTTAAACTGTACAATTCAAGGGCACCTGGATCCCTCAGTTGGTTGAGCATCTGACTCTTGGTTTTGGCTCAGGTCACGATTTCACAGTAGTGGGGTAAGCCCCATGTCTGGCTCTGTGCTGAGTGTGGAGCCTGGTTAAAATCACCACCCCCTCAAAATAAATAAAATAAACGTTAAAAAAAAAAAAAAGGTGCACAATTCAGTGGGTTTTAGTATATTCACTGAAATGCATACAATTCTTTTTAGTAAGTAGAGGAAGGAACAATATAGTGATTTCAGATGTGTCTGGACTAATTATCTCCTTTTTAAATTTGTCTACTTACCATGTTTTCTTGTTTTCTGTTTTATTTTCCCCCCTCCTTTCCTTTGCTTGGATTTATTGGCTTCACTGTATTTCATTTTTCCTTCTTATAATTTGTAAGGCATACCAACTTCTACTCACCAAGTGATCATTCTTAAATTTCATCAAAAGTTTAAACTCATAGTTTTGGTTTCTCTGCAGTTAAATACTACCTTTAATCCCCTCCCAAATAAAACAAAAATCTTAACATATAACTTTTCCCTTTTATTTTCACCACCCCCACCATGCTGAAACCATTATTTTAGTATTGTGTGGTCAGTAACATTGTAGATTTCACTGTGTTTCACTTGTATTTTGGCTCACTACTCTATTTTTGGTATCCCATACATTCTTTTTCATTTTTCTGGAATATACATTAAGAACTCAGGAAAGATCTGAGAGGCAAACTTTCTGAGTGTTCCTGTATCAGGAAATGCTTTCCTCTTCTCTCCTGAATGCAGGTTTGTTTGCAAGCAGAATTCTAAATTCAAAATCATCGTTCAAAACTATTCAAAATTTTCCCCCAGCATTTAATATGTCAAAAGTCTAATGCTGGTTTGTTTCTAATTCTTTTATAGATTATCTGTTTTCTTTTCTCTATGGGAACTTTTAGGATGTTTGGTTCCATTCATTCAATAATTATTTATTAATAATCTATTATTATATGCAAAGCACCTGTTCCAGATGCTAGTAAAAAAGTGAACAAAACAGAATTCTTTGTCCTCAAGGACACTGCATTCTAGTGGAGGCAATAAGAAGACAAATAAACAAGCAAAACATATGGTGCATCAGTGATAAATGCTGTGGAGAATAATAAAGTTGAAAAAGGAGATGAGGTGTGCTATGTGAAAGTGGAGTGCTGACATACTAAATATGAAAGTGAGGAAGTGAATTACTGAGATGACCTTTGGCTAGAGACATGAAGGGGGCAAAGGAGAGATCAAGCTGTGCAGATATCTGGGAAAAACACTCCTGAAGAGGAAACTTCATGTGCAAAGGCCCTGAGGTGAGAACATTCCAGGGAAGTTTGAGAAAAAGCAAGGAGTTATTATGCTTAGTTAGAATATACCAATGAAAGTGATCGTTGTAGGACATAATATCAAAAAGAGTGTGGGGGAGGTGGGCTTAAATTCTGTAGGGACTAATAGTCCATTTTCCAAATTTTGATTTGACTCTGATTAAAATAAGAAGCCATTAGAAAATTGTGATAAGAAGAATGACATTGAAAGAGCATGCTGTTTGGTGAGTTGAGAATAGACAATAGGGGAGACAAGAGTCAAAGAAGGGAGAATTCATGGGTTTGTCTAATATTCCTAGGGAAGGGTGATGGCAACTTGAATCACAGTTGTAGCAGTGTAAGTGGTGAAGAGTAGACTTATCTGAGATTTTACTCTTCATAATTTTAACTTAGAAATAATTTTTTTAGGATTTTATTTTTAAGTAATCTCTATACATAACATGGGGCTTGAACTCACAACTTCCAAGATCAAGAGTTGCATGCTCCACCAACTGAGCCAGCCAGGTGTCCCTAACTTAGAAATAATTTTATTTATAGCTATAAAAGCCTAAGAATGGTACAAAGGATTCCAATATACCCTGCACACAGGTTCCCCAATTGTAATATTTACCACATTTGTTTTTCCACTTTATATATATCTATCTATGCTGCATGTGTGTGTATGTATATTTACAAATACATATATATTATTATGATTTTTCAATCTATTTGAGAGTAAGTTGAAGATATGATGCCTTTATGATATACAGTGTATATTTCCTAAGAACATGACATTCTCTTATATAATGACATAGAATAATCAAAGTCGGGAAAAAACATTAATGCAATGCCATTATTTAATCTATACACTATTCATGTTTTGCCAATTGTGTCAGTAATGTCCTTTATAGAAAAACATCTGGTCCAGTAGATTATTTTTAAGGAGGAAGGACTAGGGTTGGTTAAGGAGTGTAGGTAAATTTGGGGAGAAAAAGAAGAATCAAGGATGACTCTCAGGTTTTTTACTCAAGCAACTAGAGAATGTAGTTGGTATTACCTGAGCCTGAACCCTGGGAGGGTATTGGGAAGAACACTGTATGTGTGTTTGGGAGATGGGGAGGAGGAGCACAGGAGTTCAGCTTTAGATATACTAAATTTGAGATATTTGTTAGACATCCAGAAGTTTGTCTTCTGTGATTTGAAATTCCATCCTGATGTGTCTAAATATGAGTCTTCTTTCTATTAATTCAGCTCAGCACTGGGTAGATCTTCAACATAACGATATCATCTCTTTCACAAGTGAGGAATGTTCTTCAACTATTTACCTGAACATTTCATTCCATTCTGCTATTTCCAGATGATGTTGGAACTTCTAGATTTGCCCTAGGTGTTTCTTAGTTTCTTTTCTTTCTTTTTTCTTTTTCTTTTTTAAGAGAGAGAGAGAGAGAGAGAGAAGCTGACATAGGCTCTACACACAGCACGGAGCCCAACATGAGGCTAAACATCCGGCCCTGGGATCACAACTCCAGCTGAAATCAAGACTTGGATGCTCAACTGACTGAGCCACCCAGGTACTCCTCTTAGAGTTTCTTTTAAATCTCTTATCTCTTGGCCTTTTTGTTGTTGTTACAGCTGTGGAAATCCTTCTGAGCATTCTTAAAAGCTCACTAATTGTGTTGGTTCACTACATCTTTTATTCAATAGCAACTATAATTGAATTTCATATCATTCTCTTCTCTCTGACAGTATCAATTTCATTTAAAGTTACTTTTTGCTCTTTTCTCTTTCAGAAAACTAACTAGACTCTCAGTTCTTTTGCCTGAGGGGCTTAATGTCTTCTTAATGCAGCATTTGTTCTCTTAAAATATTCAGTGACTATTCCTGTCTTTTTATCATTGATTTGATGAAGATGTCACTATTTGCTAGTGGACGTATATGAAGCACACACAGTTTTCTCCAACCCCAGTCTTCAATTCTGTGTAGTTTGGGTGCAAAAAAAATTCCCCTAGGCAGTAGCAACTTGCACCAATCTTTATGATATTTAAACTTGATCAGCATATTAGGCTGCTAATGGTATCACTCTTTTTGTCTTGCCCTCCTCCAATCTTTTCTCCATTCTGTTGCCAAAAACTAGCTTTCGGAATTGAAATAGTAAACCGTTTTATATTTTAAAATTTACATCTCTCATAATTTTCAGGATAAAAAAGGAAATCCTCAGAGGTGGCAACATGAGGGCAACATGATGGAGCCACATCTACAGACATTTACCTGTATCCTACTGATTCGCCTAAGGTTCTAGGCACATCAAACTATAGGCAACTCTCTGAACATGCATCCATGCTTCTCTCAGACTCTTGTCTACTCCTGGGGTCCTCTACCTCTTCCTCTCTGCATCTAGAACTTCAAGACATCCTTCAAGATGGATCATCTGTTTTACATCTGTGCCCAAGAATTACTCTACTGCCACTGCACTCTGATGCTTTCAGTTTCCACTGGGTTAATTACTCTCCTTTCTGAATTCTTGTGGCATTTAAAAACATACCTATAGGTGTTATAAATAATTTATGTACCTCTTTCTCCCCTATCAGATAAAAAAGAGATTTAAATGCAGAGATGTGTTTTATTTACCACAGAATCTTCACTATGTACTATACATAAGATAACATCGATGCAATGCTATTACTTAATCCGTAGACTATGGCAGGGAGCCCTTAAATGAAATGGAAAATCTCAAGTTGATTATAGCTGCCTTTTTCTTTAGAAAGACAAAGATCTTGGACCTGAGGTCTATGTACTCATGAGGATGTGGACTAATTAATGCCATTTTATAGGACTCTAACAATTTTTTTAGGACTCTCACTTTGTAGATTGGTCTCTGATGTTGGCCCTACCATGGATTCCTTATAAAACAGCCATAGAAGCCACTTCTGTGTCTCACTTTTGATATTAAAGTAGTCCCTGGGCCACAGGTAATGACCAATGAGGCGCAAGCAAGTTTGTGGGAAGGGAAATGCCAAGTCACAAGGAAACAGTCCCCAGCCAAACCACAGGGTAAGCCTAGGAGTTCTGCTGTGAGTAGGTTGAGGCCAGAACAGAACAATGAGGAAATCAATCAGGCAGTGCAGGGGAATCCTGGTACTCTAGTGGCAGAGAAGTGAGATACGGAACAATAATAGGCCAGTGGCAGGGATCTAGCATGGCATGCTAAGAAGTTTATATACCTTCCAGAGACAATGAGAGGCCAGGGGAAGTTTTTAAAAAAGTGATATAAAACCATTTATCCTACAATCTAGACTTCAGTTTCAGTGTCCAGCTGTACATTTGAGGTCTGTGGAGAGAAGAAATGACCTAGAGGTTTAAAAGAGAACATTCTAAGAATGGCATGAAGGTCTGTAAGTCCAGGGTACAGGATGAGGAAACGGGGGTAGGGAGAGGGTCACAATAGGAGGTACACCTTGAAACATAAGATTGCAAAAGGCTTATCTGGCATGGTAGGTATCAGACTTCATTCTTTTCACTAAAAGGAATGAAAGAAGAATTTTAAAGAGGGGAATGGAAGAGAGCAGAGGGAGAATGGGTTTGGTGCTAGGATTCTTGCTGAGCATCAGGGGTCAGTCACAGAAAAAGAAGAGACTCCTGCCAAAGCAAGGTGGCTCACGGAGAAACAGGGAGACAATCGTGCTCCCTTAGGAGAGTTTGCTCTGGGTCTATAGTTTACTTCTGGGATCTTGACATTTGTTCCTGGATTAGATCCAAATGGTGCCATAGGAAGAGTATGTTTAATAAAGTCAAAGCAGTTTTTTACCAATATTTCATTCATTCAATTAACAATCCATGCCTACTATTAAAAAGAATGTTACTTTTGAAAGAAATCCAGTGTCAAAAATAGGTACACAAATGACTAAGATAAAGAATTAAAGTAGGAATTAATAAAGCAGTGAAGAAAGGAATGAGGCACCTAAGTAAAGCATTTTGAGAAAGTAGCTGAGAATGTTTAAGGGGCAGGAAGGAGTCCTGAAGGTAATGGAATCTGAGTTTAGATCTCAAGGATACACAAAGGGGACTGAATAGGATGGAATATTTTGAGAAGAGGAAAAACAATGAAAATATATGGATGAGATCTGTAAATAGCATCAGCAAAAAAATGTTGTAGATGTTTCCTGACTCCTTGTACTAGTAATGGATTATCTCCATGGAAGTGCAACTATACCCCTTACCATCTTTCAAGTTTGTTTGTTTGTTTGTTTGTTTGTTTGTTTGTTTTTGGGAGAGAGGGAGAGAATGGTCAGGGCAGGGTAGGGGCAATGAGAGAGGGAAATAGAGAGTCTGAAGCAGGTTCTGCACTGTCAGCACAAAGCCTGATGTGGGGCTTGAACCCATGAATCATGAGATCATGACTTGAAACCAACAGACTGAATCACCCAAATGCTCCATCTTCTTTGTGGTCTTAAAGAGATCAGCTGTACTCATTAGCAACAGTTCATATTATATTAAACAATCAACAGGGTAAGTATAGACATTTAGACATTTGTATAATTTCTAGGTATAAAGACTTTGACACCAGGAAAATAGACATACTCTCTGATCCATTAAATCCACACCTAAGTAAATTTCCAACAGAATAAATACTTATTTTTACAAAAAATATTTATAAGAATGTTCAGAGTAACATTTTTCAGAATAGCCTTATAACTGGAAATAATACTATTATCCACAATATAGCTGTGATATGTTCATGTAACAATCTAATATATCACAAAAAGAATGAACTAAAACTATATACATGAATGAACCTCAAAGCATAATGTTGAGTGAATGAAGCTAGATACACACAAAGGACATTAAACTCATATAAAATTCAAAGTTTATAGACCTAGTCTATGGCATTAGTTGTGAGGAGAGAGATTATCTTTGGTGAGGCTATGTTTACTGTTAAAATTCATTGAGCTATATACTTATAGCTGAGTACTCTACTATATCTGCATATTAGTTTTCAATAACAATATTCACATTCATTTTAAAAATTCATTAGTTTCTATAGATAAAAGGAAAACATGATTCTTCTATGGTTAGTTTTGTTTGGAGGCAGGGAACTGAAAATTATGCCCTATGTCATAAATGCCATAATAGAAGTAAGCATGGTGTACTCTCCATGGGGCCAAAGAGGAATGGCACGCAACCTGAATTGAGAATGGAGATTATAAAAGGCTTCCTGAAGGAAACTTTGCTTTAGTGGATCCTTTTTTTGTTTGTTTTTAATTTTTAAAAATGTTTTATCTTCTTTTTTGAAAGACAGAGCATGAGCAGGGGAGGGGCAGAGAGAGAGGAAGACATAGAATCCAAAGCAGGCTCCAAGCTCTGAGCTGTAAGCACAGAGCCCAATGTGAGGCTCGAACCCACGAATGTGAGTGAGACCATGACCTGAGCCAAAGTCTGAAGCTCAACTGCTCAATTAACTGAGCCACTCAGGTGCCCCCTTGCTTCAGTGGATTCTTAAAGGAGAAATAGGAATTAACCAAGTTTGTCAGAGTTGTTAACCGTAGACAACAAAACCCACTTTAGCTGGTGCAAACAAGTGTCTAGGGGCACCTGGGTGGCTCAGTCAGTTAAGCGAATGACTTCAGCTTAGGTCATGATCTCGTAGTTTGTGAGTTTGAGCCCCACATCGGGCACTGTGCTGACAGCTCAGAGCCTGGAGCCTGCTTCAGATTCTGTGTCTCCTTCTCTCTCTGCCCCTCCCCCGCTCATGGTCTTTCTCTTTCTCAAAAATAAATGAACATCAAGGGAAAAAAAAAAAGAACAGGTATCTATTCTGTAATACTTTATAAAGTATCTTGTAATGTCTGGGAACTAGGGAACAGAGATCATAGCAGTTTGTAAATAAGAAAGAAGGAATATTTGAGAGAGATGATATATGACTGATTATACTTTCTTCTTTCAGAAATCAGTCTAGATTCTAGTTCAATAGCTGAAGAAAATGATGGACAGAACTTATGGTGACACATTCACCATGAATTCAGATACAAACAATATTATTAAATGTTTACTTGAAGGAACTACTTTTCAAAGGGAAGAATAAAAGGGAAATACAGAGGTTCCACAGCACATAGAACACGTATAACATGAAGCAAACTTTTAAGTGGGTCACATGGAAATTCTATTCCATGACCACAAAAGCAGAGGTTTCCTGGGGTTAAGTTATTACTATTATTTTCAAAAACTACCTTTATTGAGGTATAAGTTATATGCCAGGAAATTCATCAACTTTAAGTGTGCAATTTGCTGAGCTTTGGCAAATATCTGGAATTGTAACCAACATGATATAAAACATTCCATCCCTCCATAAATTCTCCCAGACTTCCTTGAAGTCAATCCTTCCCCTGCTACCTACACGTTGGGCTACACTGACCTTCTGTCTCATTGATTTTGATTTTCTAGGAAAAAATATTATAAAATATGTAGTCTTTTGTGGCTGTCATCTTTAATTTAGTACAGTGTTTAATTTTTAAAATTATCTCCCCATTAAAGAACTTTTTCAGCCATTTGTCCCCTAATTGTTTTTCCCTCTTTATGAAATTTTCATACCATAGATATATTCTTATCTGTGTACATATGGATATTTGTGTTTTATACACAGATTTTTTTCACACCTCAAGAACAGACTTCTGAGAATATATGATTTACATGTACACCAGTAAAATGCTTTTGTAATTCATCAGTGGTTCATTTTAATTGCTGGGTAATTTTGATTGTATGAATAGACATCCGTGAAATGAATAAGAATAACTGCAAATGTGTTACAAAAGTCAGTTACTAAGAGTATAACTCAACTACTGCTCTTTCTCAAATTTGATCCTCAGCCTCCCTGGTGTCAGTAAACAGATTTCTAATCACACAATTGTTCAAGTTAGGAATCTGGGAGTGACTGAGATACCTTTTCCCCTTCATTTCCTCATACGCAACCCATTAAATTCTGTCAGTGTCACCCTCTAGATTATTTCTTGAATCTGGTCTCAAGGGATCAGATTTTGACATGATCCAGACCATTATATACTTGGAAGTATTTTTTTAAAATATTTATTTATTCTGAGAGAGAGAGGGAAAGAGAGAGAGAGAATGCATGCACAAGCAGAGGGGGTGGTGGCAGAGAAAGAGGGGGAGAATCCCAAGAAGGCTCTACACTGTCAGCACAGAGCCTGATGCAGGGCTCAATCCCATTGCACTGGGATCATAACCTGAGCCGAAATCAAGAGTTGGTTGCTCAGCTGACTGAGCCATCCAGGAGCCCAAGGATTTTTTTATTCTTAAAGTGGGAAGTCACTGAATGAATTTAAGTAAGAAAATGAAATTACTTGATTAGTGTAACTAATGTTAGTATAGCTACTAACTCTTTCATTTAATAAATAACGAATTAGAATATGGATAATGAGTTAGAAGGGACTATTTAGGGAAAGGAACTTTTGAGAGGAAAGATAGTGGTTCTTTACGAATTTGAAGGTGTGGGAATGGGAGAATTGGGAGATAAGCTGCATTTTCAGTGGGACCCATGAGAATTTAGCCAAGGCCTCACTGCTAGATTACAACATAACTGTGGTGACAAAAATTACATATACACTCCTATTGCTTACTGCTGCTTTGATGTAGTTAATTTTCCTTAGCCAAACTATTAAGAATCCTAAATGAATTATGAATATTCTTGAATCATTTGTTGATGAGTCGGAAGGAACTAGAAAATTAGAATCATACTTAAAGGAAAAATATTTGTGCACTTAATACATCTACTCAACTTTCTTTCCGTGCTATGATCTTCCCCGACTGGCTGCTGCAGTACCTGTATTCATGTATCACCTTCAGATGGTGTGCAGTCCACTTTTATGCAAATCGTTTTGACTACGTACATACATACATGTCTCTGGGCGCTTGCTTCTCAGTGAGGTCTTTAACCTATTTAGGCTTAAAGAATCGATGACTTAAGTATGTTTTCAGGCTCAAGTATACAGATATGCATATGACATAGTCTCATTCTTAAGGTACATAAAGTTTACATCATCTACACAGATAAATGACAAAGTCATATTGCCAAAGCTAGGAAGGAGATATGAACAAAGCTCTGGAAGTTTTGTCAGTTATACTGGTGTTCTGTCTCTTCTAGGCGACTTCTGAAATATGGCTGACCACAACATTTCTTCCTGCAGTCCTATACTGACACCCCATCTAACAAGCCTCTACTCTATAGTGCTCATTGGAGGACTGGTGGGAGTCATCTCTATTTTGTTCCTGCTGGTGAAAATGAACACGCGGTCTGTGACTACCACAGCAGTCGTTAACCTGGTGGTGGTCCACACTGTTTTTCTGGTGACAGTGCCTTTTCGCTTGACATATCTCATCAAGCACATCTGGACATTTGGGTTGCCCTTCTGCAAATTTGTGAGTGCCATGCTACACATCCACATGTACCTCACATTCCTGTTCTACGTGGTGATCCTGGTCATCAGGTACCTCATCTTCTTCAAGCACAAGGACAAAGTGGAATTCTACAGAAAACTGCATGCTGTGGCTGCTAGTACCGGCATGTGGCTGCTGGTGATTGTCATTGTGGTACCCCTGGTTGTTTCTCAGTATGGAAATAATGAGATGTATGATGAGAGACACTGTTTTAAATTCCACAAAGAACTTGCTCGTGGCCATGTGCAAGTTATCAACTATATGATAGTCACTATTGTCATAGCCATTGCAGTGATTCTCTTGGTCTTCCAGATCTTCATTATCATGTCAATGGTGCGAAAGCTGCGTCACTCCTTACTGTCCCACCAGGAGTTCTGGGCCCAGCTGAAAAACCTTTTTTTTATAGGAGTCATCCTTGTTTGCTTCCTTCCCTACCAGTTCTTTAGGATCTATTACTTGTATGTGGTGGCACAGTCAAGTGACTGTAATGACACTGTTGCATTTTATAATGAAATCTTCTTGAGTGTAACAGCAATTAGCTGCTTTGATTTGCTGCTCTTTGTTCTTGGGGGAAGCCACTGTAAGCAAAAGATAATTGACCTATGGAATTGCCTTTTGTGCCGCTAGCCACCAACTACAGTATTCAGAATTCCTTTATATTGAGAGTAAAAATGGGCACAGAGAGGCAGGAAGGGTTATTTCATTACCTGATTAAACCATGCCTTGATGCAGCCAAACAAAAAGACTATAAAATGTCAGAGCATTCATTCCAGTTCTTATTTAATCCCTGCCGTCTCTAAATGATGTCTATAGAAATACTAGTGATGTTCAGTTCACTTGGAGCTGCAAAACAGCATTATTTTCCAGTATAAAATGTCTACTTAGCCCATGGAGGCACCATGGATTTAATGGTTTCTGAGTTTCACCAGCTTATTTTGGTTTCATCAGTTTGAAACAAGGTCTTTTTCAGGCTTTGGACAGGATTCAGCCCTCTAGTTCTTTTCATTCCAGTTAACCTTAGGTAAATTAATCCTGGCATGAATCAGCTCCAAAGACACAAACTCTACTTGGCTAATCAGGTAAGATGCCCATTCAACTCCCACCCTGACAAATAACACATAAGGGGGGGAGGGGGGGAGAACAGTAAGACACCTCTCTAGATTCCATAACTTTGGTGGGAAGTCACTTATCTAGCAATCAAGAGAAACACAACTCCTTGAGGTCATCTGCTGTAACAAGGCTGTTTAGTTTGTCCTTTGAAAAGTCAAGTTTAAGAACATGGGATCAATTTTGTCAATAAATCCAAAAATCATTTAAAAGCTTACTAAACATATATAAATGAAGATGAAACTATAAGTTAAATAATATTCCTCACCAATATGCTGGTAAACTTTAAATGAGTTCCCAAGAAAGTGATTAAATTTTTCCCTTTCTGTTTTTTGAAAAAAACTCTAGGTGTCTTGGGCCACAGTTAATTTAGATTTTTCTTGGAAACAGATGTTAAACTTTTTAGAATGTCTTTCTACCCTTAAAGTTACAAGTCTTTAAACAAAAACAATATTCTTAAAAAATAACTTTTGGGAAATCTAAAGAAAAATTAATTCAGGGGGCACCTGGGCGGCTCAGAAGGTTAGGTCAGACACTTCTCTGACTCTTGACTTTGGCTCAGGTCATGATGTCATGGCTCCTGAGTTCAAGTCCAACATCACACTCCATGCTGACAGCATAGAANCAAAATAAATAAATAAACTTTAAAAAAAAGGAAAATTAAATTAGACTATAAGATTAGGCTGCTAACTTGATACATAGATTTGTGGGTTTTTGTCCCCTTCTTGCTCACATTTCTACTATTTCCCTCAAAGTTTCATAATTTTGGAACTGATCCAGTTTCATTTCTAATGCTTCAGAAAACCTAAAGTGATTTATGCTAGGAATAGAAGAATAGAATGAATTCAAAAAAGAATAGAAATTTTTTCCCCAGCAAAATAAATGTTCAGAATTTAAAGATTNTGAGTTTTTATGATTACTAAAATTACTAAGTCATAGAAAATAATTTTGAGGAAGACACAGCAGCAACATGCTGTATAGATGACTTGTTACCAAAATATTCCTGTTTTAAAATTTCTTTTATCTCTCCTTTTTGTTTAAGGTTATATTTCCTTTATTTCTTATTACCTTCTTCTACCATTTTTTTCTTAGGTTTTTTTCCTACTAATTTTGACTCATAACAGTTGTAAGAAAATTTCTAAGATCCATAAAAGTTTTAAGAATATCTGTTATACCCATAAAATTTGTAAGAAAATAATTAGTAAAATATAACAAAAATAAACAGTATAGAATACAAATAGTAAAATATTAAAATTCCCAAACAATATTTATGGAAATTACATCAAATTTCTTTTCTTATATATCTTTGTCTTACTATCATAATATCTGTTAGCCTGTAAAATGTATTATAACTTCTTCCAGATTTTTAATATGTTTAAGCTCAGGCATTACACTTTTCCCTATATTGTTATATATTATAACAAAGGCCTAGTTCTGTGGTCCTATATGAACTATTACCCAAAATACAGAAATGCAATATTCCATAATATAAAATAATTTATTCATCAATATTTAGAAAATAAGTGGACATTTTCAATTTNATCGCATACAGGAGTGGGGGCATTACTGGCCTCTCTGGCCATTTCTGAATATCCAAATTATAAGAGTGTGCATTTTGTGGCTGGGGTCAGAGACATCTTGCCTTGCACATAACTGTCTGCATAATAAATAGTTATCAGGTCTTGCTGTGTATTTGAATGTTCTTTCAGACATTTATGAAGTGAAACATATGCTCATAATAATTAGAATAGTTAGTCAGGTTTTATTGCATTTTCATAAACACATAGTATTTTGGTGTTGTTTTAATTTTCTGAATTTTCCAGAAATGTAGCTACGATTATCTGTGAATTTTGCTTTAAAATCGTAAAAGTGTTACCAAAAATTTGCAATAAAAAGTAAAGTTTGAGGTCTGCAAGCATTGAGACCAACTGAGCCAGCAGAGAGTCAATTTAAAAGGGAGATTTACCAAACATGGCATTATAAACAGAAAAAATATTCCTGTATTTTGAGAATACTGAAACCTTAGCTTGATTCAATTCTAAATTCTTTCTTCCATTTCTGTAGTGATTAAAAGAGTAAACGTAACTTTTAAGAAAATACATATGTGTATTTTCTTTTTTGATAAGACAAAGGCATTTCCCTGAGCCTCACAACTCTCAAACTTATAATGGTCAATATCTACCAGATTTTAAACCCAGAGATAATGATAATTTTTGAGGCACAGACAGAAAGATTGTTTCTGGCACCCATTAAAAAGCACTCTACACAGCCTTTGTTTATTTCCTAATTGTTCTCTGAAAGGGTTTTTGATTCCCTTTCCTCTTTAACCTGACATAGATTAGGTAGAAATAAGCTATTTTACTTTTAGGCTTTGTGTGGAATGATTCAAGAAGAGGTGAAAATATGTAAATCCTCCTCTAATCCTCCTGAATGGAGCTGCCAGTAACACTGCTTTCCTAAGTTAATAAAGCAGTTGTGAAGGAGGGCAGTGCGCCAAGACATGTTCAGTCATCAACTCTTGAGTAGGTCAGTGAGGTGAAACTGTGAAGTTGCCATTTGTTAAATTACACAGATTTTACCCATTTACCCTCTAATAAGACAAGGCATAGACCAAGGACTCTCACACCTTTTGGGGTTGATAGAAACAAGGAAACTCTCTTTGTAATAGGGGCTGTTTACAGCACTTTGGAAATAGTTGGTAACAAAAGCCCTATGGTAAAGGGGCACAGTGATAGCGGATTTGCTTGGGTAATGCCAAAAAAGGAAAACCCTAAAGACACCCCCCCAAAAAACTGTTATAATAAAGGAAATCAGTAAAGTTACAAAATACAAAATCAGTGGTCAAAAATCACTTGCATTTCTATTTGCTATCCACAAGCTATCAGAAAGAGAAATTAAGAAAGCAATCACATTTACAATTACATGAAAAAGAATAAAATACTTAGAAATAAATTTAACCAAGAGGTAGAAGAGCTATTCAAAGAAAATTCTAAGATGCATGGAAAGATATTCCATGCTCATGGATTGGAAGAATTATTATTGTTAAAATGTCCATACCACCAAAAGCAATCTACTGATTCAAAGCAAAATCAAAATTCCAGTGGCATTTGTCACAGAAATAGAAAAAAGAAAAACAACCCTAAAATTTGTATGAAACTACAAGAGATTCCCCAAAAGCCAAAGCAATATTTAGAAAGAAGAATCAAGCTGGAGGCATCAATCTTCCTGATTTCAAACTACATTATAAAGCTATAGTAATCAAAACAGTATAATACTGGCTTAAAAATAGATTCATAGATCAGTGGAAAGAATAGAGAGCCCAGAAATAAAACAACGCATATATAATCAGTTACTTTATGGCAAAGGAGCCAAGAATATACAATGGGGAATGGATAGTCTCCAATAAATGGTTGGGAAAACTGGACCACCACATGCAACATAATGAAATGGGACACTTGTCTTATGCCATGTGCAAAAATCAGCTTAAAATGGATTAGACTTAAATTTAAGATATGAAACCAGAAAACTCCAGGAAGAAAACATAGGAAGTAAGCTCCTTCACACTGGTCTTGGCAATGATTTTTTTGGATTTGAATCCAAAAGTAAAGGTAACAAATGCAAAAATAAAAAAGTGGGACTATATCAAACCAAAAGGCATCTATACTGTGAAGGAAACCATCAACAAAATGAAACGGTAACCTACCAAATGAAAGAAAATATTTGCAATCAAATAGCCAGTAAAGTACTAATATCCAAACTATATAAAGAACATACAACTCAATAGCAAAAAATCCCCCAAAACAATCTGATTAAAAATAGGCAAAGGAATTGAATAGACATTTTTGTAGTTATGACTTACAAGTGGCCAACTGGTACATGAAAAGATGCTCAATGTTACCAATCAGGGAAATGCAAAGCAGAGCCACAAAATGAGATATTACTTCACACTGTCAGAATTGCTGTCACCAAAAACACAAGAGATAACAAATGTTGGTAAGAATGTGGAGAAAAGATAACCTATGTACACTGTTGGTAGAATGTAAATTGGTACAGCCACTATGGAAAATAGTACAAAGTTCCTCAAAAAATTAAAAATAGAACATCATATGTTCCAGCACCCCAATTTCTGGGTATATATCCAAAGAAATTGAAAACAAGATCTCAAAGAGATATCTGTACTCCCATGTTCACTGCAGCATTATTCACAATAGCCAAGGTATGGAAACGACATAAGTGTCCATCAACAGATAAATGGATAAAGAAGATATATACAGTTGACCTTGAACAACATGAGTTTGAGCTGGGTATGTCCACTTATGCACGGATTTTTTTCAATAAATACAGTACAGTTTCATAAATGTATTTTTTTCTCCTTATGATTTTCTTAACATTTTTTTCTCTAGCTTACTTTTTTTGGAATAGATAAAACATGTAACATACAAAATATGTTAATCAAATTTTTGTTATTGATGAGGGTTTTAGAGTGATGGGGGTCCAGAGCTGATGGCCAAGAAAGAATTCTTGAGATGTCTTTGTACAAAAAAGGTGATTTTATTAAAGTATGAGGACAGGGCCTATGGGCAGGAGCTGTACTGCAGTTGTGAAGAGTACTGGTTATATACTATGGAGTTGGGGGTGATAAAGTCAAGAGGAAGTTTCTTAAAGGGATTTCCATATGCTAAAGAAGATTCTTATATCTAGATTACTATTGTCAAGCTAAGGCTGTTTTTCCCTCTAGCAACGCATTATCATTAAGAAAGTAGGGAGTTCCTGGAGACTAGGCTATTGATAAGATTGCCTTTTTCTTATAATTTACTAAGATATTTGTAAACTGATGGAGACTCCTGTCCTGCATGACTGTGATCTCTATCAGTTAACCATTTGTTTTCCCTTTTCCTTTGGCATCCAGGAGTACCTGAGGAATGTCACAAATATCCTACCTGAGGGAAGGTGATTTGGGGAGTGTCAGCTTGTCTTATGCCACTTCATCAGCTTCCAAGTCAACAGTAGACTATTAGTATTTACGTTTTGGGGGAGTCAGAAATTCTACATGCATTTTCGACTTTGCAAGGGGTTAATGCACCAACTCCTGTATCGTTCAGGGTCAGATGTGTGTTCTTGCCTCTGTGATTGTTTGTGTATGTATAATACCATATACGGTATGCAGAATCAAAAAAAGGTCAAAACTATATAAGTAGAGAGTAGAATAGTGGTTACTAGAGTCTGGGATGGTGGGGAAATGGGGAGATGTTGGGTCAAAAAGTACAAATTTGTATTTATGCAGGATGAGCAAGTTTAGAGATTTAATGTAAAGGCATGATGACTATATTTAATTTTGTTTTGAACACTGGAAATATGTTAAGAGTAGATTTTAAGTGTAATCCTTGCAAATATGGTAACTATGTGAGGAAATATATTAAACTGTAGTAAATCTTGCAATACATATACGTGTATCAAATCAGCATGTTATATACTTCAAATATATTTAATTTTTATTTAAAAAAATTTTATTCTGGGGGACCTGGGTGGCTCAACTTAGAAGTTGGGCATCAACTTCAGGCTCAGGTCATGATTTCACAATTCATGAGTTTGAGCCCTGCATCGGGCTCTGTGCTGATAGCTTGGAACGTGAAGCCTGCTTTGGATTCTGTGTCTTTCTGTCTCTCTCTGTCTCTTTGGGTTCTGTGTCTCTCTGTCTCTGTCTCCTCACCCCCACACCCCTGTGCTCTGTCTGTGTCTCTCTCTCTGCCTTTCAAAAATGAACAAACATTAAAACAAGTTAAAAAACTTTTTTGGAGTCTCCCTCTATGCCCCTCACCCCCTTCTCTCAAAATTAAATAAACCTTAAAAAATTAAAAAGAGAAAAAGAGGGGGGAGTGTCTGGGTGACTCAGTTGGTTAAGCATCCAACTTGGGCTCAGGTCATGGTCAGGTCATGATCAGTTCAAGCCCCACATCCACCTCTGTGCTGACAGCTCAGAGCCTGGAGCCTGTTTCAGATTCTGTGTCTCCCTTCTCTGCCCCTCCCCTGCTCACACTCTTTCTCTTTCTCAAATATAAATAAACATTAAAAACATTTTAAAAAATACATTAAGGATAGTATTAGCTTTCATCTTCTGTCATGAAGCCACTGTCAGTACTTAAGTTTACTAAAGGCAAAAAGGCAAATGTTTTCTTTATTTTAACACTAGATGGCAGCCTGAAGTAACAAATTGTATCTGCTTTTCAAAGCTTGTTTACTTGAGTTTTGAGCTTAGCTTACTTAAAAAAAAAAAAAAAAAAAAAAAAGGAGGTTGGGGAGAAGAGAAAATGAAGTAAAAATAAACTTTTAGAATTTTCAGAACTCTGCATTACATTCTCAGATTTGGCTTTTTTTTTTTTCTTAAAAAAAAACCAACTGTTTTTTTGTAGCAATTTGGTTGAAAAGATACTGTTAAAATATATCTCTAGCTATAAAAGCAACAATAATTCTGAAAGCAAATATTTTTTTACTTACTTCATATTTAGAGATTTTTGTACTTTATTTTAATAATGGTTTGTTGAAGCTAATGTATTGATCCCAAATTAAGTTAATTCTTAGAAATAATGTGTAGAGTACAAACAAAGCACTATTGTTTTTGTAGAGGATTGGGATTTTGGTAATCTGTGTTTTGTTTTGCTTTGTTTTGTTTTGAATGCTTGCCAATTAGTAAAACATTTGAATGCTTTTAAGACAGGGTTTCAGGGGGCGCCTGGGTGGCTCAGTCCTTTAAGCATTCTGTGCTGACAGCTCAGAGCCTGGAGCCTACTTAGATTGTGTCTCCTGCTCTCTGCCCCTCCTCTGCTCACGCTCTGTCTCTCAAAAATAATAAAACATTAAAATGATGATAATGATGATGATGATAATAATAATAAAAGACAGGGTAATAATAATAATAATAAAAGACAGGTTTTCAGGAAACTTCCTTACATTTGAAATCCTGAAAAGGCTAGAGTTTATGAGGAGCAAGCCAGTACCTTACTTTTAAGTCTTTCTCTCCAATGATAGACTTTGACTAGCTCTCAGAAACTTTATTTTTCTGACTTGTAGATAGTGTGGTGAGATATTTCTCTAACCACTTTGATACAATTTATCACTGCTGAAACCTATATCAGAAAATAAAAAAATCCAGGGAAGAGAAAGCAAGTTAAGATTTATCCTCTCTGCCACAAGAATAAATATATGGTGTCCACTGGATGCCTAGTAGAGAAGTATTCATGAGGAACATGTATTGGGATTTTTAGTGTGAAAAAGTTGGTTCTTGTTTTAATAACCTCAAGCTTTAAGAAAAATTACAAATAAAATAAAAATAACTTTTTTCCTGAACCATTTCAGGACAAGTTACTGACCTGTTGCCCCATCACTTTCTAACATTTTAGTGAGAATTTCTCATCAACAAGGACTGTTTCTCCTACAAATCATTAAACAAGCTTAAAAATCAGAAGTTAACATTGATTCATTACTACCATCTAATCCACAGACCCCATTTAACTGTCATGTTGCTTCTATCTCCTTCATTCTGAAATAGTTCTTTGGTTATTCCTTATTTTCCATGACCTTGATACAAACTATTTTTTGGTAGTTTGTCTCTTAGTTTGGGTTTGCCTCATGATTAGATTCAGATTATGTATCTTTGGTAGTAATATCATAGAAGTGATGCTGCTTTCTTTCTTTTTTTCCTTAAAGTTAACTTATTTATTTTGAGAGAGTATGTACACATACTAGGGAGGGACAGAGAGAGAGAGGGAGAGAGAGATTCCTAAGCTGACAGTGAGGAGCCCTACACCAGGCTTGATCTCACAAACCTGAACCCATGAGATCAAGACCTGACCTGAAACCAAGAGTTGGACACTTAGCTTAACTGACTGATCCATCCAGGTACCACATTTTATTATATTTCATTACCATGAGGTGGTCTACAATTTTGACTTGTCCCATTGATACAGGAAACAAAGGCAAATGAAAAATTAAATTTCCCTACTGCCTACAGCCCATTGACAAGTTCTTGAAACAGGCAGAGCAACCTTCCTCTGGGACCTTAGCTGCTGTGATGTTGACACTTTGCTAAGGACAAAAGGCAATCTTAGCCCAATCCTCAGGACCCTTTGAGTCTTTGATAGATGAGAGTCCTTTTAAAAATTTCCCCTTATCTTTACTTCCTCAAACTCCCAAGTATATAATCAGTCACTCCTCATGACTCTAGTGTAGCTCTTTCTGCCCAAAGGTCCTGTTCCTCTTGCTTTAATAAAAGCACCATTTTGCACCAAATATGTCTCAAGAATTCACTCTTGGCTGTTAGCTCCTAACCCCAACACTTCAAACCACATCACCATTACTGATGACATTCACTTTGGTCACTTAATTAAGATAGTGTTTGCCAGATTTCTCCACTGGAAAGTTCCTTTTTCCTCTTTGTAATTACATATTTTGTGGGAGCTATTTTGTTTTTTTTTCCTTTTATATTTTTTGTTTGTTTTTTTTTTAATAGTTTATTGTCAAATTAGTTTCCACATAACACTCAGTGCTCATCTCCACAAGTGTCCTCCTCCATGCCCATCCCCCCTCCCCCCACATCCATCAGTCCTCAGTTTTTGTCAGCATTCAAGAGTCTCTCATGGTTTGCCTCTCTCCCTTTCCCCCACCATTTCCGCCCTTCTTCTCCCCCTTGTTCCTCCGTCAAGTTCCTCCTAATCCTCCTATACGTGCAAACATATGATATTTGTCCTTCTCTGCCTGACTTATTTCGCTCAGCATAACACCCTCAAGGTCCATCCATGTTGCTACACATGGCCAGATTTCATTGTTTCTCATTGCCATGTAGTATTCCATGGTATAGATAAACCACATCTTCTTGATCCATTCATCTGTTGATGGACACTTAGGCTCTTTCCATGTTTTAGCTATTGTGGAGAGTGCTGCTATGAACATTGGGGTACATGTGCTCCTATGCATCAGCATTTCTGTATCCCTTGGGTAAATTCCTAGCAGTGCTATTGCTGGGTCATAGGGGAGTTCTATTGTTAGTTTCCTGAGGAACCTCCACACGGTTTTCCAGAGGAGCTGTACCAGTTTACATTTGTGGGAGCTATTTTGAATCTATGTGTAATCATATTCCTCATCAAACAATGGCCAACTATCATGAAAAGATGCTCAATATCACTAGCAAAGAAAAGCAAATAACATTTTTATCAGAAGATTTTTTTTTAAGTTTGATAATATCTCTTCATTGTGAGAATAAAAGTCACTGTTGTTGGAAGGGCATATTAGTATTGCTTTTTGGGACAGCAAGCTGGAAATACTTATAGGAGTTTTAAAGGTACTTATCTCTGGGTATAGTAATTCTACTTCTATAAATATGTCCTCAAGAAATCCACACATGCACAAAGATATAGGATGTATAAAGCAAGGGTATACCGCAGCATTATTTATTTTAGCAAAAAGTCAGAAAGAAACTAAATGTCTTCAAGTGGGATGATTAACTAATAAGCCATGTATATTCATGTTTTAGAATTGTATGCATTAACTGAAAACAGAAGTCAATGTTTTGACTTGGAAGAAAACTTATTATTAAGGATAAAACAGCAAGTTGTATCCCTTCTCCATATCTCAGGCTGTATGCACACAACCAATCTGGAACACACCAATTTCTGTAACCTTGCAGGAAGTGAATCAGGACAATACTAACCCTCCTCACTCTCTTCTTGTCCTCAAGTTTCTGCCAGTGTCCCCCACTGCTGAATCAAACCAGCCTTCTAGGTTACAAAACACCATGGTGAAGGATGGAAAGTGAATCTGGAGGACAGTAAGTGAATCTGGAGAAGCAAACAGAAAACACACCTCAATCCAAGGCACCGTCTTTTGCCATAGCCTCCTAAAAGTTCTTAATTGCTCTCAGGGCTGTCTCATTTGCCACTCTGTTGTCATTTATGCAACAGTTAAAGGAATCTTTTATTTCTCCACTCAAAACTTTTTAACAGCTTCTTATTACACAGTAAAATCCAAAGTTACTGGCCATTTTTCCAGCATCATGGCAATCATTCCCTATGACACTTCACTCCAACCTCACAGGTCTTGCAATTCCTTGAATTTGCCAATCAAATTCCAGCCTCAGGTTTTTTACACCTGTTGTTCCTGCCTGAAACACTCTCTCCCCAGATATTCCCATGGTTTTCCCCTTTATTTCATTTACATTTTGTCTAAGGAGTCACCTCAGGGCACCTGGCTGACTCAGTAGAGCATGTGACTCTTGATCTCAGGGTTTATGTTTGAGTTTCACATTGGGTATAGAGCTTATTTCCAAACAAAACAAAACACACAACTATCTAAAAAATGAAGTGTCCCCTCTTCAGAAAGACCTTCACTGATCATCTCATCAAAAATGTACTCCTATTACACTCTATTCCATACCTTGCTTTATTTTTCTTCACACTATTTCTTATTCTCCGGCATTATATAATTGATTTATTTGAAATTTTAAATCAATTTTTTCTCTTCAGGAAGCAAATCCTCTATTACAGATTCATTGATTCACAAAGATTTGTTTTTTTAAAATTATAGTTTATTGTCAAGTTGGTTTCCATGACACCCACTGCTCATTCCAACAAGTGTCCTCCTCGATGCGCATCACCCATTTTCCCCTCTCCCCCACCCCCATCAAACCTCAGTTTGTTTTCAGTATTTAAGAGTCTCTTATTGTTTGCTTCCCTCCTTCTCCTTAACTATTTTATCCCCTTCTTCTCCCCCATGGTCCTCTGTAAGTTTCTCCTGTTCTACATATGAGTGGAAACATATGGTATCTATCCTTCTCTGCCTATTTTGCTCAGCATAACACCCTCGAGTTCCATCCACATTGCTACAAATGGCCAGATTTCATTCTTTCTCATTGCCATGTAGAATTCCATTGTATATATAAACCGCATCTTCTTGATCCATTCATCAGTTGATGTTTATTTAGGCTCTTTCCATGATTTGGTTATTGTTGAAAGTGGTTCTATGAACATTGGGGTACATGTGCCCCTATGCATCAGCACTCCTGTATCCCTTGGTTAAATTCCTAGTAGTGCTATTACTGGGTCCTAGGGGAGTTCTATTGTTAATTTTTTGAGGAACCTCCACACTGTTTCCCAGAGGGGCTGCACCAGTTTACATTCCCACCAACAGTGTAGGAGGGTGCCCGTTTCTCCACATCCTCGCCAGCATCTAGAGTCTCCTGATTTGTTCATTTTAGCCACTCTGATTGGCATGAAGTGATACTCAGAAATTTGTTTCAAAGAATTCTGAAATCCAAGCTAGCCCAGTATGTTTACCAGCCAAAACCTAAAAACTCAAGCACTGCATTACAACTCAAATATATCCTTATACATGAAGATGTTTTTATTTTCTCTTCAAGATGACAACCAATAATCAGAAAGTCTTGTTCATTACAGTAACTTAAACATAAAAACAAGTTTTAAAAAAAAAATTATTTAGAGAGAGCAAGTGTGCATGTGTACATGTGCATGCAGGGGAAGGGCAGAGAGAGAATTCCAAGCAGGTTCCATGCTGTCAGTGCAGAGCTCCATGTGAAGCTTGATCTCATGAACTGGGAGACAGTAACCTGAGCTGAAATCAAGAGTTGGACACTTAACCAACTGAGCATAGAGCCTGATGCAGCTCAAACCCAATAACCTTGAGATCAAGACTTGAGTCAAAATTAAGAGTCTGAAACTCAAGTGGCTGAGTCACCCAGGTGCCCCTAAAAACAAGTCTTTACTGGCTAAAGACCAGAAATACTTAATAATACTAAACTGAAATAACTGTATTGGCAAGAACTTTTATAAATTTTAGAAACTGTATTCCCATCTTAGCACTGTGGAAGAGAAGAAAGTTGCCTAGGTATACCACTTAGTGCAGTAGATTTGATGGCATTTTCCTGATTTCTCTCAACTAATGAAGAATATCACATATGTCTTTATAAAGCTAGATGTTAAAGATGTTTGCCACCATTTACATAACATTGTTCTGGTTATCCTCTGTGTGACAATCCTAAGACTTAGTGGTTTAAAACAATAACCACTTTATTACATTTCAAAATTTCATTCACCAGGCATTCAGGTATGGCTTGGTTTCTTCTGTTCCATATGCCATTGATTGTGGTCACTCAGTGCCATTCAGCTGGCAGATGTGCTGGTCTGGAGGGTTCAAGATGGATTCACTTACATGTCTGGTGCGTTGGCGGGTATGGTCAGAACTCTAAGCTCAGACATTAACTGAAGCACCTTCACATGGCTTCTAGAATGTGGTGAGCTCAGGATAGTCTCACATCCTATGCTGTAACTGGTTTCCCCAAGACAGAGTGTTCTAAGAGGCCCAAGCAGAAGCTGCAAGGCTTTTTATGCCCTAGCTATGCAAGTCCCAGAACACTGCGTCTGTCACATTTTATTCATTAAGCAAGTCACTAAGCCCATTCCAGATTCAAAGGAAAGTAAGAAAAAGGCTCTATTTCTTTTTAAAATATTTTTTTAACTTTTATTTATTTTTGAGAGACAGAGAGTGATAGAGCATGAATGGGAGAGGAGCAGAGAGAGAGGGAGACAGAGAATCCAAAGCAGGCTCCAGGCTGAGCTGTCAGCGTAGACCACAATGCGGGGCTCGAACCCACGAACTGCGAGATCATGACCTGAGCCGAAGTCAGACGCTTAACCGACTAAGCCACCGAGGTTCCCCATATCTGCTATTTCTTGATGGGAGTATGACATGCTTATACAGAGAGGGAAAAAATTGATGATAGCCATCTATCATCATGATAGTACTAGATCATGACTACAGATCAATACCAAGCAGTCCATCACCAAAGAAAAATTATCTTTAAAATACTGCAATTTAATGTAACTGCTATCTTTAGTTTTTCAATTCTAGGTCTGAAATACTTCCAAGTATTTTTGATAGCTATGCTAAATTGTTATGGCCAATGATTATCCACTTATATGACATGAATTTTCCTTCATATTTTCATCCCAGTTATAGTTTTGACTGCTTGTCAAATAAAATTTTGTGAGATATTTCAGGTAAACATACATACAGAAAAACACAGTACACTGCAAATCAGAGGTTAATAACAAATCATGCCANACATTGGGGTACATGAGCTCCTATGCATCAGCATTTCTGTATCCCTCTTCCAAGTATTTTTGATAGCTATGCTAAATTGTTCTGGCCAATGATTATCCACTTATATGACATGAATTTTCCTTCATATTTTCATCCCAGTTATAGTTTTGACTGCTTGTCAAATAAAATTTTGTGAGATATTTCAGGTAAACATACATACAGAAAAACACAGTACACTGCAAATCAGAGGTTAATAACAAATCATGCCATCTTGAGCCAACACGTTATACTAGTCACCAATGAGGCCTCATTTTTTTTTAATGTTTTACTTATTTCTGAGAGAGAGAGCATGAGCAGGGTAGGGTCAGAGAGAGAGGGAGACACAGAATCTGAAACAGGCTCCAGGTTCTGAGCTAGCTGTCAGCACAGAGCCTGACACAGGGTTCAAACCCACAAACTATGAGATCATGACTGGAGCCAAAGTCGGAGGCTTAACCGAATAAGCCACACAGGCACCCCATCATTTTCCCAAATGTGAAGGGGGTTAAAGATGATACTTAACACAGGAGTCAATCAATAGCAGGAATAAAGAAAGGGTTAGATATTACAAATCCTACAGACATCAAAAAGATAAAGGGTATGAACACATGTATGTCAATACGTTTGACAACTTAAATGAAATGGACAAAATCTTTGAAAAACATCTTTCCAAAACAAACACAAAATCAAAAAGAAAATATGAATAGCCTCATTTCTATTTTAAAAATTGAGGGTATGGGGCGCCTGGGTGGCTTAGCCGGTTAAGCGTCCGACTTTCGCTTAGGTCANAATTGAATTTGTTCTCAAAAACCTCTTAAAAAACAAAAAAAAAACAAAAAACAAAAACAAAACAAAACAAATCAAAATAAAACCTTTAGGTCCAGGAGATTTTGCAACCAAATATTAAAGTGAGAAACCTGAGGTAATGGTGAGGAAATGCAGTAAAACAAGTTTAGGAGGAAGAGATAATCAAACTTGCTAGATATATGTCTTAGGAAAGAAAATTCCAAATTATATTTTGTTTCATTTTGCCTTATTCAGGAAAATGTAACNTGACCCTCCCCTGCTCACGCTGTCTCTCTCTCTCTCTCCTAGAAATAAAAAAAATAAAAAAAATAAATTGAGGGGTTGGTTGAGTGGCTCGCCGGTTAAGTGTCCGACTTCGGCTCAGGTCATGATTTCACGATTCGGGAGTTCAAGCCCTGTGTCAGGCTCTGTGCTGACAACTCAGAGCCTGGCCTGCTCTGGATTCTGTCTTCATCTCTCTCTGCCCCTCTCTCACTCATGCTTTGTGTCTCTCTCTCAAATAAATCAACATTTAAAAAAAATTGAATTTGTTCTCAAAAACCTCTTAAAAAACAAAAAAAAAAACAAAAAACAAAAACAAAACAAAACAAATCAAAATAAAACCTTTAGGTCCAGGAGATTTTGCAACCAAATATTAAAGTGAGAAACCTGAGGTAATGGTGAGGAAATGCAGTAAAACAAGTTTAGGAGGAAGAGATAATCAAACTTGCTAGATATATGTCTTAGGAAAGAAAATTCCAAATTATATTTTGTTTCATTTTGCCTTATTCAGGAAAATGTAACTTGCCATAGTTTATGTGGAATCTGTTATATTTGAAAAAAAAAAAAATAGACACACTTCTAACAATGACAAAACAGTTCAATTACTCTAGAAAATGAACTTACATAAGATTTAAGATCAGTAAATGAAGGAAACATTATTCAGGTCAAAATGAGCATTCAGAAAATCCATATTCTATTATAGTGTACTGAAAGTGACTTTTCACATCTAAATAGGTAAGTGTGGTTACCAGAACAATCATAAACAGTGATTATGTGTCACTTTAAGAGAGTTGGTAGCAAACATTCCATGGCAATAAGACAAAATGGCAGGTTCTCTATAAAGATCAAAGTATACTTAATATGCTCTCGGTTCAGTTGTGAAAATGACTGAATGAAATAAACACTTCTAGAAATAATATATATTTGAAGTTATAGAATATAGGTGAAGTTTAAACTTTATAAAATAAAATCTAAATCAAGAGATAAATTACTTAAGATGAAGATAATTGGTAAAGAATTAAAGGCTTGACTGAAAAATTTTCAATTTAGAATTCAGGTAAATCCAACATAAGAAAGATTTAGTAATCACCAATAAGTTATGTTTAGTACTACTGGATTTTTAGATTTGTGAGTTTTATTTATTTTTAAATCATTCTACATATCACAATTGAAAACAGAAATCTTGGAGTAAATATTTTGTGACTTTCTAGATGGGGCCTCAAATTGAAAAGAGTCATATCCATATTTTAACTATTTTAAATTTCTATTTGCAGTTAACAGGTAAATGAGATACACATTAGGGCAAAAGAGCCAGCACTGAATTAGAATAGGCTTTGAAACTGAGCAATTTAAAATTCTTATAAAGTTAGTGTTCTATAGCATTTAAAAGTAATTAGATATAAGCATAATGCTGTATACTTTATCTACTACACAATATTCAAATACAGCCACAAGAGACAGCATATTATTGTGTTTTTCCAAAACTAATTGAGGGCCTACTAGGTGCTAAAAGGGTTAAGAGTATGTCATCCCAAAACATACCACTTTGATATATGGACTGTTTTCAGTTGAAGACAACTGAGAAGAAGCAGACACACACACACAAAATAACCTTCTGGTTCTCTCCTATATATACTAGGAAGAGCAGAATAATTCTTAATCACTGGAGACAACTCTAGGCTTATCAGCATCACAGTAAGCTATGTAAAAAAAAACTTACTAAAACAACCCTTATCTTCCCTTAGTTTCCTCCATATATTTACCTAGCCATAGCTTGCCATTCCTAGGGACATAAACCCCTTAACTTTTGTCTTATCACTGCTCTGGTTTTTTTGTTTTATCTGAGAAAGAGAGAGAGAGAGAGAGAGAGAGAGAGAGAGAGAGAGAGAAATGAGTGCGGGAGAGTGGCAGAGGGAGAGAATCCTAAGCAGGCTCTGCAACAATGCAAGGCTCAATTCCATGACCCTAGGATTATGATCTGAGCCAAAATCAAGGGTCAGATGCTCAACCAACTGAGCCACCCAGGTGCCCCTCACTTCTCTTTGTTAAGATGCTATATAAGCCCCAAGTTCTGACCACCCCTTTGAGTTACCCATTGCTGAGTTACCCACAAGCATGTGCCATGCACGTGTTAATATGCTAATGAACTGTTTGTTGTTCTCTGGTTAATCAAACTTTTGTCAGTTTGTTTCATAGGCCCACAAACTCAAAGAAGGCAGAGAATTTTTTTCCTCCCCTATAGTGCCAAAGATGAGTAAGTATTGATCTTCACTTCTTTGTAACTTACAGTGTAATCAGAGACTGATACTTAAGGTGGTAATTACAACAAAGAATTATCTAGCTATAATGATAAAGAGTTTGTGAAGACAGAGAGAAAAACTATGTGTGTGTGTGTGTGTGTGTGTGTGTGTGTGTGTGACCACACTGGAAAGGGGACATTGAAAATTGTTCTTCAGTGATACAAAGGACCTACCACCCACGAAGTTCTTGTTTCAATTCTGCCCAGATTAACAAAAGAAAGAGACAGAAAGGGGAGATTTGTGGGAATACATGATCTAAGTTTGGAAGCAATTTCTCCTATGCCAAACGTTACTTGTTAAAACCAAGTGCTCCATTCTCTATTCTTAGTAGTGGTGTCTCCTCATCTCCTCAGTACTTTGCTGTTGCTAAAGAAGGAGCAGCTTACCTCAGTGTGACTTGGACTGGTTTTTGCAGTCTTTCTTATTAAAAGGCTTTGTTTATAGTATTTTTCTTCAGAAATGCATTTCTCTGATGATACCCAGTAATGTGCTTCTGCCTGACAAAGGAGACTTGATTATATCACTGAGGCAAGACAGATTTTTCAGCCTTCTTAGTCTCAGCTCTATGCCCCTCCTATATTCTACCCCATATTTTCCCTTCATATTTTCTCATTTCCCAAGTTAATAAAATTAAACTTGCATCTGGACTGTAAGTTGATATGCCAAAACAGGTTTCAGACCTCCAAAGCACCAAATTTTAACATAGCAAACAAATTCTCTCCTTAACATATTACTTAATGTTCCAAAGAGGAATAAATGAATGCTTTCTTATTTAATGACTGAGGATCGTCTGGAAAATCTGAATGAGGCCCTTTGCTCTCCTATCTCATTCTTCCAAAACTCCTTCTCATATTTTAATTCCCCATCATTGAACTGATTGACTTCTTTTTCATCCATGGTTTAGATATGTTCTAATCTCATGTCAGCAAATTCATTTTCACCTAGACTAAGCACATTAGCAAGTTCAATAAAATTAACCTCATTTCACATTTATGATATTCTAGTCTGTTGTGCATATTAAAACACTATGCATTTTTATTAATAGAAAACCTGAACCATGCACTGAGAAAAATAAAGATCAGGCTCGCTCTGAAATTGGCTCCTGTTCCATTGCTTCTTATTTTGAACTATATTTCAATAATCAAGAAACAAGTGTACTTACATAGTATTTTCCAAAAATCAAAACAGTACTTACATAATCTCTGAATTTATTTTTCTGATAGTCTATATACTAATTTGAACATTAAAGTCTGTTTTTCAGAAAATATGAAATAACATTGGTCTGAAACTCTTAAAAATTGTGTAGAATTTACCCAGCCCACTTTTGCATATGTGCCGATTTCCTTTCAATTCCAGTTCTATTCCACATAGCTAAATTGGTGGTTTTCTTATGTATTCAAATCTAGGTTTTCCCATGTTTTTGTTGCAGAGTGCTAAGAGGGAAAAAAGTATGTAAAGAGCTTTATGATTTATAGCACAATGTAAAATGTAAGGTATTATTGCATTGTCTAAATTTTTTGGAGTCATTTATCCCTTTCCTAATAGAAATATGGTTTCTTTTTCCAGAAAAATGTCTATATACATAAGGTATTGCATGAAATTTTAGGGGATCCACTGATCCTCCTGGAGACTTCCTAAAGTCCAGACTCCCATGTTAAACAACTTTAGTCTGGAAGAAATGGTACTTCACATTTACAAGGTCTGTTTATAGCCTGCCAATGAAAGATTTAAAGTTGCATTACATATGTCAAAGCTATGTTCTCAAGCTTTTTTGAGATTTATAGAACATCTGTGTGGATTGTAAGCTGCACGCCACTGGATGTTGTAATGTCTCCAAATATAGAAAATAATTTAAAAATAAAGTAGTATTATTTTAATTATAATTCAAGGTAGTAATTTAACAGAGCCTGCTTGAATAATGGGGCAATAATGCATCATGGAGTTGCAAATTGGTTAATTTATCTAGTGATTGTCTCAATGTGGAGACAGTTAGGCCCAACGAAATAGTTCTTGAAATATGGTTTAGTAGGTGCAAGTTGCTTACTTGACAAATATTTATGGAGCTCCTACTCTGGACAAGAAATTGTGCTACACAATGAACCATTTATTAAAAGCTTGTAAAAAAACTTACACTTTGAAGTATGAAAATTTATATTGGGAATATGAAAACAAGTAAAGAAGCAATAATGATACTGGAAGATAGGTATTAGGGTAGGGGCAAGTAAAGGTAGCTTAAGAGACTACAAAGGCCATCTGGAAAGGCGAATGAAGGGTTTTGAGATAAAATAATGAATAGGTCAGTCCTAAAGGATGAATAGAAATAAGCCCATTACCCTTAAATGTGCTTTAAAAGTCAGCATCCTATAAGCCTTGTTACAAAAAACTGCAGCCCTCCTCCATTTCTTACTCCTGTCCACAGTTTCCAACGACATATGCAGATTCTTTATGTATTTCCCTATTTAACTCAAAATAACATGCTTAATTTGCTATATTTACAGTTCTTGCATTTAGGCATTCTGTTTTGATATCCCACTATGGTTGATGAGGATTTTGCTTCAATTACACCATCCCACTCCTTGCTGCTGGCCCCAGGACAATCATATGCACGCGAGTGGATGTGCGCAGCACACATCCCCCTCCCCGTGCCACACCTTATCTTCCTAATATATCAGTGCTTATACTGTATTTATACTATGCAAATGCAATATTACTAAAATATAATGGCCTGACCATACTACACATATTGTATATTCTGATTTGTTTGTATAGTTTTTTCTGTATTTACTATTAATTCAACCCTAAATTCTACCCCAGATATATGAGATTCATCTGCAGGTGTTAACATGTCAGTTATTCTATCAATTTTCATATTCTTGAAGAACTTTGAGCCTTCTGACCTACTCTAATTTGGACTGGTGGCTCTGTAGGCCTGTGGTCAAGCTGTTAAGTTGGGACCTCCTTTAATTACCAACTTGAGATTCCCTCTCCTTCTTTACTTAATTTCCTTTTTCCTATTTCTAATCTCAGGATCAACTGAATAAAATAACATCGAGGGTATAATTTTGTAAGATAAGCCATTCTTCTGATTTTCTTTTACAGCTTTATTTCCCTAGGATGTATTTTCCAATGGCTGTCTTAGAAAGGGCAGAGAGGATGCAAGATTTTGAGACTTTGGATATAGAATTTGATCTTAGAAATCTTTTCCTCAGAATTTTCAAATCATTGATATCTTGTCTTGCTTCCAGTATAGCCATTCAGAAGTTTGAAGCTGTCCTATTCTTGACCTTTGTGGGTTTTTTGTTTTGTTTTTTTGGCTGTAAGTCTGTAAGATCCTCTTTTTGTGTCTAAAGTTTTGATTTTTAAAAATAATGTGTCTTGGCATGTCCCTAATATCACATTTTAAATTACTAGGGCTCTTTTTAATACTTTAAAAAAAATGTATTATTTTTGTTTTCAGGGATACAATATACATCTCTTTTTGGTAAGAATATTACGTACAGTTTGATCCTTTCCCCTAACTTTTCTTCTAGTTAAGTTTTTCTCTACATTGCTGTTTTGTGCTTATTTTAGTTGCTATCTTTAATACAATTGACTGTTGACTGTCAGTTAGCAGGACACTGATGAGAAACTCTTTACCCAGGGATGAGTTGTGTCCATAAGCTTTACTGTAGACCAATGATTCTCAACTTTTGCTTATAGGAGAATCACCTGGGAAAAATTTTAAACCATAGGTACTCAGGTTTTATACCTGACCAATTGAATCAGATTGAGTACTGAAATATTTTAAAACTTCTTCAGTGATTTTGATGCAGTATGGGTTAAGAATCACTGCTGAGGAGTGACTTAGCTGGACCCAGCTGGAACTCCCAATTGAAATCTTCTTGTTTTCTAATGAGTTCGTCAAATTCCCAAGAGAAAACTAAAGGGTAGAAGTTTGGTTGCCACAGTTCTGGGAACTGAATATATGATAGAGGCTAGTTTGGAGCTCACTATTCAGCTTATAAAGTCTCTTTTCAGTATGGTATAAGCATACCCGTTATCTTTTTTTAAGAATTTCTGTTCTGTTCTCTGGAGAATAAACTTCCAACTTTTGACATTTTAGGAAAGGGACACCTGCCAAGCTGTGAGTACTGCTTGTTAATATCAATTGTATTTAAAAAAACAAACAAACAATGTCTTGACACCCCTTCCTCCAATTTCAGAGATATCTGTTGACTCCAATTACTGTCTTCTGGATTCTGTGATAGAAATGGAGTTGCTTGTTGGCTTCTTCACTAATATGTCTGATGTTGCATTTTTTAGATCCTCTCCATGTGGCTTTGGCTTTTCCAGCATGCTATCAGGGTAATCACACATTTTATAGGGCATCTAGCATTCTAAGAGATACTGTTCCAAAGAGGAAGTAAAAGCTGCCAAGCCAAGTAGCGGCTAAGTTTGGAACTGGCTGCATCACTGTATTCTGTTGGTCAAAGCATTCACATAGCCCACCAGATTAAAAACAGGTAGAGAAATAAATTTCACCTCTTGATAAGAAAGTGGTAGGGTCACACTATAAAAACAGAATGAGATATATACTATAGCCATATTTGGACTTACTTCCTTTTTATTTATATAGGATAGAAAGCAGAAAATATTTTGGAGTGGGGATAGCTTACCACAAAAAAGTATCAATTCATAGATGGCATAGCAGATAACTAGTAAACTGTAGTGTCCACTGGAGACATGGAATATTTTAACGATTATGTAAAAATATGTCTTTCTCTAAACATTCTAAGGTATCAAGGACCCATTCTGTTAAGAAGGTTCTTGATTTTAAGTGACAAGAATCAAGTAGGCCAATTCAAAATGTTCATCCAAACATTTATTGAGCGAATATTACATTGTCAAAGATAAGTGATTAATGAAAACTCGGCTTTATAAAGCTTGCAATCTGGTCAAAGAAACAGCCATAGATACGATATAAAAAGTATAAGATAAATGCTCTTACATTTGTTAGAAAACAAAGCCGTGTAGGAGCAAAGAGAATACAATTTTGACTGGAGAAAAAAAAAATAAAAGGAGATGAAATTCAATCAAAGTTGCAAATTTTGACTGGCTGAATTTTGGGAATAAAATAGTAAGCATGAAGAAAGTCACCTCTATGACATGTTTGGCAAAAGCTAAATGAGTAGTGTGGCTAGAACACATGATAAAGCCAATCACAGAGGATCATATATAGTAACAAGTTCGGTTTTATTGTGTAGGTATTCAAGAGTAATTTCATATCTCTGAGCTGGGAAAGTTAAGTAGTAGGTGAATGCTATGGTTAAATCTATAGTTGAAGTAAAAAGCTGACAGAATCCACAACGATATGGAAGGGATCGAAAATATAAGCAAGATTAGCTAAGAGATTGCAGTAATAATCCAAATAAGAAACAAAATTCATCAGAATCCCCAAATATATTTAGAAGTTAATAGGTTGGAAACATCCTGAACTGAATATAGGCAGGCCAAGAAAATATCTTAAATACATATAATTTATTAAATTTAAAGAAATACAACCAGTTTAAATTATTCCTGAGTAAACTACAATTTCAAACAAATAGAAAAAAACTACAATATACATAGTTAAAAGCAGAGTTAAACATTATTTTATAATGACTTATCAAGATTACTTTCATCTATACTATTTTTACTAAAGTATTATAAAATGAAATATAATACTAAATAATAACATTAATTCTACCAATTATCTGCACACAACTTATGCAAAAACAAAGTTTTTTTCTCCCATGGTCTCCATAAGGACATTTCTAAATTAATTCTTTGTATTTAGCTGACACATATTTATATAATACCAAGTAATTTTATGAGCTTGAAAAAACTAAAATAGGGCCAAAAACAATCACCATCATTTTACAAAACAATTGGCATACTCTCTGCTGTGCAGTCAACTAATATTTATTGAGCACCTCCTATTTTCCAGGACCAAAAATATATTACCTCACAGAATTCTCAAAGTCCTCCTCAACAGTATTTTTTATTTAAAAAGATGAAAAAAAACCCTAGGAGTCAGACTGATCAGAACTTGCTCAATACCACCATCAGTAACATCTTATATGAACTGACAATTTTAGATCTTTTTTCCTCACATTTTTATTGTTCCCACTAAGTCTTTGCTTTCACATTTTTAAAAACTCATACAGATATAAGCAGTATTTTTATTTATATCACCATTTCTTTCCTACTTGCCTAAGAACATCACCACATATCTATAATTTCTTCCTTATGTATTTTAATAAAATATACATAAGTGGGCATGTATAATATTAAGTGCTACTCTATCATTCTGGAATTGTAAAATGACAAAAGGACACATTTTAAAAAGCTACACATTAAACAGATGAAAGGCATGATTTCTAAAATAAAGTAATTTTATATAGATTTTTAAAAATTAACCTCATTAAAACTTTTGGTTTATAAATTATAACCTTAAGATTAAGTGACTCTGTATTACGATGGTCAGCTACACATAAGGTACTGTAATACACTTTTTTTTTTTTTTTTTTAGTTTAAGGGAGTTACTTCTCCTATGAACTGGCTACAGGATGGCTATTTTAGTTCAACTGGAATAAAATTATAAAAGGAACACTTTCCTTTATTATTATGGATTACTATATAGTCAAAAAGTCACACACCACAGAATTTAATTTTGAGAATAATTCCATAGTTAATAACATCAAATACCAGCCAGTATTTTAGTATGACGTAAGTATGNATGATTTCTAAAATAAAGTAATTTTATATAGATTTTTAAAAATTAACCTCATTAAAACTTTTGGTTTATAAATTATAACCTTAAGATTAAGTGACTCTGTATTACGATGGTCAGCTACACATAGGTACTGTAATACACGTTTTGTTTTTTTTTTTTTTAGTTTAAGGGAGTTACTTCTCCTATGAACTGGCTAAAGGATGGCTATTTTAGTTCAACTGGAATAAAATTATAAAAGGAATACTTTCCTTTATTATTATGGATTACTATACAGTCAAAAAGTCACACACCACAGAATTTAATTTTGAGGATAATTCAATAGTTAATAACATCAAATACCAGCCAATATCTAGTATTACATAAGTATATATTACTTTATAGAAAAGTTGTTCTAGTAGAAGTACTTGAATAGTAAGGAAAGGAAACTATCAACAGACTAGATTTAGGAAGTGCCCTTATTTTACAGATTACAGACTGAGGCTCAATTGTAACTTGCCCAAATCGTATGCTAATGGTAGAACCAGAACTGAAACTGGAGTCTGATTTCTCTTCTGGATTCCTTTCACCATATCCGAGGTGCTCTCATTTTATGAATCATATTATCATATTATTTACTCACTCTATTTTAACTTTAACTTGGAAGAGTACCAAGTAGTGAAACTTTTTCTCTACAGCCCAACAAATCTCTAGTTTTTCTCAAAAATGAACATTATAAGAACAAGATGTAGTTCAGAACATTAGAACACTTAGCTTCATTAAGATGAGAACTTTNTTTTTTAAATTATCATACTTTTAGTAAAAGCATAAATTAGTCTTCCTTTTTCTCAAATTATCTGTTTCCCCAGCAGTTATCTTTCCCTCTCCCTCCCTTAACCTCATTACCAACCTACCCCCTCTCCCTTATGTTCTGTCTCCAATACCTGATTGTCTTCAGGCAAAGAAAATATTGTTGGAATTGCAGTTTGTTTCAAATATCGAATACCCCATCTGATGTCAAGAGAGTCAGGAGTAAAATGGTCATTACACAGGAACTGGTATTTACTGGGAACCCATGAATCTCGTTTCATATTCTTTAACCATTTTTCAAGTCTTTCTTTGTCATGTAGAGGAAACCTGAAATTAAAAAAGGAAAACTTTGCTATATTTTTACAATTTTGCCAAGTTCCAGGACCGAATACATAGGTAACCTATGTACTGAGTGCTGCAAAAGCAAGGCAACCATTTCTACCATATAAGAGCATCTTAGTGACAATAACTACATCACCTCTCTAGGAAAGATGAGTAAGCTGTAAGATGTGTAGCCAAAGCTTTTGAGAAGAATGGCTGGTAAAACAACTCAGAGTCTCTTCAAGTAAAATATGTGTATTCCAACAAAGAATAAAATCTAGTCATATTTTCTGTGGATTGTATTTTTATTTTGTTGTTTATTTTGCCTAGAACTAGGAAAGAGCTCTGCATAAACTACAAAGTCTTATTCAAATGTATTCTATATCTATACTAATAAGTCAAATGGTGTCTTCTCTATATTTCAAGAAGTATTAAACTTTAAGCCCTTATTGATATTAACATTTTTAAAAAGTTAGTTCAAATCAGTGATTTCGTTGACAACGAATACTAAATTCTATAAAATTACTAATATTCCATTCCCTTTACCAGAATCAACTTTAAATCTATCCTAGTCTAATATTTCTAAATTTATATGACTAATTAACTGAGAACCCTAAATTTCAAGTTGTGAAAGAAAACTGACCCAAAGAACTAAACATGTCATAAAGAACAGATTCGTATTTATAACATGAAATTGAAAACAAAAAGACAGAGAAAGGTAAGACAGTTCCTTATGTGTTGTTCCTGGGCTGACAATAACCCTCTATTTAGAGTTGGTGCTAACATACTCTACATGTGTGTTATAGGCAAAAATTAAGCTAATGACAGAATCTGAGAGAAAACTTTTTCCAACCAATCCAAATAGGTTTCAGTTAAACTGTACTAAACAAGAGTTAACAGTAATTTATATTTCAATAATTTTATGAGAAGTCTAATTTCCTATTTTTTAAAAATAATGATATAAGCTTTCTTATATAGATATCAATTATATGGGACGCCTGAATGGCTCAGTCGGTTAAGCATCCGACTCCAGCTCAGGTCACAATCTCACGATTTGCGGGTTCGAGCCCTGTGTCGGGCTCTGTGCTGACAGCTCAGAGCCTGGAGCCTGCTTCAGATTCTATGTCTCTCTCTCTCTCTCTCTCTCTCTCTCTGCCCCTCCCCTGCTCATGCTCTCTGTCTCTGTCTCAAAAAGAAATAAACATTAAAAAAGAAAATAGGTAAAAAAAAAAAAAAAGTCAATTTTACATTCCATCTCAATCTCAACCATTTAGTTTATGCTTTATAATAGCATGTCTGCCCCGCACCCCTGCAAAATTGATAACTTTATAAGATGCTAAGGAAACGGAGTCTGGATACTTTGTAGGAAATAATTTTTAACCCAGATATCCTTACATGGAATAATCAGATGATCAACCTTTGTAAGTTCTTACCATAACAATATTCATACATGGTTTGAGAAATTTTTAACCTTGCACATATCAGTAAATTAGGTTGTAAGTATATATAACCAGAAAGGCATTTCAAGGCAAAAATAATTTTCTTTTCAGAAGATCTAAATTCTGTTAGCCATAGGTAACTTTGTACTTCTTCTGCTTCATCTAAAAAGAGAATATGCCTTTTTCAATACTTTTAAGTGTCACTGTATGTATAAAGCAGGCTGTTTACAGATTATTTATATGGTATCTATACTAAGTTACCAAACTAAAAAAAAAAAAATCACTTTGTGTATTTTCTCATTGGTAACTGGACTGCAATGCTTTCTTTCTCATCAGATAAATCTCTAAGAAATCTGGAATAGGTTTCCTGAACAACTTAGTATATTTACAGTGTGGTTCAATTTGTTCAGTAATTTTTACTATCTTATTAATTACCCCAAAAAGGCATAATCACAGCATAAACTGAGCATTATATACATACATAAGCTGCATTATCAAATGAGTATACAGTAGAGCTTACTACAGTGTTAGCATTAACAAATTCAATTCTTTAGGTTTGGTGCTATTAGGAGACTAAAACTAATTCAACTTTTATTTTGCAGACTCCATATGGAAATTAAAAAAACATAAAAAATCCACTTTTGGTACATTCTATTTTGAGGAAAAAAATCTTTATAATTACCTCCTCGGGCATTACTATTTTTCCCTCCTTAAAAACAGTAACTATGGAAAGATGAAAAGAATTTGGAGTCTGGCATTATTCCCCTCAAATCCAAAACCAAATAAATCTGGGAAATATGAGGCTAAGCCAAGTTTAACATGATTTTTTGCTACAAACCTTCTCAGAGCCAGAGCTATTGATAACTAACCTCCCCCCTGCCCCCCAAATCACTCTGCATCTTGTGGGCTTCAGGTGGGAAACAATCCTGGAAATACTGCCATATGTAAGTTATTTTGGGTCACCAGTTTTTTCCCATTAGTTAAGATAATGGAAAGCAACTGTATCCACGAACAGAGAGTTTCTGGTTTAAAGTAAAAGAGGCTTCAAAAAAATAGCTGGTGAAAATCTCCAAGAGTAAAAGACGACCAGGTTAGAGCTAATTGAATTATTTTTACTAACAAGGAAACAGAATATTGTAAATATGTTGATTCTCACGAATATTAAGCACGTGCCGATTGTCAAATGCTGCTTTACCTACTTACAAAGTAAATTAAGAACTCGACGGGTGAGAGTTTAAGTAACTTTGCAGAAGGCCATTCAGCTACAGAGTAGTGGAGCCTGGTTGGGAACCTACGAAGTCTGGCTTTGGAGCCTAGACTCTGAGTTATTACTGCTTCCCCGCTCTTCTGAATGAAAAGGAGCAGCACTGCTGTGGTTTCACGGAAATACCTCCAGGCAGCAGTAATTCGGAACAACACTTACCCTGTTGTACAGGGTACAGATAGTGTAGAGAGTCCTGAGCAGGGCAGAATTGTAATTCGGGCTTTGTCACAGAACTCTCAAGGTAACCTACTTTCTGAAAGGCCTTAGTTTCGTCGGGAGAAGATGGACTCAAGAACACCTATGCAACCTAACTTACAGAAGGTGTAAGTTAACTGAATGCACCTTCCCACTCGGCGGGTGAGATTTGTGCCTTAAGTAGTGGTTAACGTACAATAAAAGAGATGAGGTGAGGTGGGGAAACGCTCGAAAATCCACAGAGCACCGCCCAAACTTTACTGTTTTAGGGGGCGATTTAACACTCCAAAAGGCCCCTATATGGCTCGCCACCAACCCAGTGTCCTAGTTTAGTTAGGGCATTTCTATGTAAACTCAACTCGAGCCTTCACATCCTCCTCCCGCGCAGTGAGAAGCCAAGTCCCGAAAGCCGAGGACAAATCGCCAGATAACCACAAACCCTGGCTACAACGGCCACAGGGCCGTGGCCCAAAGACAAGGCATCTGACGCTTCTGCTCAAGGGTCAACTTACGGATAAAAACTCAGCTTCCGGTCCTTACTGTTTCGTCCCCGACGGTTCTGACAGCAAATCGCTGCGCAATAGCGAGGCATCGCTCGGGTGCGGCCCAGGGGGCCCAGGCCGACGAGGGGCGCTGGTGGACCCTCCTTGCCAAGGTGGGGCTGCCAGCCCAGGCCGATCGAGGCCACCGCGCATGCGCCGGAATAGGCTGAGAGGAAAGACGCTGCAATCGTCGACTCACTTCCGCTTCCTCAGGCTTCAGCACGGCCCTCTCAGGAGGTTGGGGCCGGAAGTGACGCGAGGGCTGAGCGGCAACAACAGTTTTCCACGTGCGCGTAGGGCGCCAGAGTCAGGTGGGGAGGCGGGAGCCAATAAGGAAGCGTTTCGTGTAGGTCTTCTTCTGAGGTGGCGGCGCCAGCAGCGGCCGCCGGCCAGTGAGGAGCGGGCTGAGAGGGGTCGCGGCGCCCGCGGCAGGAGGAGCGCTAGGTCGGTGTGCCACCGGCAGTGGGGCGCCCGCCGGCTACGGGAGGCCGCGGAGACCAGCGCGAAGGGCCGGGCCGAGCAGCTGTGTGGAGCCAGTCGTCAGTCTCCCGGCGCCTGTGCTCTGTTGAGGAGCAGCATTCGGAGGGTGAGGATGAGGGAAGAGGCCGGGAGGTCGCGGGAGGGGTGTTTAGAGCGTCGCCCGGGCCTCGGCGGGTCGTTGTAGAATGACCTGGTCTCGGTGGCCGCTACGGCCGTCGCAGGCGCTTCAGGCTGCCTGGTGTTGTTGAGGGAGTGGGGAAAAGGAGATGACCGAACCACGGAATAGGGCGTTTTGTGTTTGGGGCTGGCCGCTGGCTTTTTCGGGAGTCGGACAGCTCCTCCCAGGGCTGGCCTCCGGGCCGCGGACAGCCGCGAGGGCGGCGCCTGGACGGACGGGACGCGTCTGGGTCGTCTCGGGGTGGAGGCTGGACAGTGCAGCCCAGTCGGCCACCGATTGGGGAGTAAGGCCCGGGCTGCTGTCCGGCGGGTCCCTCTTGGGAAGGAGAACTCAGTATAATACAAAAGTCGGCCTCCTAAAGAAGTGTCAGATACTCAACTTGAACTGTGGAGTAACCGTCATTAAACCGGTAATGTCCCTCCCTGTCACTTTGAGACCCACCCTTAGACTAGGGAAGCACCTGCAGTCTCTGTGGCGTCCACAGTACTCGGTCTGTTTGCATTCTCTAAACGAGGGGGTCGTACTTGATCCTCGGTGCCCGTGACTATGAGTAACTCTCTGGAAAGGAGGAATCCATCTGCTAATTGCGCTCAGAAAAGGCCACAGGAGAGAAAGGCAGGCAGTTACCACGAACCGTAGTGTCTTTCGTCAGCCTCGTAATGTCATCATAGGTTATTCCGAACTCCTGTAGCACACAGTTCAAAAAACAGGATCACGTTCGTTTTGAATCCCAAGTCATTAAGTCTATAGTATCCAGAATTTTAAGTTGAATTCTAACGTAAAACTTCTTTAAGGTTAGAGAGAGATTTTAATAATCACTGAGAAGTTTGAAAATAACTAACTTATCCAAAGTACAGACTATGAAAATTCACTTTTCTGGCAGCCTTAGCAGAAATCTTAAATTCTATTAATTACAGGTTTTTAACAAATCCCATTTATCCAATTTTCTGTTAAGTATTTGGGAGGTTACAATTTTAAAAAATCATCACATGCTATTGTGTTGTCCAAACTGCTATGATGAGATTCTCTGTTTGCAATCCTTGGCTCACCTTGCTGAAATGAAAGCTTAAGTTGGTGTATTCTTAGGGAGGGAAGATTACCAATTCAGACATACTGGGCTGTTTACCTTGGTAATGTACTTTTTTCTTCTGAAGTTAAATACTTTTATTTTTAATCCTCTTAGAATATGAATTCTTGAAAGGAAAATTGACACCTTTTTAAAAATTATTTGGATTTTCCACCCTTTTTGCAATGCTTGCAAATGATGAATCTTCAGTATTAACTGGTAAAAATCAGTTATTGAGTATTTTTGTGTCTACTTGGTGTATGACCAGAGTGTTAGTGGAAAGGTAAAGTGAAGGAAGTTTTTTTTCTTCCTCAATTTGGTTGAATTATATTTACTTTCAAGAAGATTACAACCAATGTAGGGGTAATAAAGCCTGTAAAAATGAAATAACATGGAAACAAGTACAAGATACTACATGCTTAACATTTTAATACTAAAGGTGTAGGCCTTTTATCCTAAAAGTTCACTGGGTTTCTTTTAAAAGAAAAAAATCTTAAGAATCGCTCCATGGATAAATCTTTTTTTCTTTTGCAGAGTATTAGAAATGGCTACTCCCCAGTCAGTTTTCATCTTTGCAATCTGCATTTTAATGATAACAGAATTAATTTTGGCCTCCAAAAGTTACTATGATATCTTAGGTGTGCCAAAATCTGCATCAGAGCGCCAAATCAAGAAAGCTTTTCACAAGTTGGCCATGAAGTACCATCCTGACAAAAATAAGAGTCCTGATGCTGAAGCAAAATTCAGAGAGATAGCAGAAGGTAAGTAAATGACCGTCTCTGAGGTCTCACAGATATTAACTAGTATAGGAGAATGATAGCTAAGAAATATATGTATTTGGATATACTGTGCAGGTCGGTGGCAGAGAGGGATCTACATTTAAATAAAGGGAGATTCTTGAGACTGTTTTCTTTTGACAAATATTTTGATTCCTGGATGGATGGATAAATGGTAGTGTATATTTCTGTTGGCATATAGATCTTAAAATATTGAAAATGTATTACTTTATTCTTTTATTGTTTATGAAATAGCTTATTGTTTACATGCTAAGAGGAATTTTAGGTACCCAAAACTTATAAGCTAACTTATGAAACATGGTTTTTTACTAAGTATGGAGATTAAACATAAAAGCATTAAGTATAAAAAATTTGAATAGATTTTGAAATGTGGAGTTTTTCTTCATCTGTATTTAAAAGCCATATTTGTCTTTAAAGAAAAAATATGAAACAAGACTAGCCCTAAAACAAATTGCACCTCCTAAGCATACAATAATTAATGGTGGATGGAGGTAATTGAGTAGAGAGTTGGAGTTAAATATTTACTTCAACTAGTAAGGAAGTGAAAAATCTTAATTCTTCTTAATTGGTCATATCGAGTCATTAAATTATTTGATACAAGGCTAGTTTTACCCAAATTATATGAAAAATAACTAATTGTTACCTACATGCTTATTTGTAAGTAACGGTAGCATTCATTTAACAAATATTTATTGGATATTTATTGGGGGCAGGCATTATGCTAACAGCTGATACTGTGTAGTGAACCAGACAAAGGCCCTGCCTACTGTAACTTTCATTTTACCGTTTTCCCTATGTTTGTAATGGTTCCTATGTTTGGCTTTATTGGTGGTGTGAAATCGTTCCCTAAAATAGGGAATCGAATTCACTTATTTGAAGAGGTTGGGATATATGTAAATTTGATTACCTTTGGTTTCTAAAGTATTTTTATTTCCTTCAGCATATGAAACACTCTCAGATGCTAACAGGCGAAAAGAGTATGATACGCTTGGACACAGTGCTTTTACTAATGGAAAAGGACAAAGAGGTAACGGAAGTCCTTTTGAGCAATCATTTAACTTTAATTTTGATGACTTATTTAAAGACTTTGGGTTTTTTGGTCAAAACCAAAACACTCGGTCCAAGAAGCATTTTGAAAATCACTTCCAGACACGCCAGGATGGTTCCAGTAGACAAAGACATCATTTCCAGGAGTTTTCTTTTGGAGGTGGACTGTTTGATGACATGTTTGAAGATATGGAGAAAATGTTTTCTTTTAGTGGTTTTGACACCAACAATCGGCACACAGTACAGACTGAAAATAGATTCCACGGATCTAGCAAGCACTGCAGGACTGTCACTCAGCGAAGAGGAAATATGGTTACTACATACACTGACTGTTCAGGACAGTAGTTCACTGTTTTTCTGTTCTCACTAAATCCAACTAGTTGACTCTCCTTCAATATCTTTGATGCAAAGCAATTTTCTGTGAACTATTTGGACAAGTGCATGATTTCAGTTAACTTGATATAGATATTAAATGTATTTAAATGTGTTTTTTTGACAAATTCAGTAACATTCAGTTAGCAGAAAAATAGATAATAATTAATTTTCCTGATTAGGAAACATTCTTGAAAAAAAACAAAGATATTATAGTTCTACCTGGTCTTTTTTTCTCTACCTGCCCTTGGGCTTACTTGCGTGGCCAGTTTTATTACCAAGAAAAGATTGAGATCTCCTGATACATTTAAAAGTTAAACTTTAAAACTTAATGTAGATTTAAATTGTGTGGACTTGACTGGTTTTTGCAGTGGAATCTTTGCTAATTTAAAATTGCATGCTCTGTAGCATCTCAGACTTGGGTTGCTAAATGTACATGAAACTGTAATTGAGTCATTCAGCAAAGGATAGTAGTATCTTTCCCCTGAAAGCTTCAGAAAGTTATGGTTTAATATGCACCACAGAAGCATACCTTTGTGTAGTAAAATTGGAGTAAGGGAAATAATCGTATTGCTTATAGCCATTTAGGCTGAAAGACAGTTGAAAAATTTTGAGATATTGCCAAGACATTGTTACACGTTTGGTCCCTGGCTAATGATTTTGTATTGTTGAAATCATAGCTAATTCATATCTTTTCACATTTCTTTCTTAGTCATTGGCGCTCTAGGTCTTCTATGGATTTATGTATTTTTTTGTGTGTGGTTCCTCTTCTTTGCACTCATCTTTATCTAGAGATTGACTAATACCTCATTCTGTTTGTAAAAACAGCCAGTAATTTCTGTGCAACGTTATGTGCAATATTTTTAAATCCTAAGAAATGTGTGCTTTTGTTTTCATTTGACTTCTTTAGTTCTGCACTTTTTGCATTCTACTCCATATGAGTATTAATCCTATGGATACATTAAAACTAGTAAATGTCTCATACAGCGTTGTGTGTGAGTGAGAGAAATATAATATTTACAAGATGGTGTTCTAAGTTGTCATTTTATTGTTAAAAGTTTATTCTGTAGTTCCGGAGCTATGGGGGATAACATAAACAATGGGGCTGCTTATGCTGACCATAGACCATATTCCAGAAGTTATTTTTGACTAACCTGAAAACCCTGATATGGCCTTGTTTAGTTGCCATTTGGTAATTTCTCCTAGTTCTTATCATCCTCCTTCCCTCACAAGTTTTTGTAGTTTAAAGATTTTGTTAGTTATGATTTTGATGTATTTGCTTGCTAGGGGCAAGTATTCTTTCCTCTTCAGGTTGGATTAGGGAAAAAGAGACTTTACATAAAGCTATATTTGTTAATAATCATCTTTAATTTGAAAACTGTGAAGAAAATGAAATTACTAAGTTTATGAATCTTAATTATTTCCTGGAAGATATACCTACTACTTTTTTTTTAATGTTTATTTACTTAGCTTTTGAGAGAGAGTGGGAAAGAGGCAGAGAAGGAGGGGGAAAGAACCCAGCATGGGGCTCCATGGGACTCAGTCTCATGAACCTCAGGAATCATGAGATCATGACCTGAGCTGAAATCCAGAATTGCTTAATTGACCAAGTTACACAAGTGGCCCCCGCCTGCTACTTTTGCTTGATAAGAAAATGGCCATATCTTGAATTTTGGTCTGTGAATTATCTGTAGCCTATCAAACAGAACAAATGAGGCAAAACAAAACAAAACAACTCAAACAGGATTAACTTTACATTGTTAGCACCTGTCCCCTTTTTCTTCAGGGCCTCATTATCCCTTATTTTTACCATTCTGAACATTTATTTGAATGTCTTTTTTTTAACCTCCCTTTTGACTTTTTGCATTAGTTTTTGCAAGGGAAAAATGGACCTTGAATCATACACACTTCTAACCTATCGAAAAGATACTTAGGTAATATACAGGTGTATATGTATATGTGTGTATAGTTTGATATATAAGCAACTAGAAGGTAGACTAGTAATCAACATAAAACTTTTCTCAATAACTTATGGTTTTTCTTCTGGTCTATACAGGTAAAAAATGAAAATTTTTATACTTAAGAAATGACCAATACAATAGCTTAATCTGTACTCCCTATATAAATCAACACATGAAATCTGTCAGTCCTTTTTTTCTAACGTGACTTTTAGTCTTTTTCTTGAATGAATTTTTGTAATTCTTCAAATTTTCTGAATTGACTCTGTCTTGAAATGGATGCTATAGGGCATATAGTAGGCATGCGATTTTTTTTGGTGCTCCAGAATTGGCATAATTAACTCCTGATCTGATGGTTGATTTTAGGCAGTTGTTTGTGCCATGAGTTTCAGTTTCAATTCTGAGATTAGTTTTATGAGAATTCAGGTTGCCCAAGGACAATTAAAATTTTGTACATCCCTAGGGTAGTTATTTTAATTTTCTGAAGTGGAAATTTATTTAGCAATTAAAAGAACACACTAGGGGAAGAAGAAGATGTTGGTACCACCAGTAGGTCTCCAAACTTTTTATGTTCATGTTAATGCTGGTACCTTCAATTCCAGATGACAGGTTGAATATAATCAACCATGATTATTTTCCTTTCTTTTGGTCTCAATGACAGAAAATATAAGAATGAAATCATAAAAGTTCTGGAAAATAGGAGGAGGTTTGAGACATTCCAGGAGGGGATAAAGCAGAAGTAATTGGATTGAGAGAAAAAAAGAATCACCATCCAGGTATCTTGGAGAAATTTTAAGGCTCAGATTTGGGTGGGGGTGGGGGGAGCCAAAGGAACTGGCCAGTGTTCAATCATGCTAATTAATTGAAGAACTGCATTGGGAACCCTACCCTTCTTTCCTCCAGCTAAACTGTTAGTGACTGAGATAGCTTTTTTATAGTTTTTTTTAATGTTTATTTATTTTGAGAGAAACACAAAGCATGAGCATGGGAGGGCAGAGAGAGAGGGAGACACAGAATCTGAAGCAGGCTCCAGGCTCTGAGCTGTCAGCACAGAGCCTGATACAGGGCTCGAACCTGTGATCGAGATCATGACCTGAACTGAAGTCGGAGGCTCAAACGACTGAGCCAGCCAGGGACCCCTGAGATAGCTTTTTCTTAGGGTAAAGCCTAAAAGAATAAATCTTCAAGGAAACAGATTATCCTATTTGTAAGGAAGACTCCAGAGTGAGGGTACTGGGGTTCTATAAAAAGTAGAGTAGAGGTAAAGTATATTTTCACTTGGGGATGGGGAAGATGACTAATGGCAGCATTCCATTCCCAAAGTAAAGCCTCCTTACTTGGGCACGTGTAGAAAACAACAGCTTCTGTAAGCTGTCCACCTACTCACCTGCAGGTGCCTGCTGGTTGAAATGCCCTGACAATTTATACAGAACCATAGCTTCTGTTCAAAATGGATGCCTAATTGCTGAGGAAACTTGCTTTTCACAGCTATCTGGAATTTGATGTTGTCTTTCATAAACACAGATGTCCAAGGAATATCAGACATTGGACAAGGAAAGCCCAACAGCAAGGAGGAACAACCCCAACATCCACTGCTGACAAATATAATTCAGGAAATAATTATGATACTAAGAGATAATTTAAAATTTTAGTATTACTAGAATTTTGATAAAATATTGCATCAATGAATCAGGCATAGGTCCTTGTTTTACTTAACCTGCTTCTCCAAGATTTCTTTCCATGTGATGATGGTGTCAGACAGGATAGATGGAACAATATGAATTTACATCAACTACAACCAAAGTCACTGGAAGATAACTGTAGATGTGTAGTACATATGTTCTCTATCATGCAGGACTTACTTGGACCCTTCTGCAAAATTCAGATCCTTTCTCTTCTCTCAACTTTGCTACTCAAACTCCTCCCCAGCTTTTCTGCAGACCTTGCTCTATAGGGAACTACCAAGTGAAGAGCAGAATTTGCCACCTCAAAATAAGCCTTTTAGGTATAAAAATTATTTTAGGCTGATTGCTTTTCAAAACAAAAACAAAAACAAAACTATTGACATGGGAGAAGCTCTGAAAAACAAGAAAGAAGACTTTTGGCTTTTTGTAAAAGACATTTATTTATATTTGAAAGGAAAATCTCCATTTGTAAGGGTGTCTCCCCTTGTACTAGGAAGAGAAAGATAACTAAATCTCTAGAAACTGATGAATGGAGAGGGCATGGACTTAAACCTGTATGATAACCTTACTCTACTGTGCTTTACCTGAAAATCTTCCATAGCTGGCTCCCCCAACCCCAACACCTTTTGTCTTTCTCTGGAGATGGTGTTTTTTAAAGAGATAGATTGGGGCATTTTGGAGAGTTTCACAGTTTTCCTGTGCCTAGCATGTATGCAGGAGGTATACATGGTATAAAACATCTGTTTGTTTTTCTTCTGTTAATCTGTTTTTCTATTACAAGATGAGGGGTGGAGAAAGAGGTATCTCAGTCAAGAACCTAGAGAGGAAGGGGGAAAATTATTTTTACTCCTCCATGGTAGATAATTTGTTGTACAGTCCTGTTTATTGTTATTCATTATAATAATAGGGTGCCAATGCTTACATTCTAGTGGAAGGAGACATGCAATAACCACAAGAAATAAGTAAATTACTATGTTAGGTGATAAACTACAGAAAAAATTTAGCACAGAGGAGGGATATGGCATATTGGGAGGGCAGGCAGGTCAATCAGTTTTCAGGATGGTCAGTGCAGGCCTCACTAAGAAGGTCAATCTGCATAGGTTTGAGTTATTTGCATGAAAGATAGAAGCATGTGTGACAAGTTCTAGAAACAGCAAAGAAGTCAGTGTAGCTAGAGACCAGTAAACAAGAGAGAGAAGTTGGACATGAGTTCATAAATGTAGTGAGGATTTGGAGCATATTATATAGGGTTTCAGCTTTTATAAAGAAGTTAGCCTTCCAATGTGATGTGATAGTTGAGTGATGAACAAGTAAGTGACTTTATCTTCCATATATGTAAGATCATTCTAGCACCTGTGTTGATAATGGACTGTGGAGGAATAGGGACCTGAGTTAGGTTATTTTAGTATTCCTGAATGAGAAGTTGGTGCAGCTCATGCAGTGTGCCAGGATGATAGCAGTAGAGGTGGTGGAAAGAGGTTGGATTCCACATATAATCTGCAAGTAAAGCCAGTAAGATTTGCCTATGGTTTGGATATAGGCATGAAAGAGGAGAAGAGGATGATTCCAAGCTTTGTGTTTACAGAGAACCAGAAAGATAGTTGCTATTAAATAAGAGCAGGAGGGCTAAAGGAGAAAGACATTTGAGAGGGAAGATCAGAAGTTCAATCTGGGCATATCAACTTTGAGAAAATATCTATGCCTGGAATTTGGGGAGAGAGCTGAACTTGAAATGTATATTTTGGAATTGCCAAAATATAATTTAACTGTCAAAATATAAATTAAAAATATTTTAAACCTTGAGATTAATGAAATCACCCAGGGAGTATTTATTCATATAAAAAGAAGCAATCTAAGAACTGAGCCCTCAGGGTACTTTAGAAGTGCAAGGAGAAAATGAGGAACGTACAAAGGTACATGAGAAGAAACAGCTAGTGCATTAAGAGTTTTGTGTCTTGGGAGAAAGTGGGGGGAAAAAAGTCTATCAAGAAGCAGAAACTGATCAACTTTGGTAAATGCTGCCACTAGGTGCAATAAAATAATCCCTGAGAACTGACCATTGTGGGGTTTTTTGTTTGTTTGTTTTTTTAGCATATGGAGGTCAGAAATGACTTTGACAAGACCAGTTCCAATCAGGTGGTGGGGGAGCCCTACCTGTTTGGAGCAGGTTTAAGAGAGAACTGCAGCCAAACTAAGTGCTTTTAAAGAAATTATTTGGAAAATAATTTATAGTGAATACATTTCTGGACAGAAGTTTTAACTTGAATATTTTAATTACGTTTCAGTTATGACTCCAACTGTGTAGCAAATAGCTTGTTCAGAATAGTGTTCTACAGGATGTTAATAATTATGTTGCAAAAAAAATCATGTGTAAATAATTTTGTGAAATTTAGATTAAGATTCAAACATTAAACATGTTTATAGGTAGCACAATATTATGAATTATAAGAAAGATGTGTTTGGTCATTTAGATGATCATAATATATTTCCTCACATATCTTTGGTTTTTGTCCCCAGTTCTTAGCTCACGGTCACAAACCCATTGGAATTCTTGTAGTGAGAGTGATAACTGTGTCTCTTGTTTTGTTAGTGAAGTGACTTTGGGACAATACCCAAGAAGGGGGCTGGTTGCCAGGAGAGTCAACCCTGTGTATGCGGGGTTGGGATATTCAGTCCCGCTCCCAGTCCTCCAGATAGGGCACAGGGCCTGGAGGTGGAATCCGTAGCCAATGGCAATGATTGAATCAATTGTGCCTAAGTAATGAAGTCTCCATAAAAACCCAAAAAGAGAAGGTTCAGAGGCCTTCCTTCCCAATTAGGGAACACTTGGAGATTTGGGGAGAGAGGTGCGTCTGGAGATGGCATGGAATGTCCCTCCCCTGTCCCCATATTTTGCCCTATATATCTTTTCCATCTGGCTGTTTCTGGGATATATCCTTTGTGATAACATGTAATCTGGGAAGTAAAATGTTTCTCTGAGTTCTGTGAGCTGCTCAACAAATTAATCAAACCTGAGGAGGGAGTGAGGGGAAACTCCAGTCATGTAGCCAGTTGGTCAGAAACACAAGTAATGTGTGGGCTTGCTTTTGGCATCTAAAGTGGGGACATTCGTACAGGACTGAGCCCTTAATGTATGGGATCTAATGCTGTCTACAGGTAGATGGTGTCAGAATTGAGTTGAATTGTAGGACACCCAGCTGGTGTCCAGAGCATTGCTTTGTGGTGTGGGGAGAAAACATGCTCCCACGCATTCCAGCTTTGGGAACACACCTTTTCAGTGGCTTCTCAGAGCTCTCAATATGCTAGTGTATGTCATGAATCTCTAGTAGATATACCAAGTATTGTTTGCCAAACTTATTGGATGATGGAACTATTTTTACCCAGTACCTTTAACTATATCCAAGTGTTCACCAAAAATAATATATCCAAAGTTTGGTAAATACTGACCAAAATAAACCTGAGTAAAAAATCATAAATCTTTTGAACACATTAAATAGTACGTGAAGTAGAACAAAAATTATATGCTGTGTTCCCATTCTCTCTCATCTGTTTGAATTAACTATGACCTCAAAAAGATCCTATTAGACCCTTTAAGATTTTATTTAGTCTAGCCTACATTTCATCACCATGCTTTTCTTTTGATCACTGCTATACCTATCTAAATAACATTGTTTTTTCAGGACTATCTACCCTATAAAAGCCATCATCAAGCAAATATGACCATACAATTTAATTTTTTAAAAAATTCCTTTAATATTCTCCCAAGAAAATAAAAACTAGTCATTGTTACTAAATTGTATTTTTATAATAAGATAGTATTGGAGAACAGAAGAATCAAAATGAGATTATTAGGATAAAGAGCAAACAATTCTTACAGTCTCATCCTTTACTAACTGGACCAGGATTAGCAGCTAGTGGTATCAAACAGATTCTGACAGTTGAGTAGTGAATTTAGGTAGTATCTAGTCAGTGAGGAATAATCACACCCACTTCCACATATATATATACACACATACATACATACACACACACATACATTTTCTTGGTGAAATATCTTTTGGCTGCATCTGTAAAATAATGGGGTAAATGGAAACAGATCAAAATACTAATATAACTGAATAATTTATCAGTCTTTGGAGAATTAATTCCTTTTTCTCTACATATATGCATAAGTAAAAAAAATTACCAACCTTATTCCTACTGTCAGCTTTCCTAATAAAGTTTCTAGCAAGTGCTGGCAAGATGGCTTTATCTTGTGGGAGAATTTAAGGATTAGTTTCTCTCCCAACCCCAACCAGACCAAAAAAATATTACAAAATAGAAGGAAAGAAAAGATGGAAGACACCAAATCTAAAAAAGGAGTGTATTGTTTTCCTGGGAAGAGCTGCAGAGAAATGAGCAGTATTTGGTGGGAGAAGTGGGGTTAACAGAAGTTTCCCGATAGAGTAATAAGAACCAATTTAATAGACATCTGAAAAATAATACCAGGTGCTGAAGTGGAATGGAGCAATGTCTTCAAAGAGCTTAGGGAAAAATGCATTTGAACTTAAAACTTTGTAACCAGATAAATTATTAACAGGAGACAAAAATGAAAGCATTTTAAAAGTGCAAGAACTCAGGATGCCTGGGTGGCTCAGTTGGTTGGGCATCTGACTCTTGATTTCAGCTCAGGTCATGATCTCACCTCACAGTTTGTGGGGTCAAACCTCATGTTGGGTTCTGAGCTGATAGTGTGGAGCCTGCTTGGGATTCTCCTTCTCTCTCTGCCCCAAACCTGCTCATGTGCTCTCGCTCACTCACTCTCTCTCTCTCGCAAAATAAATAGACAAACTTTTAAAAAAAATGCAAGAACTCAAAGACTATTACTAACATATCCTATATACTGATTTTTGTTTTAAATTACAATGTGGAAGAAAGGGTACAACATGGGAAATGAGACAGTGGCAGCTGTGTATATATCTTCATGAAAGAATAAGGAAAGCTAGAAAGAAATCAAGAGCATACATTAGAATTTGATATGGGAATTTCTCATTCAGAAAAAAAATGATTTTGTTTCTTTCATGGATCTAATAACTTACAATTAAGTTGTAATTTACAATTAAATTGTACACAGAAGAGTTATGTTTTTAGGAATTATGTAAAATGTGCCTCACATATTAGGGAATAGAAGGAGAAAGAAGAAGGCAAGATAGAAGAAAAGGTTAGTGTATTAATTATATCATCTTTCATTGTAGGTAATCACTTGATTGTGTTGAAAGTTAATAAATCAAAGACCAGTGATTTAAGCATATATCACTTGGAATTTTAATGATCAACACCAGAACAGCTACTGACTTGATAATTTCTGAGATGTGATACTGAGCTGGGAGGGAAGACTTATTTGCATTTTATAGGAACCTGTGAGGTTAGTCTTTTTTTTTTTTTTTGAGATACAGAGTGCAAGTGGGGGAGGGGCAGAGAGGGAGGCACAGAATCTGAAGCAGGCTCCAGGCTCTAGGCGCTGAGCTGTCAGCACAGAGCTTGATGCAAGGCTTGAACCCATAAACTGTGAGAACATGACCTGAGCCAAAGTTAGACACTTAACCATCTGAGCCACCCAGGTGCTCCGAACCTATGATGTTTGAATTTCTATTTGTGAAAACATTTTTTTCCACATTAGCATATATTTAGAGAATAAACTTGGCCTATTAGTTAGGATGCCTGTAGCTAATAGAAAACCCCTAAAATTAAATTTACCAAAGCAATAAAATTCTTATTCCCTTTCTAACAAAGAGGTCAGAGATCAGGCAGTACTAAGAGTTTGCCAGGAAACTGGCTTTGCTTCTTTGTAGTTGTCTTCCTCTGATCTTGGTGTTGGCTTCATTATGAGCAATGAAACCTTCTTTGGAAGACCTTCAAAAACAACTTTCCCTCCCATCTTATTGGACAGAAGTGTTCTATGCTGTTACCTGTCTACAGCTAGACTAGTCACTAGTCTTGTTAGTCACTAACAAGAGAAATATGACCACCATGATTGGCTTGAGATCAAAACCACCTGCTGGGGCTGGGGCTATTCTCCCCCCCAGAACGCCTGTCCTGGAAAACTACTGACACCTGGAGAAAAAAAGTGCTCTATTAGGAATTGGAAGGATGGAGGAGAGGGATGTATATACTATGAATAGTTGAATACTAAAAAACAAAGACTTTAGTAGTCTTGAACAGTTTTGCTTTATGATTTATTCTTTACTATGAGACAGATGTTTTTAACAGAGAATTGGGCTCTTCTCTTTGTATCCCCAAGTAGTGACTGAGTTTTTGTTTGAGTTAGGAGCCAACCTCACTTTAAATACTGTAGAATCTTGACATTGCTGGTTTAACATTTATGCTTTCAACTATTTGGAACAGACCTCAAAGTTCCATAATATAGTAATTTGTTATTTTTCTGAAGTACAAAATTGAATTCTATGCCTTTGTAGTCTACTACTATTCATGATATAGTCATTTAGGTAGAAAGTGGGCTTAGCCACCTAGTCAACATCTATATATCAAAAGATCTTCTGATAATTTGTATTTGTCATTATGTAGGAGTTTTAAGAGGGGAGTTATTTGCTAAATGGTGTACACTAAATTAGAGATTCAAGTCCCTTTCATCAAAGTCAAGGCTATTCTACTTTTTTCTTTTTTTCTTCCTTTATGAGTGTGTGTGTGTGTGTGTGTGTGTGTGTGTGTGTGTGTGTGAGAAGATGGTTGCTACCATGGTCCATTAACCTGATTAAATCTTTTGCCATCCACCCCTCTCTGTTCTGCTCCATCCTGCCTCAGTCAGCCTTCAATTTCCCTCATTTATTTGAATACTGGCTTTGAATTTTTATCTCCTGGCCTATAGAGAGTCAAATCTACATCTAGATTATTTCCCTTAATCTCGGCCCCGCCAACTCATTGTTTTCCTCTTTTCCCCCACCAACCTATGCTGCTGAGGCCCCAAAGATGTCTCACAGTAGAACCTTTTTTGGGATGTGACACATTATGTAATTATCACTCACTAAATTAGCAGTTTAAATCAGTATTGCAAACACTTTCAACTATTCAATATTTTAAACTTAATTTCTTGTTATTTAAATATAATTTTTCATAGTAATAGTCACTTGAAGCATTACATGATTCATTACGTATATTAGGGAAAAGTCATTAAAATAAAATTATCTGCCAATATTTCAAAATTGACTTCTAGTTACAACTAAATGTATTAATATGTAGATAATTAAAGGCGCTACATTTTCTTGTTTTAAATGAGTTTTACCTTAGCATTTTCTATATTATATATTTCATAATTAGAAATAGAACGAGCCAGAGTTTGCTAATGCACATTATTTGGCTATTTGTATTCATTCTTGTCATTTAGATAATACTGAAATTCCTTCCCTGACTCATAGATCAGGAATACTATGTATAGGCCTACATAGATCTGGGATATAAGATATGGAAAAAAACATTTTTCTTTGTTTTTCAGGAAAGGTTATGATCCATTCCTCTCTGTTTCTTTTCCTTGTGTAGATAGAGGTGTTTGTTAGTTGGCATAGGCTAGTCTATGCTGCAATAACATATTGGTCAGATCCGTTTTCTTAAATATTACCAAAATAAAATATGTCTAATGATTTTATTAGGAACGTTATATTTCCACAAAGGAACAGCACTAAACTAGCTTTTTGTAAAGTGTGTAATATGTGTCTTTAATGAAAATAAGAACTCCATAGTCAACTATAGGAAACACTGGATTATGAAAGTCTTAGGACTTCTTGAAGTTATTAATATGCTGTTTTATATTAGATATCTCCATGAAGCAGATACAGTTTGAGGCATTTCTAAAATCTGTCATCAGTGAACCCTTTTGCAAGAGCAGCTTGCTAGACCAGTTAAGTATTAGGATTCTGTGTGATACTCTTTGGAAACTGTGGACTAGACATGTCTTTAATTAAAGAACAAACATTTGTAGAAGAGGCAAACTTCTAAAAACGTTATTCTAAAAGCTTTCCATGCACAAGTATTAGGACTAATGTCCCCAGAGAGGTACTGTGGTTAGTAGAAGGAAATTTATTAGAAGAATGATTTGAGGAGGATTATGATGTTAAAAGTGCAAAGTACACATATATGGTATTATCTCGCTTTTCTTTGTTATGAATATTAGGAAGTTCCAGATTAAAGTTGGATGTTGGTTATAAAGATAGACTGCCTGTGATGATGGCGATGCATCTCAAAAGGAGTAGGAGCTCAAAAGTCCTCCTTTTCTTATTCCCAGAGTGCTCTTTGATGTCTCTGTGTTTGTTTGCCACCTGGAAAATAACATAAAAATTATGAATATAGAAAGCCAGCACTGGGGAAATTAGAAACTTCACCTGTATAGGAAAAACATGCAAAAGTAAATGTATCCATATTTATTCATCGCTGGAGATCTATCTTCATTGAAAAAACTGAAGCAATCTGAAAAGAACTTCCCAAGTTTCCCACCATCATTTTATAGCACAAGCTCTACTTTCTCTGCCTTTGCATGACCCCTTACCATTGACAAACTCTTCATGTTCCCCACTTAAAGCCAAGCCCTCCACTGTGCCCTGGATCATGTCATTCAGAGAATTCAATACATTGCTCCAGAAATTCTTCCCTTTTATCAAGACTTTTCTTTCCATTCAATAATTCCCACCAGCAAACAAATCTATTGTAATTTCTTCCACATTGAAGACAAATTCTCTTCGGGGCACCTGGGTGGCTCAGTCAGTTGAGCGCCCGACTTCGGCTCAGGTCATGACCTCACGTTCATGGGTTCGAGCCCCGCATCAGGCTCTGTGCTGACAGCTCAGAGGCTGGAGCCTGTTTCAGATTCTGTGTCTCCCTCTCTCTCTGACCCTCCCCTGCTCATGCTGTCTCTATCTCTTTCTCAAAAATAAATAAAACATTAAAAAAATTCTCTTTACTTTTCCAACCATTGCTGTCTTGTATGTTTACTTCTTTGAAGTAAAGTGAAAAACTTTTGCTACACCACTCCACCAACACTTTTTTTGTCAGGGTTTTCTTGTTGAGCTCCACTGTACAAAATCAGTCTCAAATAATAAATAAGTTGATCATTTCTCAGGCCTCATCTTATATACAGTTCAACAGTCTCCTTGATGTTCTTTCCTCACTTAGCTCACAGAACACAAACTCTCAGTCTTTCTTGTCATTCAATAGTTGTTCCTTGTCAGTCTCTCTTGTTGTATTCTCCCTGTCCTTTTCATCTTCTTAGTCCTGGTTCTTCCCTCCCTTCCACTTCTTTCTTTTCCTCTCTTTCCTCTTCTTCCTTTCCTTCCCCTTTCTTTTCTTCTATTCTCTTGTGATTAAACTCATTCCTTATGTGTCCTCTTTTCATGGTTTGAAAACTCAATTTACCTGCCATTTCCAAATTTCTATCTCCAGCCCAGATCTCTCCTAAACTCCATGTCCATATATTCAACTACATAAAGTAAAGCTCTACTCAACATGTCCAAAATACAATTTGTGATATTCTGATTGAAATTTGTTACATCTCAGATGATTGCAAATCCACCCTTCCAGTTGCTTAGGTTGAAACCTTGGAGTGATTCTTGATTCTTTTCGTGCTCTTGTACTCACACCCCATAGCCAGTCCTAATGGCTATACCTTTCAAAATATATCCAGAATCTTATTATCACCTCAATGCAAATATTATTATCATCTCATATGGATTATTGAGTAAAGGTAAATTTCTATCCTTTACCCCTTAGAGTCTGTTATCAAACCAGCAACTAGGAATATTCTTTTAAGGCAAATCAGAGTTATTATTTCTCTACCTAAAACTTTTCATTTTCTCCCTTCTTACAATAAAAGCTAAATCCTTTATAATAGTCTACAAAGTCATATATAATCATCCCACCCCTCCCCTTTAACTCACTAATTTTATCCTCTTGTTCACTCTGTTCCTGCCAGACTGCACTCTTTACTCCTCTAGGAACATGCCAGGCACGCTTCTTCTTTAGGGCTTTTGCACTAGTGTTTTTTCTCTGGGCCATTTTTCTATCATATGGCCAATCCTTTCACCTTCTTCCAGTCTTAGCTCAAGTGCTATTTTTTCAATGGACTTTTTGGGCCATTCTATTTAATACCACACTGTGTCTGTCCACCTCTACACTCATCTCTTTCATCTCCATTTTTTCCAGTACTCATTTGCTTACTTATTATCTGTTTCCTCTTGAAAGACTGTAAGTTCCATGAGGATAGGAATCTGTTTTGTTCACTGATGTGTCTTAAGCGGCTAGATTTATGACTGCTATACAGTGAATACTCAATAAATACTTACTGAATGATTGAAATAGACAATTTACACAATGCACATTATCTCAGCAATTTGATTTTCTGAAACATCACAGAATCCTACCACTCATGAAAGATTAATCTGAGTAAAGCTATTTCAGTTATACCAAATAAGTGACATCTGTACATGAAGACATTGAGAATCTGACATAGTCATCCAGCACTTTTTTTAAATACCAAGTAGCATATCTTTTGCTATTAATTTTTTATCATTTTTTTGTGAGACATTTTAGTGTTAGAAGATAATTTTCATATACCATGTCCAAACTGTCAGAGATACTATCTCAAGATATCATTCTTGAAAGGAGATAAATCAGTTTATATAAGGATACTGGTGGATCTTTAGATAGTCAGAAAACTAGGATACTAGAAAAACTTTTATTCAATTAAGAAATTAAAGTTGAGTATAAACTCTTTTTAAATAGACATTCTTCCCTGATGGGGTTGTGTGAGCTTATCTTTTAAAAACCTTTAAAAGAATCTTACTTCTCCCAAGCCCTTTGAGCGTTTGCATTGGCACACACACCTAAACATGTAATTAAAAATTCACTTTAACACCATAATAAATGGTATACTGATAATTTTCCCTATTTGGTAATTATAAACAAAAAAATTTTTTTGTCTTTTCCCACAGTTCTAGAGTATTTTTCAACTTGATCATAAAGTAGATCAAGAGAAATCTCAATGAATTCATGTTTAGATTATAAAATATCTTTTGTCTTGGGACTGCCAATAGAAAGACTGACTTCAGCCTGATTCTGCCAAGAGCTACTTCAAGGGAACTTAAAAAGAGCTTCCTTGGAGAATTTCAGGGCCATTTAGCTCTGGATCTAGCTATGCCTGAAGCCAGAACTCCCCTTGGACTCTTCCTTTATAGAAAACTAAAGATGTCTTCTTTTTCCTTAAGACAGTCTGAGTTGAATTCTAGCACTTGTCACCCAAATAAACCCTTCATAAAATGTCAGGGGCAGCAAGGTATCCCACTGAGTTGCCCCCATAGAAGGAAGGGGTTAGACAGGAACACAAGGGAAGGTAATGTGTAGGTGGTAAGGTGAATATGTGTTGGCCTGGTGGGGAGAGTGATACCCTGAGAATGGGAGGAAGTAGAGTGTCAAGTCAATGGCAGAGCCTTCTTTCCCATTTATCTGCCCTGGAAGACTTCACAGAGACAGTATATACAGGTCTTTGAATGCCTCAGCCTTAACAGGAGTCATGGTGTGAGCTGCTATGATCAATCCTGTGGTCAGTGTAGATGGCAAGGATTCCCCAAAACTTACACTGGGTCATGACTGGGTCATCCAGTTATTATAAAATTGCCTCAATATTCCATAAAATATTTTCATTTCCCTGTGTTCCCTGGTGGAAAAAGAGGGATATGGCTAGTATAAATAAGACCCCTAGGTTTTAGAAAGCACTAGAAGAGGATTGCCATATGGAGTTTCTGTCACAGAGTCTGTAGTAGGTAGAATAAAGGCCCTCCGAATATGTCCATGTTAATCCCAGAGTCTGTGAATATGTTCAGGTACAGGACAAGAGGGAATTACATTTGCAGATGGAATTAAGATCACCACTCAGCTGACTTCAACATAATGAGATTGTCCTAGGCTATCCTGGTGAGCCTGACATAATCACAAGAGTCTTTAAATGGGAAAGAGAGTGCAGAAGAGTCAGATCTGAGAAATGAATATCCTGAGATAGACTTGACTTTGAAGATGGCAGGAATAAGGGCAGCCTTTAGAAGTTGGAATGGGGCAAGAAAAGGGTTTTCCTTGGAGTTTCCAGAAAGGAATACAGACCTATCAAAACTTGATTTTAACCCATAAGACCCATTTCAGATTTCTGACCTTTAGAACTGTAAGATAGTAAATTTGCATGGCTTTTAAGCCACTATGTTTGTGGTCATTTTTTAGCAATAGGAATCTAATACACATCTCAGAGAAAGCAGAGGTTCAGTGCTTAATGGCAAAATCAGGCAGCAGAAGGTGGATGATAACAGATACAGACTAGAGACCAGGGCTGCCCTGTTTTGCTATCACTTGTTAGCCCAGGATTACTGTACGTTTCTCAGAAGGTGGCAGAGTTTTGGGTTTTTTTTGTGTTTTGTTTTTTGTTTTTTGTTTTTTGTTTTTTTTTAATTCTGCTGGTTGCAGTTGGTTGAATGTTTTCGTTTTATTCCATTCTCTGACTTTGTTTTCTTCTAACTTTCCACTGAATTCTAAACACATTACTAAAAATACAGTAAAACCTTGGTTTGTGAGCATAATTCATTCTGGAAACATGCTTGTAATCCAAAGCACTTGTATATGAAAGCAAATTTCAAGAACCATTGGCTCAATTGTGATCATGTGGCTTTTGGTGTCATGTACTACTCATGTTGCAAGCCATCACGCATTTATCAAGTTAAAATTTATTAGAAATGTTTGCTCATCTTGTGAAACACTTGCAGGACAGGTTACTTGCAATCCAAGGTTTTAATCTATATGAAAATTAGTGTCTGTCTACCCAAGACACAGTCAACAAGTAAAATTAAAGGTCTGAGAGTGTGTTCTTCATCTTGCTATCACTACTCAGAGTAGTTGTGGGACAAAAGTGGTCTGGCAAAAGTGTAACCAATATAAGAGCTTATTAGTCCAATTACTGGTATGTTTCCACATGAAATGAAATTGAATGTAATTTTCCCATGTTTTTATTACACAGCAGAAACTGAATAAACTGTTTCAAGTCAACTTCTAATTAAAAACTTTGGGCAGTTGCTAGACATATGATTACAGTAAAACCTTGAATTACAAGGTTTGGATTACAAGCATGTTTCCAGAACGAATTATGCTCACAAACCAAAGTTTTACTAGTATCTTGAAGAATTTTCCGCATTAAACTACAACATAAAGAGTGACTTTCCAGTCTTGCCATTATTTCTTATTAAAAAAATCACTTAGTATATATTGGTTGAATTGTACTTTCAGATTATTGTTTATTTTAATTAGATGGATTAAAATATATATTGCCCAAAGGTGAAAAGAAGTTTTTTCAAAATGATCAGATTCTTCAATTTTCCATTATTACTGGTAAAGAAGAAAAAAATTACCTTTATTCTGTTTAGCCTGCTCCCTGAAGGACAGATATTTTTCATTGAGTTTCACTGATGCATTAGCATCTGTGACACTGCAGAAGCTGGAACATTACAAATGTCTGTAATTGTTTGCATCGCTGTAGGGAATATAATGTTGTTAATATCTATTACTGGACTAAATGAATGAATTAAGTAGCCAGAAACAAATATGATTGTCAAGCATGATTTACTTGGCATATAGCTTTAGAACAGATGCCAAATTTAATATGGAGGGTGGAGGAGGTTTTCATAAATTTGCAACTAACATTTGCAATGTTGGACACCTCTGCTTCCCCACTAGATGGAGGCCTTGCTTTGCTTTAAAGCTATGGGCAGCCTGGGCATGCTGTAAAATGAACACCATTCTGCAGGGTTTTTCCTTTTCCTTCTGTGTTCCACTGCTTTTCTTTTGTTCACAACATCAATTGTGCATTGTGCATGTTCTTGTCCTTTGGAATAGGCCATAAAAGGAGGAGAGGATGAAGTCAGAAGTGGGGAAAGCAGGGAAATAGAGAGTAGAACTCGTACTACTACAAGCTCCTCTGTGAGGAAGGCTGAGGTTTTCTTTTACTTTCTCCATTTTCCCATCATATCACCCCCATCTGTCTCCTGCTCTTGGACACACAGGATACATGTATGGCATCCCTGATCTGTACGAAGACATACCTTTTCAATGTCCTGTTTCCTCATCTGGATTCATATGCATATTTGGTTCATCTAATTCTATGCTCATTGAACAGCTTTTATGCATTGAGCTTCCCCACTACAAGGTTTCTGGCCTCAGGAGGGTGTCCTGCAAAGGGAGGAAGGGGAAGGGGAGTAAAACTGGATGGAGAGTAAAGTTTTAGAATTAAATTTGGTCAGATATTCTGTTGCCCAAAATGCTTAAAGGACTTAAATGTTTTATTATGATAAAATACACATAATGGAACGTTTACCGTTTTAACCATTTTAAGTGTATAGTTCAGTGATATTTGGTGCATTCACACTGTCATGCAACTGTTACCACTCTCCAATTTCCAGAACTTTTTCTTCATCTAAACTGAAACTCTGTGCCCACTAGGCAAGAGTTTCCCCCTGCCCCTTGTAAACACTGTCTACTTTCTGACTGCAAATTTGACTATTCTAGGTATACTTTATAAGTGGAGTGATACAGTTTTTGTCATTTGGTGGCTGACTTATTTCACTTAGCATAACGTCTTCAAGGTTCATGCATTAGCATGTACCAGAATTTTCTTCCATTTTAAGGTTGAATAGTATTCCATTGTATGTATATATATGTATGACATTTTGTTTATCCATTTAACTGCTAATGGACACTTGGGTGGCTTCCACCTTTTTGGCTGTCAGGAATAACACTGCCTGTGAACAGGGGCCTATGAGTATTTGAGTTCCTTTTTTTAATTCTGTGGGGTATATGCCTAGGAGTGGAATTGCTAGATTATGTTGACTCTGTTTAATATTTTGTATAACTGCCAAACTCTTTTTTCTTAGCAGCTGCACAATTTTACATTCCCACCAGCAAAGCACAGGGATTCCACTATCTCCACATCCTCACCAACACTTTGGAGGACTTTTTATTACCTTTATAGGCCTGAATACCTATAGACCTGTCCCAGATTTCCTTCAAGGGCACAGAAGAGCAAACTGTGAGAGCCAGTGTGAAGAGCTGAGGGGAGTCCAGATAGCTTCTTTCTGCTTGCACTCTGTGGCCTATGGGGTCCGGTTTGTCCAACAAACTAGAAGCAGACAGATGGCAGTGACTGTTAAGAAGTGGCTGAGGCTGGTCCAATTTCCTCAGTCAACAGTATCCTAAAGTAGCAGGTCTTTATTCTTAAGAACTAAGAGCAAGGAGAGCCCAGAGCGCTGGGTTGTATTCTACCCTTTTACCTTCCATGCTTATAGGTCGAAGACAAGGCCTGCAAATAGGTTTATTTTGTCCTTCCCATTCTTCTCAAAAATTAAGATTAAAAGATTTAGAAAGAGTTTGAGAGATAGACTCTCTCAATCAGGAATTATCAACCCTCTTTTTCAATTTAGAGCATTTTTTCCACCCCACCCCACCCCCATTTTATCAAATGGCTGGTTTCGAGGTCAGAATGAAGACTACTAAAATCTGCAACTTAAATATTCATTGTTTATTTCCTTCTTTTTGTCCAGATTTGTCCTCCTTGGAATTTCTTGAGATTTCATGGTGGTATCTAAGTGCCATATCCTATTTCCCCAGCTTTCTCAGTGGTGGAAATTAGTTCTAATTTCATCCTTTTTATGAACTTACTAATTTGTTCATAAAATGTGTTCATAAACTTCTACAGTCATGGTCCACAGTTAAGCAATTAAACATGGACAAAATGATCATTTTCTGGCTGATAATGACTAAATGAAATAGCTAAGGGCCTAAGGTGACACCAAGGCTCCCCCACCCAGGATTAACCAACAATATTACTTGATAATCCTCAGCAGTTATCCTTAGCACTTTGTAAACATTAATTAAATCTCACGACACTCTTGTGAAGCAGATATTGTTATCTCTGTTTTTACAGATGAGGAAACTATCTTAAAAAGACTAAGAAACAAATTGCTGAAAGAGTAACTACCTAAGCCTTTGACTTTTCATGGTCATACAAGTGGGGAAAAATGGGGACAAATAGATCATTTTTCTCTCTCCACTTTTTTCTCTCAACTAAAGGCTGCTTGGAATTTCAAGGGCATTTTGAAACATTACTTTTATTTTATTTCTTCTCCCTTTTGCCTGGGTCTTTGAAGAATTGAGAAATCAAGAAAAATCTATTCCCGTAATTAAAATGTGAAGACAAAAGCTATTTGTTGCAGAAAAAACATCCCATTAATGTGATTTCCTTGTGGTGGATTGACAAGTTCAAAGCAGGAATGTATGTTGCCATGGGCACCAGATTCTATTTGCTCTGCTGGTTCATTTTACTTAGCTGCTAAAGGAGGAGGGTAGCATTCTGCTAGGAATCACTGAGCATTGTTAGGATAGATTTGTAATTTTTATGTAATATCCTCTCTTCCTAGATCTATACAGAAAAACAGCAGCAAACTGTTTACAGTCATTTTAGGGGCAGAGTTTTCAGAATCTCTCAGGCACATAAGCTGTGGAAGGGGGTCTGGGGGAGTGCTTTCTCCCTTCTCAAACATCTCATCCATAACAGGCTGTAAATAAATATTTGTCAAAAAGATGGAGGAATGGATGTGTGGAGGACTCATTATCATGCACCAGCTGTCTGAGTTAGACTCTGGGTTTATGGGGAGGGAGGTTGGGAAGAAAGGGAAGGGGAAAAGGAGGAATGTCAGAAGAAGGAAGCAAGCCCACATTCTGGAGTGGTCTGTAATCACTCAGACACAGGAAGGCAGAATCAAAGCTGTCTTGCAGTGACAGTGGCAGAGAGAACAAGAGTTAGTGAGAGATTTGTGCTACTTTCCTAAGGCTACTGAAGTGAAATACACAAAAAGTAGTTAATTTTCATTAGCCTGATGATGTTCCCATTGTCGTCTCTCTTCTGTCACTACGCTTATAAGGGTCTAATAGCAAGTGTGAAATGGCGAGGGGCTGAAACCCCCTCTCTAGAAGGACGGGAGTGGTTCCCTGGCACTGAACCAAAGAATGAAGTTTTGCTTCATTTGTTTCAAGTTATCAGGGCCAGGTGACTTTCATTTTGAATTATGCATTTTCCTTCCCTGACAAATGAAGCCTCCTGCCAATGCCTTTGAATCAGGAAAGGTTCCTGCTTCTCATACGCAGCAGCAAGCATTTCACAATTTAGAATGATGATTCCAGAATTGCAATGGAAGTGGCGATATTTCATAGTGATGTTCTCCCTTCCTTCTCACTCTTACCCCATGTTCAGTGTTGTCTAAGCAAATTCTGGCGGTGTCTTTTGTATCTGCATGATGCCTAAGTAAGCAAAAGGCCGGATAAAGCAAATGTCTTCCAAATCTCCATCTATCATGAACACGGATTGTAGTTTCAGCTCTTCTGCTTGATGCACATAAGCTGACAGATGTATTTCAGCAGCAGCAAATCTGATGACAGAGAGCTGTCTGCTGCTGAATTTACATCTGTATTTTTTTCTTCTGGGAAGGGATAAAATTGTGGAATAAAATTATTTGGTGTTAATGGTCCCTGAACTCTCTGCTCCACTGTTCCTATTCAGCCCCCACGGCACACTGCCTCAGAGCTCTAGTCCTCTAACCCAAGAGCTCATGGGTTGGCTGCTCCCAGGGATCAGGGTATCCCTTCTCAGTTTGCTGTTAGTTCCAGACCATTCTTTCCCTCCTTGCATTTCCTCCTCAACGCTCCCAACCACCATAAGCCACCAGTTACATCCTCTTCTCACTCCTTGGGCCTTGTAGGTAATTGTTACAACATGATTTCTGATCATTTGATAAGCTAATTCACCACAACTATTAATGCACAGTAACACACCGGGCATAACTTCTCAAATGTTCCCACTAAAATCAAGGGGTTGAGGGGGAGGTAGGGTGGGAGGCAGAGTTATAAGGGTTGGGGAAGAGGAAGGCCAGGGGGAATCTGCTTCAACATCTATTTTAAATTGCTTACCATTTAGGTTGCTCAGTGGTGTAACCCATCTGAAATTCTCAGCAAAATTCACTCTTAAAATGGCTTGTTCACTCTGTGCTTTTCCAAACCTCCGGCACACTGTGGTACCCTTCTGAAGGCATGCAGAGGCCAAGCGCCGTTTCTGAATAAACCTCCATTATCATGTATCCCATCCTTTAAAAAATTGCATCAGTATAAATATATATTACAAAACTAACATTTGCTTTTGTAAACTCTTCAAATAATACAGGAGAGTGTGGGGGAAAAAAGTCCTTTCTTCCTAATTCCATTCTTTTTAGAGAATACCACTAATAATAATTTGTGGGGCATTCTTCAGGTTATTTTGGTAAATGTATGTGATTACATGCTCTATAATTTATTATAAATTACTTAAGTATGTGTGTTGGCTTTAGACAATACCTTAGAGCTGATTAGTTAATCTTTGACATATACTAATCAATCAGTTACTGTTGAAAGACTAATCAGAAGGCCACACTCTGGAAGAACTACCATAAGATCTCCAGTCATTTATTTTTTAGCATATAATGGATATTAGAAATAATTTTCCCTTTGTAAAATTATTAGTATTTCAGATGTGTGAATTGGCTAGAAATGTTATACAGGCACACCTGCACTTGATGAATAGGGAGCAAAACTTTATTAAGTCCAATCCTCTACCCTTTGCCTGGCATACGAGGTTGAGGATTCCATTCTGTTTTGTGTGCACTTTTAGTGGAGAGAAGTTAGCTTGCCTGTGTTTGTACCTGCCTGCTAGTAAATTTTTGTCTCCTGTGCAAAAGTCCATCTAAGACCTGCATTCATTGTACCAGATACCCCTTGATAAGGCAGCTGTGGGAAAAGAGACACTTGCTGTCACCTACTTCCAAGAGCCTGCTGCTATTTATCAAAAAGAACTTAATGTCTGTGAACCAAGCCCCTAACACGTATATAATAATATAAATAAGGATAAATAAATATTGGGATATATATACTTACTAAAAAGACACAAAGAAATAGAATCATACAATATATGTATTTTTTGCTCAAAATATGTTGTGGAGTCAATTTCTAATTATAGAAATTTGAGGCACCTGCAGGAAACTGGCAGAAGAGATTTGGGTTAAGACAGACTTGTAAAAATCTTAAATTTAGTATCACATGAGGAAATGTTTGTCCTATGAGATGAATTATCTCTTCAGAGCAGGCTAAGCATTTACAAACGTTTATTTTTGATTTTCATAGTAAGATACATTAATCATGGAAAGATTGAAAAAAGTCAAGAAGAAAATTAAATCATCCCTAATGCTCCTCCCATCTGGATATAACCATGTTATTGGCACTTGGGAATATTTCCTTCCAGTGTGAGTATGTGTGTGTGTGTGTAGACATCTGTATATACACTCTCATAAATAAAATCACTCTGCAGGGATAGTTTTGTATTATCCTTTCACTTACATTATATAGTGAACGTTTCCCTGATCATCAAAATGACTTGAAAGCCTAATTCTGTGGTTATCTAATAATTTCACTCCACAGATATAACATCATTAAACCATTTCCCTGTCATTGGACATTTACATATCTGGATTTTTTGTTTTAGTATCATCATATTTTGACATATTTTAGTACTTAAAGCTTTGCTCACCTCTCTGATGCTGGAATCCTGCATATTGTTTGGGAAGCAAAATTTATATAAGACCTTCTTCAACCTTCCCTTTCATCTGTTATCTTCCAAAAATAAACAAACAGAAAACTCTCTGACCTCACGCTCTGTCATTTAAAAATATTTGAGAGGTGGGGCACCTGGGTAGCTTAGTCGGTTGGGAGTCCGACTTTCACTTGGGTCATGATCTCGCGGTTCGTGGGTTCGAGCCCCGCGTTGGGCTCTGTGCTGACTGCCAGTTCAGAGCCTGGAGCCTGTTTCAGAGTCTGTGACTCCCTCTCTCTCTGACTCTCCCCTGCTCATGCTCTCTCTCTCTCTCCTAGAAATAGGTAAAACATTAAAAAAATTTTTTAAAAATATTTGAAAGGTTTTTAGAAAATTATTAGATTGCTGTAAGAGTATTGTTAGTGTTGTAAGTTATACTTTTGTTTTGAAGGAAAAATAAGAAAAGAAAAAGCCTCCTTGTTCTCTTTCTGATGGCTAATTTTGGGAAACACGGGTTTAGGATTCCAGTCTGACTTAACTATCAGAATCTTTTTTATTCGTGTTCTGTTCCATCTCAGTTCTCTCCCAATGGATCTGGTCTCTCTTGCCATTACAGTGCCATCCACTGATGCACCATTCCTTCAGCCACTGAATTCAGATGATTCCTTCCTCTTTCATTCCTGTTTTCTTGAGGGGAATAAACACTTAAAGCTTTTGTTGCACCCAGCAGATGCCAGTGACTGCCATGGAGCATCCCAGCCCCAAGCTCTAAAGAGCAGGAGTGAGGTGGCAAGAGCCATCTTGTTTCACAGTGAAGCAGAGAGAATTCACAGCTGTTCTCTGCCAGCCCTCTCATCTCATGAGTCTGTGAAGTGACAGTTTCCATGGGCTCGAAGTAGATGTTAGGAAGCTTTTTAGAGTCCTCTGACCCTGGAAGCTGCTAATTAAAGTGCCACCAAGATGCTTCCATTGGCTCTGAGCTAGTTACATGTACATTTTAAAGAGCTGACCTTTCTACTTTCTGTCTCTTGTACCCCATCGTGAGTGCTGTGGGTGGTCAGCAAATAATAATAGATAATAACCCTCTCCTTTTCTTTCAAACCTCTACAGAAATGCAAATCACTGCCTTCAGAAGGAAGCACACAGGCATATGCATTTTATATCAGCAGGGATTACCAATGAGTCATGCTTGATGCTGTTGTAAAAAGTATTCAGGTGGAAAGCCTAGCCCTGCAATAAGAGAATACAATGGGGAGTGTCTTTCTCTCCTGAATGTGCAATTATCAAAGAGCACACAACACAAACGCAACCACACACTTGTCCCAACCTACAAAAACAATTATATAAACATATGCTGAAATCTCCACAGGAAGGAAAGCTAAACTCTGCAAAATCAAATGATTCTTACAATGCAGAAGAGAATAAATCTGGAAGATGGTAAGCAGAGTTAATACCTGAGCGAGTGCCAGAATTCATGCAGATGTGTGTTATTTATGCCCTTAATTGTTATTTCTAGTAGGTGCCTGGCTGCCAGTGCACGTGAGTTAAGTACTGTAAAATAACAGATGTCACATATCACAAGAACAACAGGGAGTCAACATAACCAGCAGCATAAATCCGATTACTTTAGATATGCGGGGAAAAAAGAGAAAGTACACAAAAACAGATGAGCCTGTGGCTGTAATTTATAAAACAAATGATCCCATTCAAATATGTCCTACACTAATTATGTATCTGTGCTAAGTACACTAAGGGAGAAAAGCCATCTTGGAATAACACAGCTTATTTGGGTAACAGTTTCCCTTCATTCTGAAAAGGACAAAGAAGAGAGAATGAATGACAGAGAACAAAGGGAGAGAACTAGCCAGCTGGGGTCATTTTCTAGAGAAAGACATGTGGATGTAAGAAAAAGACTGAAAAAAGTCTTGGATGTAAATTTTAAAAGCATCATTAATGATCTAGCAGAGAGAAGACATGCAATGAAGCTTACAATATAGCACCAAATGACGGCGCTAACACCACAGACTGAGATCATTTACGAAGACTTAAGGGAGCTCAGAGATTTGAGCAAAAACATAACAAGATTCAACTGAGAAACGTGAACATAAACACACCTGGGGAAAATAATCTTAAATAAGGATACCCAGTTGGAGAAGAAAATGTGTAAAGCCTGGACCTGGAGTGAAAGCAGATAAGTAATTCTATCTGAATTGCAAGGTATTACAACAGCTCCTAAAGGGGAGAATTCCCTTTGGGGTTTTAAATTCAGAGGTGTCTCATTATGAGGCACTGACAAAGGAACTCATGTGCCTCTTTACTAACAGAATGAGGTCCTGTTCTGGATACACGAGCCTTGTTTATAATACAAAGTACATTCTGGGCCATGTAATATGCACATATGGCTGAAACTATTCTATCACTTCTACTCAAACAATAGAAATTTGATTATACCAACCTATAATTTTCAGAGCTTAAGGAACTATTTAATTATAATAGCACTTACTATGTGCCAGGCACTGTTTTAAGCACTTGACATATTTAACTAAATTCTGTTAACAAACCCCAAAATAGGTGCAGTTGTTTCTCTTCCTCAACAGATGAGGAGCCAGGGTGTAGAGAACCAGGATATGGAGAGCTTAATGAAGCTTCCCAAAGGCATACATACAATAAATAGTGATTTGGACAACTTAACATCAAAAACCATCCCATTAAGAAGACAGGTAGAGGGGCGCCTGGGTGTCTCAGCTGGTTAAGCATCCGACTTCAGCTCAGGTCATGATCTCACAGTTTGTGGGTTCGAGCCCCACATCAGGCTCTGTGCTGATGGCTCAGCGTGTTTCAGAGTCTGTCTCTCTCTCTCTCTGCCCCTTCCCCACTCATTCTCTGTCTCTCAAAACTGAATAAATGCTAAAAAAATTAAAAATAAATTTAAAAAGACAGGTAGAGGACCTGAATAGAAATTTTTCCAAAGACATACAGATGACCAACAAACAAATGAAAGGATGTTCAACATCACTATCATCGGGGACATTCAAGTCAAAACCACAGGTATTACCTTAAACTTGTCAAAATGGCTATAATAAAAAAGACAAGAAATAACAAGTGTTGGCAAGGACGTGGAGAAAAAGAAACCCTCATGCACTGTTGATAGGAATGCAAATCGGTACAGCCACTGTGGGAGACAGTGTGGAGGTTCCTCAAAAAAAACTAAAAAGAAAAATGCCACATGATCCAATAATTGCACTACTGGTTATTTAGCAAAAGAAAACAAAAACACTAAGTTGAAAAGACATATGTATCCTATGTTTACAGCAGCCTTATTTACAATTCCCAAGATATACATATGGAATATTACATACTATAAAGGGTGACATCATGCCATTTGCAACCACATGGATGCACCTAGAGGTATTACGCTAGGTGAAATAAGTCAGACTGAAAAAAATAAATGCCATATGATTTCGCTCATATGTGGAATCTGAAAAAAAACAAACAAACAAACAAAATGCATGAACAAAAACAGAATCAGACCCATAAATACAAAGAACAAACTGATGTTTGCCAGAGGGAAGGGGGCATGGAAGGTTGGATAAAATGGGTGAAGGGGAGTGGGAGATAGAAGCTTCCAGTTAGCATTCCATTATGGAATGACTAAGTCACAGGAATAAAAGGGGCAGCCTAGGGAATATAGTCAATGGTGTTATAATAGCATTATATGATGACAGATGGTAGCTACACTTGTGGTGAATGCAGCATAACATACAGATGTTGAATCACTATGTTGTACATCTGAAACTATGTACCATTGTGTGTCAACTCTACTCAAGTAAAATAACAATAATAATAATAATAATAAGGTCACTCTGGAATTCAAACTCAGACAATCTCCTAAATTCATGATCCTTTAGAACTAAATAAGACTTCCTAACTGTGGCAGACAAGGAGGCTTACTTGATAATTCCCTTCACTCTGTAGATACACTTTATCTCTGAATGTGACTAGAAGGTCTGACATATCTCCAGCCTGTACCTTTCATCCTGACATATGCCTTCTTGTCTCCTAACTCCCAAATATTTATTTCTCCTACAAAGGGGATTTAAGTCATCTATAGGACACAAAATCAAAGGTTAAATTTTGTGATTCCAGCACCTGGACATTCCTCATATCTGACCCATTGAGCTGTGATGGTCTTCATGCTGGAGACTATGAAGAGCCTATTTAGATCTATGATCTCTCATGAATTTGTTATTTAGTTGAGAAATTAGAACTGTGGTTAATTTTGGGAGGTTGTTTAAAATAACAGCAGTAGGTAATTTTTGAAAATTACTCAATGCAAAAGCATATATATGTATATTATTTATGAAATATTGATTTCTTTGGGGTACCTCTTTCTGTCCCCAGAATGTTGAAATGCAGATAGTTGCCCTGTGACTGTATTTTGAAAGAATCCCTGATTGTCACTACTGAAGAATGCATTTCCCACTGGGCTGTCATGGTACTATTCTTCCTCCCTCACTTGAGTCTCTTACCATTAGAGTCACGACTTTTTCTTTTTTAAGTAGGCTCCATGCCCAGTGCAGAGTCCAACATAGGGCTCAAACCCATGACCCTGAGATCAGAACCTGAGCTGAGATCAAGAGGTAGACACTCAACTGACCAAGACACCCAGGCACCCCTAGAGTCATGACTTTTTAATTAGAGAACAACACTACACTGCCTCTGGAAGAAAGTCGTTTAAATCCATCTGCAAAGCATGATGAATGTCTTGTAACTAATCAAGGTCCTCTCTGTGCTAGCAGCTATAAGCCTCAGAGGCAGAGTTGGGGCCCAACCTTGATAAATGTCTCATTCATTATCCTCATCATTTTTCTTATTATCATTTGCCCAGTTTCTTGACTTACTTATCATTTTACTGTTATGGGCTGAATTGTGCTCCCCTAAAATTCATATGTTGAAGACCTAACACCCAGTACCTCAGAATGTAACTGTATTTGGAGACTGGGTCTTTAAAGAGATAATTAAGTAAGATGAAGTCATTAGGGTAAGCCCTCATCCAATATGATAAGTGTCTGTATAAGAAGCAGAAATTTTGGCACAAACCTGTACAGAAGTACAACCATGTGAAGTCACAGAAGATGGCCATTTGTAAGCCAAGTAGAGAGGCCTCAGAAGAAACCAATCTGAACTGCTAGAAAATAAGTTCCTTTTGTTTAAGCCTCTCAATCTGTGGGCCTTTGTTATGGCAGCCAGTTAAGGGCTGAATTGTATCTCTACCCCCAGCTCCCAAAGCCAGGAAGATAGGTCTTACCAGAAAATGACACTGCCAGCACCTTGATGTTGGACTTCTACCCTCAAGAGCAGGAAGAAAATAATTTTCTTATAATTATTAAACCCCTGTTTCTCTGAGTGGTGCTTAGGTGTAAGCAAGTCAATGAAAATGGAACTCTGATTTTGAGGAGTGGGTTAACCTGGAATGGATGGATCAGAAAATGGTCTGAGGTCCAACCCAACACTACTGTGTCAAAGGACATTTCTGCTATTCCCAGTGCAACAGACTGAACGTCTGCATTCCCCCAAATTCATGTGTTGAAATCCTAACCCTCAATGTGGTGGTACTAGGAGGTGGGGCCTTTAGGAGGTAATTAGGTCATAAGCTCTCATAAGTGGAATTAGTGCCTTATGAGATAGATGTCACAGAGCTCTCTTGCTCTTTTTCTGCTGTGTGAAAATACAATGAGAAGTTGGCAATTTGCATCCTGGAAGAGGGTTCTCACCAGAACCCAATTGTGCTGGCAATCTAGGTCTTCCAACCTCCAGAACTGTAAGAAGTAAATGTCTGTTGTTTTTAAGACAGCCTATGTACTTTGTTAGAGCACCCAGGAACTAAAACACACAGGAAATGACAAGACTTGGTCTCTTCCTCTCTTGCATGGGGGCCTTAGTGGTGATCCAGTCCAGTGACAGTCCAAAAGGATTCATTTTAATGAGAATCGGCTGCCAGCCACATCCACCCTGAGGCAAAATGCCCCATCACAAGAATAATCTTCCTTGAGACTGAGAGAATCAGAGTATATGGACAAGAGGTTTGGCACCACTTATTGATTCCTTTATTTCATCCTAGAAATAACCTCTTTTCCTCTTTCTTTTTTTTAAATTTCTAAAAATATTTTATTTATTTCTGAAAGAGAGAGAGAGACAGTGTGAGCAGGGGAGGGTCAGAGAGAGGGAGACAAAGAATCGCCCTGAAGCAGGCTCCAGGCTCTGAGCCAGCTGTCCGCACAGAGCCCGACACAGGGCTCGAACCCACGAACTGTGAAATCATGACATTTGCCGAAGTTGGACGCTCAACCGACTGAACCACCCAGGTGTCCCTCTTTTCCCCTTTCAAGAGACTGAGATTGAATTCTCCATTCAATAGTTCCATGCAATGAGGTCAAGAGGATTATGTTCAACATTCTATTATGCTTCTGTTTTTTTGGCTCACTCAGAGATCATCCAGAATAAGAGGCTGGAAATATGTTGATAAGATTAAAATATAACACATGATGTACCCACAGAAAAATGAGCTTTATGGCAGAATTATGTGCTCACTTACCTGATTTTGCTTACTATGGGCATCTTCAGTCAGTCAGGCAAGATACCTGGTATAGGTGAATAATAACCAGATTTATATATACTTATGTACATACATGTGTATGTATTACAATGCTTATTAGTCAGGTCTCCTTAGTTATAAGTAACCTAAACTAGTTCTTGCTAATTCTAGCAAAAAGAAAATTTATTGGAGGCATTCATCATAGAATGCATAGGCTTATGCATGCATTCATGACTTTCATACAATCACAAAATAAAAACAAAACCAAGGCAGTCCTGCCAGTCTCGGCAGTGGAAAGTATCTGCCCATCTTTTACAGGCTCTGCTCCAGAATAAATGTGCCCCAAACTTTACTTTTTTAAATAAAATTTATTCTTCCTCGTATTCAATATTTGTAGCGCCCCTCTCAGTATATTCAGAACACAGGGAGTGAGTCCCATTCCATGACTTGGGGCCCAATCTCTGGTTTGGGTAAAGGTATAGCTCCACTCAGACTTAACAGAGAGGTGGAAAAGCAACTCTCCTAAAGGGAGTTGGGGTAACATTAGAAGGAAAGAAGAAATCTTGTTTGGCCCACCAGTAATAATAACGATGACAACAACAATGACAGCTGTCCACTTGACTCTAACTTCTTGCTTCAGATCTAGTAATCCATCCAAGGTGATTCCTCTCTGGTGTGTTTTAGGCTACTCTTAGCAACCTGTCTGCAAGAGCAGGTCTCCCTCTTGCTTTAGGATTTCTATTCCTGATCATAGAGAGTTGTTAGCCTTGAGTTAAGCTCTGGCTCAGAGCATGGTTTTGAAGAACTATCTTACCATATGCTGATTCTTAGGGAAAAGTGTCTTTTCAGTGTCTTCTGGAAAATGCTGGATGCTGGCTTTGCTAGTTTATGGAGGAAGCAGGACTGTGTGAAACTGCCCACTGCATATCACCCTGGGTCTGTGCGCTTTTAGCTGACTGCTTTCTTGCTGGATAACCAGGCTACTCCGCCCTAAGGCTGTGTGATAAAAGCTTTCAAACCTTCTTGGTGGGAATGGAATTTACTGTTTGGAAGTTAAGCTGAGGCTGGGTTTGGTTTAATTACAGCCTGCCATATCACATAAGCTAGCATATGTTACTTGGGAAGGAAGAAGAACATTCTGAAGGTTGATAGTATAAGGAATGATTTCTCTCTAATTAGCTGTCGCTTTGAAGGGGAGGCATCATAGGAATAAACTATGGGTGGATAGGTGACAGCAGAAAATGTAGAGGAAGACCAGCTGACTGGGTCCTTTATCAGCCCAAGAATGCTGAAGTTTAGAATGGTAGGGCTTTCGTGATTCACTGTCAGAGAATTTATGTTCATTCTCACCCCCTCGACACCTCCCTTTCTTTATTAAGTACCCAGAATCTTCATGCTCTTTCTCAGTTCCAGTTAGAGCCAATGGGAGGTAGTCTAATAAACATCAATACACACCAAGGTGCCAGAAACTGTGTTGGCTGCCCCTCCAAGAGGATATTTCATTTTAAACTGGTCAGGGAAATCTATGGCACAATGAAATCAATTTTATTTTGGTAAATTTTTAGTTAACATAGTTATGGGGGAAATAATGGGTCATTGGGGGCTCCTTCATATCCTTAAAAAAACATGTTATTGATAACTTTCCAATTCTGCCCATGTGCAAACTTAGCTGGAGGCCATACAGCTATTGTGGAGAAACTAAAATAACATTGATCAAGAAAAGGGGCCCAGGGACACCTGGGTGGCTCAGTCAGTAAAGGGTCCCATTTTGGCTTAGATCATGTTGCTGAGGTTCATGAGTCCCAGAGCCTGCTTGGGATTCTCTCTCCCTGTCTGTTCCTCCTGCACTCTGTCTCTCAAAATAATAAATAAATTAAATAAATAAATCAAAGGTGCCCAGTTTCATTTGACTATACAGCAAGTTCTGTGCCTTTAAGGAAGAGCTAGTGGAAAAGCTGATTTAAAGGACATTTAACAAATACAAACCCTCTATTTGTTCTCTTTAGCCCCAGAAGAGATTGCTTCATTTTCTTATACTTCTTACAATCATACAAAGACCAAACCAATCAGTATACGCTTAGGGAACCTATGCCAATAAACCATAAACTAATTGAGGGCCATGATTATACTTTCAATTCCTTTGCATCACATCCTTCACCCTAATTTATTCATATAGAAAAAAATTATTGAACACTTACTATATGCTAGACACTATGCTAGATTTTAGTAATTCTACATGATTAATATATGGTTCCTCTCCTCATACAGCTTGGAGCCTAGCGAGGAAGACAGGTGAGTACACAATACTTATAAAATCATGTGTGAAGCGTACTCCTAGTTGTAGGAATAAAGCACTATCTTATCATTGAAGAGGAAGAATTCATTCTGCCTGGCATTAGAGATCTGTCTGGCATTTGAGCTGGTGCTTGAAGGACAAGATGGTTTCTCAGTATCTCATAAGCTTAGTATCCTGAATATAGCAAATGTTTAAAAAATGTCACTGCTTAACAATATTAGAGATGAAGGAAACTAGAATTATTTGAAGGTTGAGGCCATGGTTGTGTCTTCCAATTTTTGCCTGGATTGAGATTGAGTATCCTAACCAGTTCACCATCATTAATCAGACCCTTGTGTGGTTCATCATTTGCCCCATATAATCAATGCTACAGACACTGTATAGGAGTTGACAACTTGAATGCAATATGAATGCAAACATAGTTGTTGAAATTGTCATTTCTTCCCTTATTTTCTTTGAGTTCTGGGGGTTTTATATTTTTAAGTTGTCAGTCTTGACACCACACTCATAACCTCAAATTCAACTCAAAATACATTCTGATGAATGACTGAAATTTATTGCTGTGACGGCACTTAATCCTGCACTGCTGAGAAGTCAACTCTACAGCTGTAAATTTCAGATTTTATAGTGAAACTTTGACTAAACTGAGCCTTTTTTTCCCTAGTGAGTTATCTATTAACTAGCGCAGTATTTACAAAATAAATGTTGAGAAGCCTATTGCAAATTCTCTGTATAGTCATTAGCGACTTCATATTTAACAGTAATGATTGCATTATTCTGACACATTGAATTTCTGTTTTCAGGCACACTAAAAAAGTTAATAGTTTAATGTAGTTTGAAAAAAAATTTGACTGGCTACTCCCATCAATTGTTTTTATCTGCATCTAGATAATTTCATGTATCTGGATGAAAAGGAACAAATTCTACCAACTATCAGGTGTTCAAAAAAGATCTGAATTTGGATGTCATAGAGAAATCAATGAAATGATTGGCTGAATTTGTCCATTTCTATTTAAATTTGATGCTCAGTATAAATAAGCCTTTGCTGTTCTCTGTCAACCTTCAGATTTCAGAAATAGTAAAAATCCTAATTTTCACCACAAGGGGGAAGTAGAACACTAAAATTGTTATCAAATGGAGCCAGATGAAAAGATGTAGTATATTTGTGTTACTAAAAACTGTACTCTGTAGCAAGAAATAAGAACTTTAAAAAATGTTGACTAGAATTTAGCAATCTTTGTAGTATCATGTTCACATTAACCTCTTCGTAAATTTCCTACACATTTCACCTTTGAACTAAACATATGGTTTACAAAATGGACAAAGGAAAGAAGTAACAATTGTCAGTGAGGGAAGTATTCACATTTCATCTTGAAGGATAACTCAAGTATTTGAGAGTGATTATTAGTTTTCATAAGATAGCTTATGGGCTATCTGGAGAGTATATATTTTGAGGTTGAAACATCAGTGGAAAATGGATCAGCCAAAGTAGTTGCATGATGTGGCTTAGCATTAAACAGAGCCTAAACTTATTTGAAAGGGTAAATATTTAATCTGGGGGGTTTTTTTGGCCTTGCTTGTAGAGCCTTCTATCAAGAGGGAATATTGGGCAAGCCTTCTATTTCTTGTCAAGTCTCACTCAAGATTCTCTTCCTTCAAGAAATGCTCCTGATCTCATTCCACTTGAAGCAGATGGCTTTTCTTTATGTGTGTCAGAAACCCTTGGAAAAGTTGTGACAACTGATTGCTAGGCTTCTCACCCAGAGTTTCTGATTTGGTAAGTCTGGGGAGGGGTCTGGGAATATGTACTTCTAACAAATTCCAGGTGATGCTGATGCTTGGGGTTTGGGACCACGCTTTGAGAACCACTGTTTTAGTATATGCTCACTCAGTTTATGCTATCAAATACCATCACACCAAAGTTTAGAGAATGTTCCTTCTTTGTTTGGTATGCTGGAATTTGGTTTGGCTAAATATTGTTTGAAACCAGGTGGCTGTTGACGGTGGCTCAGAAAGTTTTCTCTTAGCAGTTCTGCAGTTGGATTTTATTCATTAGGATTTGACCTGAATATTGTCACACACTTTGGGTACATTGGTTTTTCAGGACATTTTATGTGTGTATGTTGTGGTTTTTTGAGCACACTGTCACTTCAAGTGGGTCTGGGCCTTCAGTCCCTGTGCTTGCCCTTACAGCCCTATAGAACCAGTACGTCCTTGGTCTAAAGCATATATGCACTCAAATCTTAAATCTTAAAACCAAAATACCTGTACAGGGGCATCTTGCTCGCTCATTTGGTGGAGTATGCAACTCTTGATCTCGGATTGTGAGTCAGGGCCCCATGTTGGGTGTACAGATTACTCAAAAAATAAAATCTTAAAAATTAAAAAAAAATGTTAAAAATACCAGTACATATGCTACAAAAATACAATAACTTTAGTATTTCTTGCCAGAAATACTAGTACTGATGTGAATGAGGATTAGGCAAGGACTTGGTCTGAATCATTCAACCTATATATATATTTATAATCATTAGTTAAGTGGAAATTGGTTAATTGTCCATATTTTTTTTTTTTTTTACCTTTTGCATAAGTGAAAGAAAAAAATGGGCCAAGCACTATGCTGGGTGTCAGCATATGACTTCTATTTTGATCTTGAGTTTAGTGGGTACATTGCAGCAATGTGATCTCTGTCAGCCTTCAGGAGTAAAATTAAAATAGCCATGCTTACCTAAACAGATCCATTGAAAAGAACAACTAGCAGCAGCAACCACAAAATCTTTTGTAAACATAAGCACTATAAATATACATAGTAAAAATAATTAATTCCATATTATGGGTTTCACTGGTCAGATCTATTTCTTTACAAACCACACTTCTAGAAACAGAAAGATGATAAACAGATACATGATCCACTGAGGATAATATAATATAATGGCAACCATTTAAAGGTACTGAAGATTAAAGCCAGCTATTTACCAGCATGGCATAATGGGTGAGAGGTTTTATTCAGCACATGTTCTAATTGCTTAACAAATCAATGCAGGCAAAACAGTTAATCTGGTAGGCTCCATAGACGTTGCCACTATTTCCCTGATTCAAAATAAGCAGCACACTCATGTGTGTTTTTTCTACAACGTAAGAAAAAAACCATGTAATTTCTACAAAAAAGCTGTCAGATTCCAATTTCTAAATTATCATGGTTTTCTCTCTACCCTAGGTCAAAGTGCAGAATACCCCACAGGACCATCAGAAGACACTGGGTTCTTCTCTGATAGTCCAACCCTAGCTTCAGGGCACTGAATAATGGCTCTTTTCCTAGGGCCACTGTGAGAGAGTTTATGAAATGGTTTGAGCTTCTCAGATGAAGACATGCTAGCCACCTGTTAGTACACTCTCCTCAAGGGTTTACAAATAGATTTTAAAATTATCATTTTTCCAAAATGTGAGGATTCCTGAAAGAATCCTATCTGACCTGCAGAATTTGCTCTTGAAATCCATATTTGCCAATATGACTATTTCCAGTTATCCCTGCCTGATGGTGGCTTGTAATTGCAAGTGATTAAAGAAAGATAGGCTATAGCTGCTGCATGTGGCCGAGAACAGGCTTCTGGGGCAGCATCACACACCTACCTTCTGGTCCTGGCTATAGGGCTCAGCCTCTTGAAACTTTGCCCACTGTATCCTTTTACCCCTCCCTCAATGTCTGTCTGATTAAGTCAGTTTTACTTTCATTTTGACTATTTTCTCACTTCTGGCCTGTGCTACCAAGCAGTTCTGGCAAAAGCAAGGACTCTGATGTCACATGCCTGGAGGTAACTTTGATTCCACCAGTGGCTTTCTGAATCTCAGTTTCTTTCTCCCTGAAACAAGGACTTAACCTCAAAGGTTGTCAAGAGTTGCTGAGATAGGTACAATTCCTGATAAATATTTATGCATGGTATATGCTAGCTGTTGTTATTATTATTAGGTGTTTTTGCTTTTAAGCGTGACCCTATGTCACTGTGGCTCTATGACCTGTGCTGTTCTTCCTATTTAATTCTGTGGCACTGAGGTCCTGTCCCAGCTTTTCTTGAGCTGGGGACACTCGGCTTCTCTTAGGGTTCCCTTGCTTCCCCTGGTGGAGACAGGGCTCCTGAGCTCAGGAGAGCTGCTATTCTTCTATTAGCACCAGGACATTATGCTTTGATCTCAGAGGAGAGCCAGCACTCTTCAGAATCACTACTAAGGAGACAGGTGAACAGTGGAACTGAGTAAACACTATAGATTACCTCCTGAACGATTTGGATTCAGAAATCAATATTCATTATCGGTGTGGCTAAAGTGACTGAATCAGTTGGCTATTGTTACACTCATTACTCATTAACTGATTGATGGTATGATCTCAGAATCCCCATTTCACGAACAATAATTTCAACTCCAGCAAAGTGGACATTAAACTTTCTTTGTCTCCGGCCAAGTTTTAGGTTTAACCATTAGGTGTTTTAATTTTTTATGTCCTCTTGTAGAGAAATCTCATTCAGTTATAAGGTTGAAATATTTTCTGCCACCCCAAAGTCAAGTATTTGTGCTGTTTTGTAGGTTAGAGAGGCCAGGCTTCTGGGGCCTCTGGGAGAAAGGCAACAAAACTCAAAAAATTTCTTTCCCACTCATACAAAATTGGTGGATGGAAGATTTCTGTCTTTGTGAGATGTTGCAGGATGCATTTCGACACTCTATAGAATTGTTGGGCGTAAAGTGGGGTTAAATAATGAAGAAAATTGCACACTGTGAACAAAAAAGCTTTAAAAAATATTTTTGCCTGTAGCAAAAGGTATAGAAAAATGCCTCTATTTCCAGATGAGTCAATCTTAGCCTTTCCTTACCATTTTCTTTAACAATAAGTAAATGAGGAATCTAAATCGCCATTAGCTTTGAATACCTACACTATATCAATGTAAGCAATGGTTTGTTCTTTTGTCCCAGGAATGAGCAGAGACAGGGCCTTAACTTTAATAGGAAATACACTGATTTTGTTGGATTCTATTACATTCTCATGCTGCTAAGAACTCTTTTCATGTTCAAATTCCACTGTGTTTTCAATGTCAGGTTTTTTTCTTTCAAAAGGAAAAGGGTCCCCTGTGGAAGTTTATGAAAGCTGACACATTTTCTTGTAAAATATCCTTCTGAGACCATATGGTTTATCGGTAAGCACATATTTTTGGACCTTTTAAAATGAGTATTATGAAATTAACGTGAGATGTTTTTAGAAAAGTGAATGCCATTGACTCTGTAGGGCGGAATGCCTGTCTCCTTTGTGGTGGTTACTCCTTATGATTCCCTGCAAAAGACATTTTCAGATCATTAAAAAAGGTATTTGGGGCAAAAATACTTATCAAAAGAGGTTATATAACAAATGCATGGCAGCCAGCTGTCAAAGTTAAAAATACCCATTTCTTTCCCCCCAAAGCCATTAGATCTATTACCACCTAATTGCTTGGAAAATTCATTTTCTTTTTCTCAAATCACAGCCTTAATTGAGGTCTGAAAGCTCACCAAGTGCCTCTTAAATCAGTAAACCTAACTTTTTTTAGTTCTTCTATAATTTATCTCTGTGGCCAAGAGCATTTTTTTTCTTTGAGACAGTTATGGCAGCTGGTACTAGTAGAAAAGCATCTTACTTTGAAAAGTAAGAGACCTGGGAACATGTTTCATTCTTTCTGATAATGCATATTGAGGGCAAGGGTTCACAGGAAAGTGAACAGATATTAATGCAAGCATATTATTTAATCACACTGAAACCAAAAGATTTTAAACCAATTTATGTGGTATTTTATCCTGAATGTCAAGATAAGAAACACAAATCTATTCGTCATTCTGGCTGTGGAAATCTGCCCGTCGTGTAGCCATCAGCAAGAGTAACCAGTGTAACAGATACAGCCTTATCCATTGTTATGTAAACCCTGAAGAATGTACATAACAAGAAATAATTTTCAACTTTGGTTTATGACAGATCAAGCATCAGTGATGATTAGAGTATTTAAATCAGTGCCTGAAATCAGAATTATTTTTAATTACATAAAAGGGATGAGAGTAAATGTGAATAAAACAAATAAACATAGAAGCAATCATTCAGGTTAGGGTTGCTATTTAAGAAATCACCTTGGGAATCTATAAATGAATTTGGAAGATACTATCAGTTTGTAGAATGTTTTTGAAACTCCTCTATCAGAATGGCCTCAGAGTTAGTTTGTGATCTACTTCTCCTTATTGCTCTATTTATTTATTTGTTGGTTAGTTTTAAGTGTTTACCTGGAAAAAAGAAATAAGGAATTATTTGAGCAAAAATCAATTGGAACCAGCAACCCCAAACCTAAAGTGATTAGGAGGGCTCTACTATCAGGAGTTCCAGGAGAGACTTTTAGAGAGAAAAGGCTGAAGTAGGGAAATTACTGACTGGCTATGGTGTAGAGCCTAGTTGGCTGTTTGTGATTACTTGTCCTTAAGCTTTGATTTTGCAGTGTTGAGGCACCGACAGGATTGGGTTTTGGTTTGCTTTCATAGGCTGCCATGCGAGCCATATCAGTCTAATGGCCTCCTTGTTTAATGAATTTGATAATTTGGTATTAACACCACTCTCAGTCACCATCAGAGCTAAGTTGATCTGTTCTCATTGTGAAACCCCAAGTTGTGATGTCACATCTGGGGAAGAATTGTTTTTGTAGTTCGTCTCTTTGTTCATCTCATTTCTGCTTCTCCAAGCATTGTGAGATCATCCAATGTCCTCTTGATGCTTATAAACATGCATTTAAGACCTGCAGGAGAAGATTGTGTATCAGAGAGACTACAATAACTATTAGAAGCATAATACCAAAAGACTGGTTGTGTGCTCCTTAGCCAGGGCCCCTATTAACCAAACCAGTTGGTATCAAATGAATCAGTGTATGCACCTAAAGTAGGATCAACCTGTTTTAGCCAAGTGACTTGTTTGTTAATTTCCTGTATTTACCACAGCACCATAGGTGTCGATCCAGCTACAGCAGAAGGTATTTGCCATAGCACTGACTTCTCCTTGTTCAGCAATGCGTAATCTAAAGCAATTCTATTATCTAAATCCACCTAAGGAAAAAAATCTCGGGACTTGTACAGCTACAGCCTTACCAGTAGATTCAGTGATAGTTACCAAACTTAAGGAGCTTGCCTTCCCACGTGTGAACAGAGAGAGAGAGAGGAAAAGCAAGTAGCAAAAAGACAGCAGCAATAAAGATTTTAGGTTGGAGATAAAGATCTTGATCGGTGATCTTGGGAGAGATGTCTGCTTCAAGATGCTGTCTGCTTCTGGGGAGAAACCTCCCCAATCAATTTAAATTTTAGATCTCTATCTAGTGTGTAGCTGGAGGAGCCCTTTTTCTTTGGGTGATGTGGACTCAAGGTTCAAGTATGTGAAGTTAGGCTACTGTTTGGGTAGTGAGGAGGTCATGGTATGGTTCCTTCCAGAGTGTTCAAGGGTAGTCTTTTTTCTTACTTATTCCAAATCAGAGGAGTAGGAGAAAATTTAAAGTATTAGCCTGGAGAATTATAGGATATTAGAAGAAAGTAGAGGAATTCCCCTGCTCATGCTGTCTCTCTCTCTCAGAAATAAATAAAAAAACATTTAAAAAAAAAGAAAGTACAGAAATTACTGATCCAGTTCAGTTTGTAGATACTTAAGAAAACAAAGACAATGAACGGCACTAGAATCTGGTATCCACCAAATTGTGTTACAGTTAAAATTTTTTTTTACATTTATTTATTTATTATTTTGAGACACAGAGACAGAGCACAAGTGGTGGGGAAGGGGGGGGCAGAGAGAGAATTAGACACAGAATTCAAAGAAGGCTCCAGGCTCCGAGCTGTCAGCACAGAGCTGTACGTGGGGCTCGAACTCACAAACTGAGATCGTGACCCAAGCCGAAGTTGGAAACTTAACCGACTGAGCCACCCAGGTGTCCCAACAATTTTTATGGAAATGTAATTTTACCCTCTACAGTCACTGTAATTTCTATCAAAGGTAATGACAGGAAGGCTAATTTGATTATACAATAAGTCTATAGGCCTGATTATTTACAGAAGTACAGCAAGAACAATAATCATGTGGATTAGGCTTTTTAAAAATCTGCTTTGCTGGAGCTTTTCATAAAGAATCTTAAATGGGATTTTTAAAAAGCCTTTCCAGGGTTAGAAGCCAAGCCAAGAATTCATCATCAGACTTTGCCTGAGATTCCTATAGATTTGGGTGACATCTTCTCTTCTGGAGGTTGCCGGGATACGCTCAGGCTCCTGGGCTTGCCAGGTCGGGACTTGTCATGGGCACCTGGTAAGACTGTTAGGAACCCTGTAAGCCAAGGTACAAGGCCAGTTTTTCCAAGGGGATTTTATTGGCTCCATAATGTCAACCTTAGTTCCTTAAAACTTTCTGATTATATCTAATTTCAGATGCATTCTCAAATACAACCTTCTAGTCAAAGGCTAGAATGTTTCCAATTGTGTCCTGTTACAAGGACAACAGATTCTCACTGAACTTATGCAAATAACTACAGTGGCATGAAAGTAAGACTACTCAATAGGTTTCTGAATTCTAGATAAATCAGGGAGAAAAAGCAAATGCTTCAATTTTGTTTACATAGACATACTTTACTGTAGGTCATAGATAGGTTATGAGAAAAGCAAAAAGGTTTTTCTTAAATCTGCAAAAATAAAACATTAAAAAACCAGTAATATTTCAAAGAAAAATTTATACAAAATATAATCATCCTCATCCATTCATTCAATACCATATTGTTAATTCTGGTTTTGCTTGAATCCAGTTTCTTGATTAGTTCGGGAAATTCTTATGTTTCAGTTTTGTGATCTTATAGTTAACAGAAACCTATATTTCAGAGTACTTGTCAGAGTCCTTCCCATGAATCTCTCTGAAGATGAAGTGCCTTTGCAAAAGAGTGAAACAATATCTAAGTGATAAAAATAATTTAAAAAGGGTCATGGTTAATGAATGATCTGATGAGAATTTATTTGACAAGGAAATGTAGTTATTTCTGTGGCAGATAATAACTTAGGATAACAAGTGGACAATGCGAGTATTGAGATGTTTCTGCAAACTTTAGACAATTTCTGGGATACCTATGTAAGTAACATATCCATACACAGATAACCTAAGAAGGTTTATCATCTCTTCTTATTTGACAATACTTCCCACATAATTTAACATACCAAATAAACCTAATATTTTAACATCTCTCTTTTACAAGGTGAAGCAAATCCTTTGAGATTTTTCAGAGACCCTCTGGGAAATGTCAAAGTAACTTTGAAATCAAAAAGACTCCATTTAGAGCTTTATTTTGAGAATTTGTCTAAAGGTTTGAACATTTGACTACATAGACTCTCAGCTCATTTTGAAATAATACTTATCTATTTAACTAAAGTGACAATAGAAGACTTTGAATGCAAATATAGAAGGTTACATCGTTGTGAATAAAACTTAGCTCTTTCGATATTGAGAAAGCTGGCTTTTCTTAAGTAATCAAAGATCTAATAAAGACAACATGAAACAGTAAATTATTTTGGTAAGATACAAATCTTGCTTTCCAGGTAGATTACCTGAAAGGTAGAAAAACACCTCTCACGTTCTCTTATCAAAAGCAGACCAAGAAACCATTGTCCTTTTAACAGAGAAAACCAACTTCATACTTTAGGGCATCAGTTAAGCATCTGACTCTTGGTTTTGGCTCAGGTCATGATCTCAGGGTTCATGAGCTGGAGCCCTGCGTTGGGCTCTGTGCTGACAGCGTGGAGCCTGCTTGGGATTCTCTCTCCCTCTCTCTGTCCCTCCCCTACTCTTTGTCTCTCTGTCAGTTTAAAAAAAACAACTCATACTTTAAAAACTTAAACAAAGCAAATTATAGGGGTGCCTGGGTGGTTCAGTCAGTTGAGTGTCTGACTTTGCCTCAGGAGACATATCTAGAAAAACGTTGCTAAGAAAATGGCTAAAACTTTAACTAATATTTGTGTGAAATACTTTTAAGATTTTTCATTCACCTAATTTCCAAATAGCTTCTTTTTCTTTAAGAATGGCATCTTCTTATAAATTGCTTTATTAAAAAATTTAATGTTTATTTAAAAAAAATTGAGAGAGAGAGAGGGACAGAGCACAAGTGGGTGAGGAACAGAGAGACAGGGGAGACACAGAATCCAATCCAGGCTCTGAGCTGTCAGCATGATAAACAGGTTCTGAAAACTGATCAGCTGAGTCAGCCTGACTCAGGGTTTCAACCCACGAACCATGAGATCATGACCTGAGCCAAAGTCAGACACTCAACTGACTGAACCACCCAGGCACCCCTATAATTTGCTTTTTAAGAGATTGCTTTGATTTCCTAAACAAGATCTGGTAGAACATTTACATCTCAAAGGCATAGAGAAAAAATGTAGGTTTTCTCCAAGAAGTGCTTTTGTTTCCTAAATTTAGATCTTCTACAATATCTGCAAACCTTTTAAGATATATAGAGGAGTTTGGGAGATTGATAAAAAGGACAGATGGGGTTTTAATTATTTCTAAAGCTGCATTTCTATTCTCATAAAGACTCAATTATAAGACCAGTACAATTATTTTAAATTCTTCAAAGAATTGGGTTGCAACCTGAATGATATCAAGACACTGATCCAGCCATCCAACGACATTATCCTTAATTTGATTCTTTATATCAGGGAGAAGATCTTCAACTAAGATGGAAATCAAAAGATACCTGTGTTCTAGATTTAGAGCTGTGTTTCTTTGTAAAATTTTAGTAAATTTTTCCATAATGGGTTCAGAACTATCTTCTTTCCTTCTGTGTCCATAGTTTCATTTTAGCTTAGGGGAGAAGGTCTTAAAATAATTCCTATCAGGCTCTGAGTATTAGTTTCCAGTTTGGCCAACTTCTGACCATAGAGGTACTTAAAAAAAAAAAATCCCTATCAGGTTTCATCTGGGACAAATTTAAATGTTCCTGGCAGTATGAACAACCCTATGGACACAACAGGGTCCCCAAAGAAGGTGCAAAAGATACAACCCTCCCAAGATCCAGAGCCTGTCCCAAGGATAAAAGAAAGACAATTTTCCTAAGAGCTGGGAACATTTGGTAGGACCCTAGCTGCAAATGGGGTGCAAACCACATTTCTGTCTTGCCCTATCTGGGGGGAGGGCAACCTGATATTTGGCAAGTGTCAGAACATAAAATGAGATAAAGAAGTAGTAGTCAGTAGCTGTCCCTGGGAGAGAAAGAACCGATAACCAATGTTTTTTCCTGCCAATCTAAAATGTTTCCTTCTTTTCTCAACCAGCCACCATAGAGAAAAACCTTGGGAGAGCTGATTTTGATAAGAATTCTTCCTTCCTCCCTCCCTCCCTCCCTTCCTTCCTTCCCCCCTCTCTCTCTCCATCTCTCTCTCTCTTTCCCTCCCCCTTTCTCTTTTTCTCTTTTAGAGGGAGAGAAAGAGTGTGCAAGTGAGAGAGAATGTTAAGCAGGCTCCACACTAAGCACTCAGCCTGATTCAGGACTTGATTCCACAACCCTAGGTTCATGACCTGAACCAAAATCAAGAGTAGGATGCTCAACCGACTGAGCCACCCAATAAGAATTCTTTCCTTTTCCCCTTTTTCTTGGCCAGTTTTCCAGGATGCAGTCTATAGGCTCTAGAGTGAGTGGCATGTCTCAGTGGGTCTCGTCCTGGTCATCTGAAACTATAGAGAAGAAAAATAACTTCCCCTTGTCCCTGTTAGAGTAACTGCTTGGCAGAGACCCCTTTTTGTCTAGGGTGCCTCATAAATGGATACGTTTTTTTTCTTTCTTTTTTAAATGTTTTTTTTTTTTTTAATTTATTCCTGAGAAAGAGAGAGTGTGAGCAGGGGAGGGTCAGAGAGAGAGAGCGGGAGACACAGAATCTGAAATAGGCTCCAGGCTCTGAGCTAGTTGTCAGCACAGAGCCCGACGCAGGGCTCAAACCCACGAACCGTGAGATCCTGACCTGAGCCGGAGCTGGATGCTTCACTGACTGAGCCACCCAGGTGCCCCTCATAAATGGATAAGTTTACCGAAGGTGGTTAACAGTCTTCAACTGTGACCATTCTAATTCAGCATTAAACAAAAGTTTAGTTTAACCTACTTGTTCAGTATTAAAACAAAATTTTATTCACCTGAGGCCTCCTATGTGCCTATATCCAGTTTAAATCAGACCTAGTCTGTCCTGGGACCCAGTTCGGTTTTTAATTAACACCTACTTTGTCCTAGACCCCATCCAGTTTCTAAGTTGGATCCAGCCCAGATCCTAAGACAGACCAAGTTAGTCCACAGACCGGTCTTTCCTGGACCCCATCAGGCTGGGTCCGACCTTGAATCCAGTCCAGCTTTTAGGTCAGACCTTGTCTATTCCCAGGCCCAGTCCTTCCTGGACCCAATCCAGGTTCTAAATTGGACCCAGTTTGACTTCCGATCCAGTCCGGTTTTTAAGTCAGACTCTTTCCATTCCTTTCAGAACCCAGTTCCTCCTCCGGGTCTCAATGGTTATGAACCCGGTCTGACCTTGGACCTGGTCTGGTTTTGAAGTTGTGCCCAGCCTGATTTTGGATTCCGTACTGTTTTCTAAATCAGACCTTTCCAACCCCAGACCCAGTCCCAGTCCCGCCAGTTTCTGGAATCAGTCGCGGGAGGAGTCCGGAGGTAGGGGCTGGTAGGGGCGGGTAGGGGGAAGCTTAAATCAAGTCTGAAAACGCTTTGGAGCTCAGATCCAAAATCCAGGAGCGGCTTGTCCACCACCTCCAGAGGCAGCAAGAAAGCAGCAGAGTTCAAGGTACCTACATCTCCTTGCTTCTTGCTCCTGGGGGCCGTTGGGGGTCTTCTTCGGTTCCCTTCTCTGACACTAGAACTGTTAAAAGATAAACTGAGGAGTATTAAACATTTTAAGAATTTATTTGCACACAAATTGTTTCCATTTGGGCAGTGCCAAATTGGAAGTGGTTTGGAATTATGTTTTTACCACAGAGGATGTTGCCCTTCTCGGGTCACCCACTTTATTCCTCAAATTTGAGTCAGAATGAATTTTTTTTTTCTTTAGAAATTTACAAGACTGTGGTATAAGCAATTTCAAAATATTATGTGTAGCAGCATCGTCTCTGGAATGATTTTGTGCCTCTGCTTCCACCCCAGGATAACTTAGATTTAAAAGTGAGAAGGAAGTTCAGTGATTAACATACATTCTCAGTGATTAATATACATTGCTCTCATTTAATCTTCACAGAAGTCCTATGAAGCAAGTATTATCCCTGTCAGCCAGATAAAGAAATAGAATCAAAATGTTTAGGTGGTTTTAGGGGCGCCTGGGTGGCTCAGTTGGTTAAGCGTCTGGCTTTAGCTCAGGTCATGATCTCACGGTTTGTGGGTTCGAGCCCTCTGTCAGGCTCTGTGCTGACAGCTTGGAGCCTGGAGCCTGCTTCAGATTCTGTGACTCCCTCTCTCTGCCTCCTCCCTCTCCCCCCCGCCCCACACTCTGTCTCTCAAAAATAAACATTAAAATTTTTTTAAAAAAAACGTTTAGGTTATTTAAGACCCCTTGGAACTAGGGAGAATCGGGATGTATCTGGCATGAAAGTTCTGCTCCTTCCTATAGTCCCTGTTATTTCCTTCCAGAGTGACAGCATCATTTTACAATGCTAAGCTCTGATGTGTTTGTGAAAATTCACATTACTTTTTAATTATGTTACATGTATACATCTCTATATAAGCTTGGGCCAGTGCATAAGAGATATTTTCAATATTGTTTTGTGATTATGCAGCTTGGAGAGATGAGGAAAGGTGAAGAAATGCCCTTTGTTTATGTTTAGCAAGCACTGTGACGGAAAGCCAAATAACATTGGGCACTGTCGACAGTAATATTTTACTTCCTAGTGTTGCAAAAATTTGTTTCATTAAACAAGATCAAACAAATGAGCCAACAAGAAGTAAGCCTATTTCTAACCAGCAGACCTGCAGAGTAAATAAACCAATGAGAAGTGAGTTAGTGATTTTAATGTAGACATCTTGGGAAAGATGGAATGGAGGTGATTCAGGCCTCTATTTGGATAAGTTTGAAGACAAAAGAATTCATAAGCAAATTGAGTTCTGGTCTCAGGATGAACAGTTTAAGTGGTATTCATCTTGCTCAAATGACTTGACTTTTGGAAAAGTAACAGAAATAAGAGATATTTAACCATCTGTTTATGGTCCAAAAGAACCGTCTTCCATGTTTCACCAACTACATCAATCAAAAGAAGCCAACATGTATATACTGCTTAATGTGTACCAAGTAAGGTGACCATCACATCCTGGTTTGCTTGAGATTTTTTCAGGTTTCTTACTGAAAGTTCTGCACCGTGGGAGACCCCTCAGTCCAGGACAAACCAGGACAATTGGTCAACAATGTCATGTTCTCTTTTAAACACTTTATATTTAGTAACAGTTTTATTATTTATGGTTGTCGTTTATTATTTAGTATTCTTATTTTACAGAGGAGGAAATGTTTGCATAGAGAGGTTAAGAAACTTGCCGGGGGTCCCACGACCAGTAAATGACAGGCAGGATTTGAAATCGGGCAGTATGGTGCTCGCTTCGGCAGCACATATACTGAAATCGGGCAGTATGTTTTAGTGTCAGGCTGCCTCTAAGGGTGTCCTGCTTTGTAACAGAGAAATAAATTGTTGGGGAATCCAATAATGGCTAAACACCTAGTGCTGCTCTCATGGTTGCATATGTTGGGCATGTAGGCAAGAAAATAGGCAAGCACCGAGTCTGTAAAAGAAGAGAAGTTCCTATCAGAAAGTAAGTACAGCGAGCAATTTCAGCATGTTGGAAGGTTGATTAACCCAACCTGTGTGGTCAGGAAAGGCATGAGATACTATATAGGAACCCAGTCTCCTGCTTGACGTTGTGATTGGTCAGTGAGCCTCCAATAAGGCAGCTACAGGAGAATGGACACCAGTGACCGTGGCTGCAGAAAAGTGGAAACTGTTACAAGGGAGGAATATGAACCACTTAGGACTTCCAGGGCAGCAGAGGACAGCGTGGAGAGTTTTGGGGTAGAATCAGTTACACTATGATGGTCCCCAAGGCCATGGTAGTGTTTCTCTGCAGGTCTGTGTGGCCCATAGAAATCTGGCTTAAATGAATACACAGCCTGGGTTAAGTGATTACTGGGGATTTCTTGGCAAGGAGATTTTTAGATATATCTGTGATGGGCTCCTAATATGTTAACAACAACAACCTTAAAAAACAACAAACAGACAAACCAATTTGAAATCATTTTTTCTAGAGGAGGGCTGGAACTGTCCTGTGCTCTGTTACATGGGAATTGGCAGGTTTCAGAGCTTTCCCTGATCTGAAAAACCATAAGCACTTGTAATCTACTGCCATCCATGTGTAATGCCTTCAGTTGGACAATCATGCACAGCCCTAGGGGGACGTTCCATTCTTCCAGGAAGCTCTGAGAAATAGCCACATCCAGGCCTTACCCAGACCTTGGTTGTTTTTTAAACAATCCCCAGGTGATTCAAATGTGAAGCCAGGGTTTGAGCCAGAACCAGATTAATAACTTAATGAGGGACTGTGACCTGAAGTTGCTGGCTATCCTCTATTCTGTCTGTTGTAAGCAGGAGCCCAGGACACAGAGGGCATTATGATGAGGAACAGTTGATGTGACTTAGTGGAAAGCAGCAGACCATTGTATCACAATTGTTAGTGCTATTACCTAACCTGGAACAAGTACTCAGTGAAATCTGACACTGTTTTCCTGGGAGAGTCACTCAGTGCTTTAGGTGCCAATTAAATGCTGGTAGAATTTAGCATGTTACAAATGTGCACATCACCAAGAGGATGTAGGCTCCTTAAGAAAGGAAGGGATCTGGATGCCTGGGTGGCTCGGTCAGTTGGGCGTCTGGCTTCGACCCAGGTCATGATCTCACCTTCATGAGTTCAAGCCCCGCATCGGGCTCTCTGCTGTCAGCAGAGTCTGCTTCAGATCTTCTCTCTCCTCCCCTCTCTGACCCTCCCCACTCAACGTGCTTTCTTTCTCTCTCTGTCTCTCAAAAATAATAAATTAAAAAAACATTAAAAGAAAGGAAGGGATCATATCTTGATAGGCATATTAAAGGAAGTTCTCCACCTCCCAAAAGGTGATACTGATCTACAAGCACTGTGGACACAGCTCACTTTGCACGGTGACATCTTGTCTCTCATTTTTCCTTGGCTTCACTTGTAATGGACCCCTACTCTCTTACTATTGTATCAGTTGTTGGTTATCTGTTTTATACCACCTTCTTCCAACTGACATGAATATACTTGTACAGGCTGTAGGATTTTATTTCTGCTGCTGCCCTCATTGTACTAATGAATGCCCTCTAATGTTTGGACCTTCTGATCCTGAATCCCAGTGGCCACATGGAGCTCGTGCTTGCTGAGCCTGGGGAGGTCTGGCTAGGCTCTTCTCTTTGTTGCTCTGCCCACTTGGAATGTTTCTGTGTTTCAGCTCAACCTGCCAGTTCATGCCCACCAGGCACAGCGTAGGCTGAATGAAGGCAAGATCCCCTGCTTTCTGTAGCTTTTGTTGGCCTCCTTGCCCTTTGATACCTATAAGCTGATTGAGAGCTGCCTTATTCCAGGAGGAATCCTTATGCCTGACTTCCTACCTCTCCCACCTTCTCTGAGGGTTTAAATAGATCATAGGCAGAAGTTAATTGGAGATAAAAGTTTACAGTTAAGCAGGCAGGTTGTAGCACAATATCCATATAGTCTAAAGTAACTGAGGTTCTCTCAGGGTCATTGAAATGTACAAAGGTATTCTTCCAATGCATTTTTTAAAACCTAGATAAATTGTGTGTCATATAAAATGCATTGTTAAAGTTTCCAATTGAGTCACTGGATTAAATGAACCTTTCAACACCTTTCAGAGGAAAAGAGATGGTATTTGGTGTGATGAAATAGTCAATGCTTGGCTTCATACTTACATGGTGCAGCAATCTTCAGGGAAGACTTTACTTTAAATGAAAAATAAAAAGAAATAAACCAATGAACTCCTGACTCCATATCAGATATAAATTTTTTTTAATGACAACATCTGGGATATTCCTGGGAAGGAAATGGAATCTAAAGCTCCTGCCTTCCTTTCATCCACTATTAAAATGATTTCTAATCCTTCTCCCCGACCCAACATCCACTACTACCTACTAAATGATTAATTACTCAAATGCTAAAAGCTGTCTGGATTTCTCTCTTCTCTTTCAAAACAAGCATTACATTCTGCTAATGTCACAATTAGCAGGAAGCTGGAAGCCAATCTCTGACTGGTGAACTAATACGGGAGAGTAACAACAGATGTGATTAGTGTATTAGAAAGGGTTTAATTTTCTTTTCTCCTTAATGTTCTTTTTTCTGAGCCTATGTTTTAGAAACTCCTTGGAAGATTCTGTCAGTTTGTCAATTGGAATCCATTTAGATAGTTTCATATTTGGAGAAGAGTTTAGGGTCACTCTTAGAGATGCTTAATGTCCTTTGAATGACACTGTACTTTTACTTTTGTGGAGAATAACTACTGAGAAAAATTCCCTGATCCTGCTTTGCCTACATTCCAAAGTCCACTTGTCTCGGGCCCTTGTTTCCCTCCTTTCACTGTTAGACTCTTTCTGTGTCTTGACCTTCTCACTGATTTAAAGGTTATATTTTGTTCAGGTATTCTTGTCTGCTTGTTCCTCATTTGTGTGTCTGTACCATGATTCTTTTTCTTTTTAATTTAAAATAACTGTGGATAGAGGCCTTGCTCCTGCTAAAATGGTGCTCTTGCTTATTCTTCATTTATATATCTATGTCATGATTATTTTTCTTAAAGCTTAAGGTATCTGAGAGAAGGGGTCTTGTTTCTGTAAAATCATAATCTTATAAAATGGAGGGTGATGATGAGCTAAAATAAGTAATGAAATTTATATATGTTAAAATGGTTATAGGAAACATTGATATCTTGGGATAAAATTTATATTTTCATTTATCAGGGCTTCTTGAAAATAATACTAGGCATTGGTAACATAAAATATATAAAAAAATCTTAAAACTCAAATTTTTATTGAGCACCTACTGACTTTAGCTCTCCTGGGCTGTCTTTTTGTTCCAGTCCTACTTGGATGGGGTCCCATAGTATCTTGCAGGCCCCAGAGGGGAGGAGGGAAGAGCAAAGGAGGTGAGATTCTGGAATGCTGAGAGTTTCTGTGGCAGAATAGAGGTGACCTTGTAGCTGAGAGCCATGGATAAACCACTGGGGCCAGGACCGACTGCCTCGATGAGAGAAGGTGGATTTAAATTAGACCATGTGGGCTTAAGGAAACAGAAAGGGGTCAGATCATGAATCCTGCCAACTGCCAAATTTAACAGCTGCCAAAGTTAACAACAGAACACTGAGGGACAGGCTCAGTCTATGACTGCCAGTCCAGAGAAAAGTCTAAAGTTGGAGAATATAAATCCTAGACCACCCCCTACTGTCAGGAGGACACAGGAAACATACCTCATATGCCCAGATGTCCTCTTGCAGGATAGAGGGAGGAGAGAGGATCTCTGAAACACTGGGCATTTATCCAGAAAAGACTGAGTCCTCAAGAAAAAAGTAGATTAATTTACAAGATTGGAATAAACTCAGCTTTTATCACTACTCAGCAGGTGGGTGCTAATGAGAAAGATTACATCGGTTACAGACAAAATAAGCTGAATTTTCTCTGCACATTTGTGTGAAGTGAGTGATATTTTGGTACCCTTTTCTGTGTGTGTGTGTGTGGGGGGGTGGGTGAGGTAGGGCGGTCACTGGACGAAGGAAGAGGAAATAGTGCTATAGAAGGAAAATTTTGGAATCAGTGCTTGGGTAGTTCTGGCAAGCAGTCACCAGCGCTCCCCACCAACTTTCTTCCATTGCACATGAACACTACCATCTGTTACAATAGAATGAAAGAAGGGCTGACTAGAAATAAAAGCAACACACACAGGGAGTGTTATTAACATGATTTGGGGAACTGTGAAAGACTTTATTGAAGAAGTAGTCTTTGAGATGTATCCCAAAAGATAAAGTAGAATTTCAAAAGGAGACTATTCAAGAGAATTTAAAAACATGCTTGGGAATAAATGAAATGTCCAGTTTGTCCAAAGTGTAGAGAACATGGAGGGAGGGAGTCAAAATATGTAGCTAGAAGAGATGATGTGGGGTCAAGCTGGAAGGGCAGGACCAGGAGTTTGTACTTTATTCTCTAGGATATTGGGATCTATAAGAGGATTTAGCTCACCTCAGTCTCTGGCTGAAACTCCTTACTCACTCCTCTTAGACAACAACCTCATATCCTAGAATGGGTTGAATGACCTGTCTTGTGAGGAGCATGGAGAAAGGGGTTCTGAGTCAGATAAGTTTGGAAAATGTCCTACATCAGATTCTCCTAATTTTCCAGAGATTTACAGTACATATTTGCATATTAAAAGTGCTAAGAAATCCTACAGTAAAGAGATCTGTTGTCATTATTTACGTTTTTAGACCCAGCATGTCTTGGACCTATTAGGTTCTGCAATACTTTTTTTTTAAACACTGATTCTTATTAATATCCATTAAAAGTAGTGCTTTGCCTCTTTGACTTACATTGCTCCACTTCCTCCCATGAAAATTGCAAATTCTTTATTATTGGGTCTTTGTTCAATGAACTTATTTTCTTTGAGCATTTTCTTTATTTTTTTTTTTAATATTTATTTATTTAGAGAGAAGGAGCACGCCCACCTGCTCCTATGCGTGTGAGTGTGAGTATGGGGATGGGTAGAGAAAGAGGGAGAGACTCCCAAGCAGGCTCCATGTTATCAGCATGGAACTGGAGGTGGGGCTTGATCTCACCAACCGTGAGATCATAACCTGACCTGAAATCAAGAGTCCCATACTTAACTTGTTGAGCCACCTAAGCACCCTCCCTTAAGCATTTTCTGAACTGTAGTATTTCTCAAGACTCACCTGTTACTTCCTCTTTACAAACTTCTTTGTTTGTTGACCAAAGAAGAATTTTTTTTTGGGGGGGGGCTCCACTGCACCTTTTATGGTACATTTTTTACAATGATTGGTTTTCTCTAATGTTCTTTGGGTCCCTTGAGTGTAGACTACATACCTTATTAATTTCTATATTTCCATCATTTAAGACAGTGCCTGGCGCAGAGTTTAGATTCAGTGTAATGAAGTTTACATCAAATGTGGGTTTTTTTTTTTTAAAGATTTTGTTTTTAAGTAATCTCTACACCCAACATGGGCTCAAATCCACAACCCTGAGATCAGGAGTCACATGCTCTACTGACTGAACCAGTCAGATAGCCCTACATCAAGTGTTTTAATAAGAAAGTTTGATGCGGCTAACATGCTTTGTGAAACTTTTAACCCTGACAACTTTCCTGGGGATGCTTTCTTTCTCCTGGGCCTGGTCTTGCAGCTTGCCATTTCTTGCTTTTTTCTATGTGCCTTAGGCTCTCAAAGTAGTCAGAGTGAGCTCTATACTTTTTGGCATGAAGAATAACTTCTAAATTAGGCCCAACCTTATAGGATTTATTTTGGGCAGAGTATGGAAATTATGAATTCTTACTATCTGCCTAGTGCTATTCTACATGCTTTACATATATTATTTCATCTGTCATAACACTAAGAGTATATATTTAGTTTCTCCATTTTACAGATAAAAAACTGAGGCTCAGAGGGGATAAATGTCACCCAGCCACAGCAAGTGTCAGGATTTTAAAAACAAATGTTCATTTATTTATTTATTTTGAGAGACAGAGAGAGAACAGGAGAGGGACAGGGAGAGAGGGAGAGAGAATCCAAAGCAGGCTCTGTGCCATCAGCGCAGAACCTGACATGGGGCTTGAACCAGTGAACTGTGAGATCATGGCCTGAGGTGAAACCAAGGGTTGGATGCTCAGCCAACTGAGCCACCCAAGTGTCCCAAGTATCAGGATTTTAAACCAGGTCTCTTTGCCTTCAAACTTTATGTCTTCACTCCTTCTGGTTGTATGCATTAATTTTTCTTTTTTAATATAGACTTTACTTTTTAGAGTAGTTTTAGGTTCACAGCAAAATTGAATGGAAAATAGCATATATCCTCTGCCCTCCACAAACACATCTTCCCCTGCTATTCACATTCCACATTAGAGGGGTACATTTGTTGCTATCCATGAAACTTCCTACACTGGCATGTCATCATCACACAAAGCCCATAGTTTACATTAGGGTTCACTCTAGGTGTTGTACATTTTATGGGTTTTGACAAACGTATAATGACATGCTCCATGTGTTACTTTTGCACCATTTCACACATTTGTTCAAGCAGGGTTCTTTTGTGGACTGATGAAATCCCTGTGGGTCCAGAATCCAGTTTCAAGAACCTGATGCTCTCAGTTTACTTAGGAATGATGAGCTTCTGGAGATTGACTTCAGGCTAATAGGTCTCATGGATTTATTTCTAAACAAGTGCTAACTTAATATTCAGTGGGGATTTGCCTTTCTTGTCACTAGAAAGCCCTTATCTAAGTCAGCTCTTCCTTTTATCAAACTTCCCAGGGATCCCAAGTTGCTGATGAAGAAAACATGAGGCATACATGAACATATGAGGTGACGGTAACATAAGTGTAGTAGTCCTGAAGGCTATTTCTTTGGAGTTGTGGAAGACACTAGAGAATCACTCCTGCTCTATTGACCACTGGACGTGTATTTCTAATGACTTGTCTTCCGCATCTCTCTGAATAAACCTCAAAAATTATTCGTCTTCAACTCTACGTTTTCTAAACATCATGCCGAGGGCCACATCATGTTGTTTGCATTTATTGTGAGCGTGGTTCATGCAGGTTATCCACAGTCAAAGCCCAGGCTATAGTGACTTGTATTTGGAATTGAGACCTAAGGAGATTTAGAGACACCCTGATCTTTTTCCAAATGCCTCTCACTGGTCACTCCTGCAGATGCCTAATCACATTCATTCCCTGGTAATTCATATAAATTTCACTTGCAGAGGATGACTTTTTAAATTTTGTTCCCGTTTTTTATGGGTGACTTTTACTAAGGCCTTGGAGTTTGTTATGCATTGATTATTCAAAAAAAAAGACTTAGGGGTAACCAAAAATCTTGTCTCGTCTTTCCTATAGCAGGGCTCATCTCAGCCTAGGAAAATGGTGATAACATGGCATATATGTGTGGCAGCTAGTATGTGTTTAAGGTTTATTTATGTGTATTTAGAGTCTGGAATGAATGTCTCAGATATATTAAAGTAATACAAGAAAACATTACTTGGCAAAGTGCAAATCTTAGAATAATTAAAATAGCAAAAAATAAAAACATCAATCCCATAATTTTCCTCAAAGTCTCCCTTGCACCAGTTTCACCCTGGCTCCCATCTTAGGCTGCTTGTGACACTGTGACAAAGTAAATTCCACCCTGTATCAACGTCTATTGTGTACTTTCGGTTACTAGGACAGATTCATTCTCTCGGGTTCCTAAAACCAAGATCTGCCAAATTAAGTGTCACTTTCCATTGAGTATGAGATGTGAGCCACTACCTTCAAAGGGACATTGTGAGAACTCATTTTCTCGGGCTTCCAAGTGATAAGACTTTTTGTTTGTCAGTTTTAAATTAGCGCAAGGTCTGAAGACAAATAAAAGAATGTTAAGTCTGTCACCAATGACTGTGGATTTGGTTCCAAAAATTAGTGGTTTTCTCTCAGGCTATTCTTTAATTATGATACATAGCAATAGAGATTTCTATTTTAATTTTTGTTTATTTTTGAGATAGAGGACAGAGGAGGCGCAGAGAAAGAGACAGGGACTGAGTATCTGAAGCGGGCTGCCAGCGCGGTACGGGGCTTGCACTCATGAAGCTTGAGATCATGCCCTGGGTCAAAATCAGATGCTCAACTGACTGAACCACCCAGGTAGTCTAGCAATTGATACTTTTTATTTATTTTTATTTTTATTTTAAATGTTTTATTTATTTCTAGGAGAGAGAGAGACAGACACCATGAGCAGGGGAGGGTCAGAGAGAGAGGGAGTCACAGACTGAAACAGGCTCCAGGCTCTGAGCTGACAGTCAGCACAGAGCCCGACGCGGGGCTCGAACCCACGAACCGTGAGATCATGACCTAAGCGAAAGTCGGACGCTTAACCGACTAAGCCATCCAGGCGCCCCGCAATTGATACTTTTTAAAAGCACACATCAAAACTCACCTTCACCTCCTGGTTAAACTTCTTACATTTAATACTGTAAAACCCATGGTGGGTTCAAGTCCCAAGATTGTAAATCTTCTTGAGAGCTCTTACTTTTAAAAAATACATTACTATTTAATGGAGAAAAAGATTCCAAGTTGGGTATCTATTTTCTAGTGAACACAGTCATACCAGTTAGAAAATTGGTCTCTTCTTCTTTTTTTTTTAATGTTTTTTAAAAATTTATTTCTGAGAGAGAGAGAAACAGCATGAGTAGGGAAGGGTCAGAGGAGAGGGAACCACAGAATCTGAAGCAGGCTCCAGGCTCTGAGCTGGCTGTCAGCACAGAGCCCAATGCGAGGCTCGAACCCACAAACCATGAGATCATGACCTGAGCCGAAGTTGAACACTTAACCGACTGAGCCACCCAGGCGCTGCGAAAATTGGTCTCTTCTACTTCGCAAGCATGAGTATAGGTTTCTTTAGATATGTCCCTTTTGAAATTAGTGGCAAAATTGATGTCCCCCTTTCTTAATCACTAAGCCAGACTGGTATAGAAAAAAGGGCTCCATCATTGTATGCTTCTTCTTATTTCCTTATGATGCAGGATCAAATTAGAACTGTGAAATTGACAGTCAAGAAAATAATTACAGCCTGCTCGTTGTTCTTGCCAGAGGAGGGATTGTAAGTAAACAAAGGAGAGCCCAGTTCTTCAAGCTATAATAGGGTTTCCCTTGTGTATTTTTCCCTCTTTGTGCTAACATTAGTTGAGGTAAATCCCATTTCACTTAATAACTGCTTGGATTAAGGAAGTTTTTTGAAGAGACTAATTTACATAAAGTAAGCTGATTTGAATAATTGGTGCTAGTTTGGATATTGAAAACAAAACACACACCTGCGATTTTATAAAAGATTTTGGCTTGATTGGCATGCCTCAGGTGTTTCTTCCTCTATGAATGAGGTTAAACTTTATGTACTATATGTACCTATCAGTAGAGAGGGCTAAAGAGAAATTTCATTCAAATAAATTCTTTGGCAACTAGTTGTGAGGCACTTTGCCTAAAAGTCTGTGCTTCCTTAAGTTACAGAAATATAAAACCAAAGAGAGGAGGAAAAACTAATTCCTTTGAAACTAAAGATTTAATGTTTACCATTATAAAATCCTATACAAGCTAACAGTATTTAGTTTCATAAAAAAATGGGTAAATATTAAGAATTTCTGTATATTTGGAAGTTAAATGCTTTTTGTGATGTTTGAACAAAATTTTGTGAAAATTGTTTCAGTTTTGTGAAAGAGCCAAGATGTAATAATTATGTATAGTTTATGTCTAGAGTTTCATAGCATTTAGGCAGAGGTTCTTGAACTTTCTCTGTAAATAGCAAGTACCCTTAGTGTCTGGTAATTTTTTCACTATGTCCCAAGGCCAAAAGAGATAACTAACATACATATTTAGTAAGTATTTAGGCCCAATGAGTATTTATGCCCTAGCATCAAAGAAGCCATTTTGGAAAATAATGCACATAGAGTGAAAAGAAAAATAATATTTTACTTTATTCTTAAATACCAACAATTATTTACTCATAGTATGTGCACGACTATTGGGCCCTGCATGCATTCTCAAACTGCAAATTCGGAAGGAATCACCACTCTCATTTCTTGTTTCACATTGATTTTTGTTTCAGTTTGCTTTTTATCATAGAAATATCTGAAAATGTTTCACAAAGATATGATGCCATTGCAGTACATACATATATGAGATCCTACAGATAATACAGTTTTATATGTCAGTTATATCTTAATAAAACTTGGAAAAAAGACATAGCATCATCAGGTATAGTCTAAGTAGATCTAAAGGTGAAACTGGATTGTCTTGGAGCTACAGTTTGTATGGTGTCTGACAATTGCCCCTGTCTTTCCTCTGATAATTAAAATGTGCCATGTCACCCTTAGGACTTTGCTTTGGTTCCCCTAGGTGACTCTGTAGTTTGAGAAGGGCAGCATTTAAGACAAGGTATTTTAGAAACTTTTTTAATACATCTTAATATGGCTTAAGTATACAAAGTTAAATGTCTAGTAGTGTTCTCAGTTCTTGCACTGATGTTAGTCATTAACTGCTAAAGAAGGTATTGGTTATATTCATATACTCAATTACCATCTTTCTGTCATAATTACATCAGTCTATTTCAGGAATAATTGTAATGTTTTGCGATTTAAATATTTTCAGAAATATTGACTTTAGCTTTCCAGAAAAGTAGCACATAAGCAGCCCTCAAGTGGATCAGAGACCAGGATGAACCCAGTTTTAGAAAAGAATACATGAGGCACCTGGGTGGCTCAGTCGGTTAAGCGTCCGACTTCGGTTCAGGTCATGATCTCATGGTTTGTGAGTTCAAGCCCCGCATTGGGCTCTGTGCTGACAGCTCAGAGCCTGGAGCCTGCTTCGGATTCCACGTTTCCATCTCTCTGCCCCTCCCCTACTTGCACTCTGTCTCTCTCAAAAATAAACATTAAAAAAAAAAAAAAGAATGCATGGCCAGATGAAGGAGTGATACCAGAAAGCCCCATTTCCTAAAGTATTTACCTGACTCACGCCATGGCACTCCTGTTTTATGCTTTGTTTGGAATTCTCATGCTTGGAATTACACCTTTGTGAATATGAGAAACAGAGTGCATGGGGTTCAGGAGATTAGTGCTAAAGTAAGCATCTCATTTTGGAGAATACAGTGGATCTGGCCTTCTGCCTGGTGTGTTTCATGTGCTTGAACAGATTACCTGTCTACTACCTAGAGAAGACCAGAGTTGTGAGGATTGGGTGAAGAACAGATAAGTAAAATTTAGAGTGCAGAATAGTCTTGAAGAGGATTAGATCAAACATGAAATGGGAATGAGACAACTTGAAGGTAAGAGTAAGATCGGGGAGGATCCAAGAGATAAAGAAGGACTGGAATCTGCAGATGAATGGAAGAGATGGGCTACTAGGGATCAGCTACTTCTGGTTGCTTCCTAAATAATCCCATTGGGTAGTCTTTAAATTCTTCACTAATAACTAATAGTGTGCTAGACTTCCTCATATATAAGTCTTTGTGTACCTCTCTGGGAATTTCCTTAGGACAAATTTCTAGATAGAGAATTGCTAGATGATAGAATATAAGTGTGCTAAGACTTTTGATACACTTTGTCAAAGCTTTCCTTGGAAAGGTAATAACAATTCAAAGGTAATAACAATTCAAAGTCCACCATTAGTGTGTGAATCCTGGAGTCTTTGAGAAGGTCCACCCAAGATAGTTACATCTGTCCATAGCAATGATAAGAGAGATTCTGCCATCCACCTCTTAAAAGGTCAAATATTAATTCACTGAGAAATACTGGATTTACACTAAAAAACAAACAGTAAGTAAGGTTTAGTAATAATTTATGGATACTTCTGAGCATCTGTGAATACAGTGAGATTCTGGCTACAAGTTGTAATTCCTCCCAAAGGATGAGAATACCAAGCCAGAGTGGCTGAAGGAGTGGTCTCTCTTTAGTTTGGTTGGGATACTTGTATCCTGCTTAAAAGGAGTGTCAAAACTGACCTCATTATTTTACTCAAAAGTCTGCTCTTCTTCCTGTTTTCCCATCTTTGTGAATAGAAATACTGTCCTCATATTTGAGCAACCCATACCTGGGAATTATACAAAAATATTACTCTAAGTCTTCACACAGATTCAGCAGCCAATTTTTACCAATTCCTATCAATTCTATTTCCTAAATATTTCCCATTTTTAGTGCCCTCATTTACACCTTTGCCATTTTTTGTTTCCTGATGCCCTTGCTACCTTCAGCATTACTTTTTTCCAATCTATTCCATTGACACTAGAGTGAAATCTCTAAAATGCATACCAGATTGTGCCATGTTCCCGCTCAGGATTCTGAACAGAAATGAACACTTGTATGGTCCTATTAGCCATAAAACCCTTTACCATGTCACATCATTGGTATCACCGAACACCCGTGCACTTGTCATAGTTTTCATCCTCAACTGCTTGCCTGACCCCTTTTGAGGTACCATATCCTGATGTGGGCCTTATCCCTCATGTTTTAATGTATGATTTATCTTCCTAGGCACACCCTCTCTTTCACCTTCCCACCTGATGCTCAGCGCTATGTCTCTAGCTTTGACTTCTTATACCCTGCCCTGCCTATTATTGAGGCTGACAGCTTCTGTGGAGAAAGATACCAAGAGTTCTATTAGAGTCAATGCCTCAGTTTTGAGTGAAACTCTGTTCCGAGTTGGCCTCCAGCCTGGAGAGGGACAAAACTTTCCAGAAGAGGTTCAGGAATTCTGTTTTCTGAGCATCAGGATTGAGGATCTCTGGCACCAGAATCAAACCATGATTCTTAGGGGCAAAGTTTCATCTTAAAATTTTGTCTTATTTGCAGTTTTTTCCAAGATAGCTATCACAGAAGTGCTGTAGAGACAAATAAGCTTTTAGGAACAGAATTTCTTCCTCAGGTTTAGAAAGAATGGTTTCTATTAGCTAAATTATTTGCAATTGAGAAATGGTTTAGGATTTGAAAAAGAAGGAAAGCGCAATTTCCTGACTGATCTCTCAGTCCAGTAATAAATAATAAGGCAACAGCTGAAGTAAACTGGCTGTCCTAATTTTAATGTTTTTCATGCTGAAATGCAATTGGTTAATGAAAGGAAACAAGAGCATTGCTTATGATAAAAAATATAGACACATATTTATCTTATTGAAATACTTTTTCATCATTATGATTAAAGAAAAATACTTATAATCAATACATTTTAAGCTGGTAAAGAATTGACATTTTTGTTATTTACCTTAATAACATGACTAAAATATGTATAATGTACCTGTTGAGTATGAAGTGTATTGCTGCCAATTACTTTTCAAGAATTTATTTTTAATTACCTTTTCCATGAAAATTCTGACCATTAAATTTTCTTATGTTCATAGAAAATGAATATAAATATTGACATAAAGCAGTGCCATAAAATATGTAAATAGACCCGCAAAAATCAAACTTGTATTTATATCTTTGTTATAGTTTTTAAAATTATCATATATATAATCCTTTCAGGCTAGAAAGGTTTTATTTGTATGAATGAATGGTTTTAAAGGTATGTATGAATGAGGATGACTTAATTAGGAAAGTATCAGAAGTTCCAAATAAATCAGGGTCTATTTTGTCAGGGATGCATGGCAGGCCACAGAAGGAGATCACAGAATGGAGAGAGAAGGCAATATTCATGAAGATCCAAATTCCAGAGAAGCTGCACTAATGAGACACTCTCAAACATAGGTAAATATATGATATAGTTTCACTGAGTATCGAATAAATATTCACCAGATTAACAGTTAATAAAATGTCAAAGAGTGAGAGAATGGAAGGTATAAGATTACATTTTTTAATGGGAAAAGAGAGAAACTATTTGTTGAGGCAAATGTTGATTATCAAACATATTGTGAACTTTTTCCAGATCAAAATAATTGCCTCTCACTAAGAAAAGCTTTCATTGACACCCCATCTTGAGTAATAAACATATTGTAAAACCCATTCCATTGATTGATAGTTTTTGGCTTTTATGAGAGTTTTCACTAAGATGAAGAGTGTGGAGTGGAGTGAAAGGAGACCATCTGTTTCAGTGATGAATATAATTTTCTATTATTAATATAACAATTAGCAATTGATAATTATTCCAGATAAAAGCTGAGTTCATAAATATTTTAAACAAGACAAGTGAGTGGGTTGATTGGATAAGTTAGAGGGGATTTGGATCAATGAAACCAGAATGTAGTGGTTATATCATTTGTGCTTCTTGTTAAATTTTGAGTGGTATTGAGATACAGAATGGCATTAAATTAATTTCTTTTTTACTCTCATTTTCATGCAATTTCCCACATTATACTCCTTGCTATAAAACATGCCATGTTCAATTAAGGTGTGCTAGCATGTTGAAGCATTTTTCCACCACTCCGTTGAAATCTCATGGATAAGGTCAGCTCGCAGGGTCAAACTAATACATGCTAAATGCTTGTATGTAATTTTTTAGCTTGAGACAGCCTCAGAGGCATTTATTTGACGGACTTCTAAGAATAATTGGTTCTCCAACAACCTTGACATAACAGGCTTTTTGAGAATAAAATAGGTCCTCTTTCATTCCTTTCCTGTAGCTCATTTTAAGTAGCATCTTACAACAATCTCAATTTTAAAGTTACTTCTATTCACCCAATGAAAGTAACTTGTTTCTTCTTATCCTTTTGGTCCCTGGATATTTAAATTGCTTAGAGCTGTTCTCTCAAACTGTCACTGTTAATCATGCACGTTTGTTTTGCCTGATGCTCTTAGTGGGTTGGAATTTACTAACTTCTTTGCATGACCCTGTTATGCTGATACACTTAACATCTGTCATAAATGATTTATTAAGATTTAGTGAAAATTATATTTCAACATATTTCAGGAGTAAACTTCACTAAAAACATAAATGGTTTACTCACATTTCAGTACCTCCAAACCTTACTAAATACAATTAAGATATAATTTTATATCATTATTACTTTGGAGTCCCAAGTTGTCACAACTTATCTTTCCCTTTATGCAGCATTTTCCACTTACACACATTCAGAAAACTTTCATTTTATCCAGACAAGTACTGGCCGTTGGTTGCAATTTCTTTTTTAGATCAGATGTATGTTTCAGAGTATGGGAGATTTTTAGAGTGATACAAAGACCTAGGTTAGGAATTTAACCCAGCAGTTGGAATACACACACACACAGAGTAGAATTTAATGCTTATTATTTTTTTAATATTGTTCACACCAAAGGTTATTTTATTCAAATGGGTAAAATCAACTGGGTCACTGAAGCTAATGTAGCAAGTCTAGCCTTTTATGTTAAAGCATTAGCCTAACGGATTAATATGTCTCCTCTGAATAAACAGCCCTCTTGAGATTGTTTCAGCTTGTGAGTTCAATAAATTTACCATCCCCCAAAAGCATTAGGCTTAAATAGAGTTCTACTCCCTTGGGATATCAGCCTCACAACTGAAAATCAAGCTTTACAAGGGGCACCTATTGCATTTCCTAGCCCATTTCCTTTCTTGTGTTCTCACTTGTTTTGGGAGACCTTGCAAGAAGAGACTCAGTTGTATAGTGTTCAGATCTGTAACAATTTTAACTTTGTAATTAGTGATTAGAGTATGCTGCTGTATCCCAAAGGCAAAAGCACCATTTAACTTTGGGCAATGTAATCTTTTGGAACCTGGATCACCTTATCTTTACCATAAGGGAAGGGCATATATGTTTTTGTGGGGGAATGGTTAAAAGGAACGAACATCTCCAGAGCTCCCATGGGGAGGCGGATAATGGGTAAATGCCTTTTTAGTTAAGGCAGTCCATTGAACTGAATCTAGTAAATATTAGCTAATGTTATTATTTTTTTATTACTGTTAATAATAATAAATATGCAACAACTTTCCACTGCACTGCTGATATATGGAGACCACAAATTGCTGCTGCAAGGCATAGTATAGACAAGACAGGATATAGGCTCATATTTGAAAGAAACTCCATTTTAGTATTGGGAAATAAAATGACCCAGGTTGGGTCTTCTTTTTAAAGAGTACATTGAAGCAAGCATCCATAAATAAATGTTTCAATAAATGTTTGTTGGTCAAAGCATACTTTGGATAACCATTAATCAGAGACTGAGAATAATCTACAATAGTAAAGACAAAACAAAACAAAACAACAAAACAGTTGCAGTCTGGTGGTCCATAAGTGAAATTTTTCCCTTAATGTATTTTGCTTGACTGAAATTAAATATGTGAAAACACAACATATCCAGACCTGTAGGCTGCTGCAAGGCAGTGTGTGGAGGGAAATTTATAGCATTGAATACATATATTAGAAAAGAAAAAAAGATCTAAAATTAGTATTCTAAGTTTCCACCTTGGGAAATTAGAAAAAGAAGAACAACTTAAATCCAAAGTAAGCAGAAGAAAAGATATAATAAGGATTATAGCAGAAGTCAATGAAACCCCCAACAGGAAATTAGTAGAGAAAATCAACAAAACCAAAAGCTGTTTCCTAGGAAAGATCAGTAAAATCAATAAACCGCTAGCCAGTCTAATGACAAAAAGAAGAAGACACAAATTACTAATATCAGAAATGAAAGAGGGGACATCACTACAGATCCCAGGGTTGTTAGAAGGATAATAAAGAAATACTATGAACATCTCTGTGCTCATAAATTTGGTAGTATAGATGAAATGGATCATTTCTTTGGAAGACACTATCTGCTGAACTCCCAAGAAGAGATAGATGATCTGAATAGGCCTATGTCTATTAAAGAAATTAAGTCAGTAGTTAATAACCATCCAAAACAGAAAGTGCTAGGCTTAGATGGATTCTCTGGTGAATTACCAAACATTTAAGGAAGAAATTATACCAATTCTCTACAGTCTCTTTCAGAGGAAAGAGTAGGGGGAATACTTCCTAACTTATTCTATGAGGTGAGTATTGCCCTAATACCAACTGGATAAAAATAAATAAATAAATAAATAAAAAGAAAACTACAAAGCAATATCTCATGAATAGATGCAGAAATCCTCAACAAAATATTAGTAAATTGAATCTAAAAATTTATAAAAGTATTATACATTATGACCAAGTAGGATTTATCCCATTTATGCAAGGTTAGTTCAACATCAAAAATCAACTAGTGTAATTCATTACCTCACCAGAATAGAAAACAAAAATCACATGATTATATCAATAGATGCAAAAAAAAAAAAATAATAATTTGACAAAATCCAAAACCCATTCATGTTTGGTGATTTCTTACAAACCCAAACATAACTCTTGCCATATAATCCAGCAGTTGTACCCGTAGTGTTTACCGAAAGGAGTTGAAAACTTATGTATACACAAAAATTGGCACAGAGATATTTATAGGAGCCTTATTCATAATGGCCGAAAGTTGGAAGCAACCAAGATGTCCTACTAAATGAAAGAAGTGTATGAAAACCCTATACATTGGTCTGATTCCAACTATATGACATAGTGGAAAAGGCAAAACTATGGACACAATACAACGATCAATGATTGCGGTGGGGGAGATGAATAGGCAGAGGACAGAGGGATTTTTAGAATAGTGAAAATACTCTATATTCATGAATTTATGTCATTATACATTTGTCCAGACCCATAGAATGTTCCTCATGAAGAGTAAATCCTAATGTAAACTATCAACTTTAGAGATTATAATGTGTCAATATAGCTTCACCCTTGGTAAAAAAAAAAAAAAAAAAAAAGTACTATTCTGGTAAGTGATATTAGTAACAAGAGAGACAATGCATGTGTTTAGACAGGGGTATATGGTAAATTTGTACCTTCCTTTCAATTTTGTTATAAACCTAAAACTAACAAATAGTGTAAAAACAAGTAAAGTAATCTCCATAATATAATTTGTTTTTCACGATTAAAAAAAAAACCCTTGAGTTTAAATTACTTTCCTTCAGTTTGCTGCAGACTCCACAATTTCCAATATTTTGAAATTGGCAAAGTTTATATCTTTATATACCTGACTGGTCTTTATAGCTGATGGAATTTATGTTCTCAGATAATTGTGTAGTGAGAGTTCTTTTATCCTATCACAAAGATGTTTATTTTATTTTTTTAAAGATTTTTTTTAAATTTTTAAGTAATATCTATGCCCAACATGGAGTTCAAACTCACAACCCCAAGGTCAAGAGTCACATGTTCCATTGACTGAACCAGCCAGGCGCCCCAATAGGAGGCCCTTTTAAACCAATAAGAAGCTTCTAGAGTAAACCAAAGAGAGAAAACTCCTTTAGCTGTGGCTTATTTTGAGTAGAAGCTGGAACTTACTGTTATGATTTTTCTGTGGAATATCTATAGATGCTTAAAAGCATTTATAATTTAACGTTATTAGTAATGTTCTTACTAGTTCTTTTATTATTTTATTTCTTAATATAATTTATTGTTAAATTAGATAACATACAGTGTGCAAAGTGTGCTCTTGGTTTTGGGGGTAGGATGAACACTGGGTGTTGTTGTAAGTGATCTACCCCCAAACCTAGTTCTTATTTTTTAATGTAAATCTAAAATCTAATATTTCTCAGTGATCCAACTTTTGGCCTTTGAGACATGGCAGAATTCCCCTGGCTGTTGCCATGAAAAGATAGAACTGTCCTGGGTGGACCTTGTCCACCGATTCCAGTGCCATATTCATTCCCATATACTAATGGTGGACTTTAAATTGTTTCTACCTTTGTGAGGACTACTTTGACAAGTACATCAAGTCTTAACACACTTATGTCTGTGATTCAGCAGTTCTCCTTCTAAGAATTTTTTCTGTGAAAATTATGTATCTTGTACATAAGGATATATTTTTAAGGATGTCTAATTCCCTATTAGTTGTAAGAGTGAAAAATCACAACCTATGTCAAAATATGTCTTTATTAAATAAATTCCAGTATAGTAAATTGGAATTTACTACAGAAATTTAAAATCTTGATTAGTATATTTAGTAACATGGAGTAAATACTTACAACAAAGTATTTTGTGATAAAAGTACATTATGTGTATGCTAATGAACTCATTTGAGTCCTTAAAAAGATGATTTAGAGTCATGGAGCAAGTTTAAAACTACATCCCAAAATGTTAACAATGGCTCTCTAGGTGCAAGGAATATGGTTGATTTTTATTTCTTCACTGTGCTTTTCTTTCTTTAAAAATATTTTTTAATGTTTATATATTTTTAAGAGAGAGAGAGAGAGCGAACGAGCGAGCATGAGCAGGGGAAGGATAGGAAGAGGGAGACATAGAATCTGAAGCAGGCTCCCGGCTCTGAGCTGTCAGCACGGAGCTCCATGTGGAGCTTGAATGCATGAACTATGAGATCATGACCTGAGCTGAAGTCAGACACTTAACCAACTGAGACACCCAGGTGTCCCTCTTCCCTGTGCTTTTCTGTGTGTTCTAACTTTTATTATTTTGTATGAGAAAAAAAATAACCAAAAACAAAACCAAAAAACTTTTAAAGAGGCATCTGGTGCTCTGATGGCTAATACTAGGCAAGTCACCAAAAGACTCCTCAGCAAGGCTAATTTCTGGCTCTGCTCCTTGCCCCTAGCCAGAGGACTTGGGCATCAGATCTCTGGAGAGTCTTTTCAGCTACATGTCTTAATTCTCTGATTTTAAGTTAATCATGATTTGTGGATCTCTTGTCATCTTGAGCAACTTTTCAATTGTAGAGGAATTAGGAGCTTTTCACTGTCAGAGCTAATGGTCCATACCAGCACTGCCACCCTGTAGAATAATTATGCTTTTAGGGGGAACATTCTCTGTTACCCTGTGATGGTTAAGTGTAGGATTGTTCTCTTCATTTCAAGAGGAGTGGCTCTAACTTAATACTTCTGAATGATATTGAAGGAAAGAGATATTTGTTCTCAGAGGGATCTTTTTAATAGGATCACTGCCTTAAAGCAATGTTCCCTTGGAAACTGCTTGGTGTCTGTCTGAGCACCAGTGGTATTAGACTTTTAGAAGGCGGGTGCATGTATATATATGTGAATTTATATTGAAATGGCTGAATAAAAGTATGAAAAAAAAGAAATGCTTTCATATCCTAAAATCTCAAATTAAATTAAAATGATATAATCATTGTTCTTCTGAATAGAGAGATAATAAAAAAATAAAACATTCAATTATCATAATGCTTTCAAATATTTAGGTCCTGGAAAAAATTTATATCTAAAATACACAACTCCCAAACTCACACTAATTTTTAAATTCTTCTTTCCCTCTATGCTGTTGGTTATATGAAGAAAATAATGTCAATGCAAAGTTGCTGGCTTGATACAAGAGCACTTGCATATATGGTATTTTGAGGGTATAGGGGGTAAATTGATATGAAGAGTATTAACATTTAGTGCTTTGATGGATATTATAAAAGGAAAAAAGAAAGCTTATATTCATTAGATAGCATGGACAGATTACATTAGAGATACAAAACACTTGGATTAATATGTTCAGATCACAATCTATAGGACATAAACGTACCTACTAAGTATTTAAAGAAATGTTGGAGACTGTCTGCCTCAGTGGTCCTAAATGACCAGTGTGATGTGTGTCAGGGATGTGCAACAAGGTGTGAGAAGATAAGAAATCAGTTGCTGAGCATTTTAGACTGCCCAAATCCCACTCTACCCTAAGGCGTTGTATCAGTTAGATGGAGGAATAGGAAGTCTTTTGCTTCTAAATTCTGAAAAATTCCCAGAAGTTTCTGCTCAAAAACCATGCAGTTTCGCTTTCTAAATTTATGAATGCAAATATTAGGATTCAGAGAACTGAAGTGGCATTACATAAAATTACCAAATGAGTTTTTGAGAAAATTGAGATTGATTCCTCATCTAGCAGATAAGCTATTTTAATTTTTAATATAAAAAATGAAAGGGGGGTTGGATTAAATACTCAGTAGATTGAAATTTTAGTGCTTCTTAAATTGCTTTACATTTTCTTCCCCAATTCAGTCCAACACTTTACTTGTTGATGGACTTAGTTGTCATGACTCCTACTGCCACACGTCTGTATTGTTTCTGCCCCTTTGATAAAAGAATAAGTGACATTTGAGAAAATGGTCTCTATGATATCAAGATGTGAACTTGATTGAGGGGGGGTGTTAAACAATGTTGGGAAATGAGCAAAAGGAGACAAATACATGCAGTCTATTGCTTCAAGAAGTTGTCACTGAAGAAGAGTGATAGTGGTAGTTGGGTACCAGAGAAAGGATAAAACTCATTGTGAGATGCAGTGGAAAAAAATTAATGAAGAAAGCATTGTAGAAACCTTTCTAGATGGTATTGATGTTGCATATGAAAATACCTTCAGGTTTTTCTTGTCATAATGCTGCATAACAGCCCCCCAAATCCAGTGGCTTATAACAATAAGTGACTTTCTTTCTTATGGGCTTGCAGGTTGGATCTGACTTGCTAGGCTCTGCTGGGCTTCTTGGGCTTGGGTACTGTCTGTGGATTGGCTTAGGTTTGATCCAACACTTTGGGAAATGAGCAAAAGGAGACAAATATGTGCTGTGTAATTGGGAGTGTGCTATGAAATTGGAGTTTTCAAGGAGGCTTCTCTGAGGTGGTGACATTTGAATGAAGTCCTGAAAAAAGTAGAGAGAACCATACAGGAAGAGATAAGAACAAGCACAAGGTTACTGGGCAAGAATGTATCTGTTGTGTGCACTGATCAGCAGTCAAGTTGAATGGAATGGAATGGAATGAGGGGGAGAATAGTAAGAGATGATGGTGGGTTAAGTAGAGGAGTGACACAATATAACTTATTTATTTATTTTAATGTTTCTTTATTTTTGAGAGAGAGAGAGAGAGACAGAGGATGAGCAGGGGAGGGGCAGAGAGATACACACACACACAGAATCCGAAGCAGGCTCCAGGCTCTGAGCTGTCAGCACAGAGCCCAATGCAGGGCTTGAACTCACGAACTGTGAGATTATGACCTGAGCCAAAGTTGAATGCTTAACTGACTGAGCCACCTAGACACCTGAATATAACTTACTTTTAAAGGCTCATACTAGTTGTCATACTGAGAATTCATTATAGGAGAATGAGGGTGGAAATTTGGAGACTAGTTGGGGGCTATTATTATCCTCCTTGTAAGAGATGATGGTGACTTGAACCAAGTTCGTTACAATACAGTTGATGAGGTCAGATTTTGGACATATTTAAAGGTAAAGGCAATAGAATTGGATGTTGTATGTGAAAGAAAGAAAGATTGTGAAAGAAGCAGGTTTAGGGGGTAAAATTAGTTTTGTCTATCACAAGTTTTGAGATTTTTATTTGAGATGTTTTTTGGAAGATGCTGTATAGGGAGTTGTTGCAGTAGATTATATTATTTGCTCACAATTCTTCCTTACTTCTCAATCTTTGCAATGGCTTCCCTGGTGTAGAGTATATTTCTCTGTCTCGTGGTGCTGGGCTTGGCCATATGACTTTGTTTCTCCAGTTAATTGTTGGTAGAAATAACAGTGTGCCAATTGAGCAGAGGCCATAGGTGATATGGTAAAAATGCAGCAATTCCTTTGAAGATGTCTCTTTCTGCCATACAAGGAGCATACACAACCCTTGAGGAGCTGCTATTCTTGGAATAAAATATATGTGGAATAGACCAGAACTGATCCTATAGCCTGAAGCAGAGATGCCTTGGCACAGCTGCAGATAAATGGACAAGAAACACATCACCATAAGTCACTGAAGTTTTTGATGTTTATGGTACACAGTATTATTAAAGCAAAGTATGCCTAATGTAGTTAGATATTGAGGCTAGAGTTTATGGGAGAGATGAGGTTGAAAATCTAAATCTGGGAGTTATCAGCCTATAGCTTGATAGATCATCAAGAAAATAAGTATAGATAGAGAAGAGATCCAGAGATGGAGCTCTAGGACACTCCAATGTTGGTGTCATAAAGGGGAGGAAGAGCCAGCAAAGGAAACTGAAGAGCATCCCATTGGTAGGAGAGAAGCCAGGTGAGAAGCCAGAGGTGTCCTGGAAACCAAGTGAATAAAGTCTTTCAATGATTGGCTCAGTCAGATAGTGACTTAGTGATTGACTAAGTCAGATATTGCAGATCTATCATTTAGTTTGAAGATTGAAAGTTGATTTAGCAAAATGGAGATGAAGTTGACAATAGAAGTCTTTGTGAATTGGTAATTTTATCCTTAACAGAATGATCTAGTAGAGATGAAAAAAATCAAGGAGAAAGAGAGGGGAGAATTTCTGGAGCAATAGCATTTACTTGAGAGATTATGGTCTCCAGTGCTCTAGCAGAGGAGTTGATTCTGGATGAAGCATGGAAAATTCACCTCTGGTAACGCAAAGGAAAGTGGAGTACATGAAGCTGGGGTGGGTAGAAGTGGTAGCAGTAGTTTCTAGAACTCTTCTTTCCTTAGAGATATAGGAAGCAAAACTGAGAGTGAAGATGAGGAGGTGCTGGAGTTCTGAGATGAAGGAAGAGGCTTGAAAAAGTCCTTTAGGAGAATAAGAAAACTGAGCAGGGTAGAGAAATACAATTTATTCACCAGGAAGCCCTCAAAATATCTGAGATGAGTGATCATGATTTAAGGATCCAGTGGGATTGTTCTTCTTCAGCTACATTTAGATTCATAGATGTCAGGACAGAGCAGGTGGAGTGTCAGATTTAACTGTGGAGTTTTGCCAAGTTAGAACCGTGGGGCAAGAGGAGGAAAAAAGAGCTGAGGTTCAATGCAAAAGAGAGATAATGGTCTGTGGATTCTAAACTAAATAAAGAGGATATTAAATGCATGAATAGAATGTGGGAAAAAGTGATAGGTCCTGGTTGGAATTGGGATATAAGAGAAGAAGAGGTGGTGGTGGGAGAGTGGGATGCCTGATATTGAGCTTATGGGGGAGTTACTCTTTTGGTAAGAGAAGGTGGCTGGGTTAGGAGGAAGACAGATCATTGGAGGAGGTGAGTTCAAATGGATTGGAAGGATCATCAGGTGGATATTGAAATCACCCAGAATAATGACCAGCATGGTGCTAGAAGTGAACAGACTTAAGAGATTANAGGCTAACGAGTTGATAGTCTGATGAGATGAAGTGAGGCCATACCCTGTGGGGAAAACCAAGTCAAACTGATGACATTAATATACAAGGGATTTTGCTGATACTTAATGGTGGGTTTCAGAGGACATATTGTAAGTGTTTCAGGACTTGAGGATGGGTGGGAGATGAATTCATAACAGGGTAAAGACACAGCTATCTGGTAAGAAGAGCCCAGGGATGAAGGCATATGTAGAGGAGGGGAGTCTGGGCTTCTTGAAGTGGTCAATGAATAAGGAATAAAGGCATGTCTATCTGAGACTCAAGGCAGATAGGTGGTGAGAGTTAATGTAGTGAGGGATGAAGGTTGGTTTTGTCTGTAGCATGTAAAGTTTGTACACCTTCCTCTTTATATCAAGTATAATATGGAAATAGGGGGAACAGTGGTTTTATCAGGTGCTTGTAGAGTTCCAGAGCATGGAGTAAGGGTGGGGTTGTGTGTGTGTTTTGAATAATATTTAATATTAGAATCATCTAGTATAATCAATTAACCTGGGCTCCTAATTTTCAGGGACTTTTAGGTTTAGCACTTGGGACTCTTCCTCATCATAATGACTTCTCTCCTGATTATGTCATAAAAGCCATTGTTCAGGAGCCAGGTGTTTGACAATTAAGTTAAAAACCACAAAGCAATGTGTATTGAGAGCTTGTATACACGACAGAGTTATAGGACTAGTTTATCTAATCTAACTATCGGTCTGTCCATTTATTTATTGTGTGGAGAGATGATTGGGTGTGATACTGTCTACAAATAAGTTACAGAGATAAAAGAATAAATCAGGGCCATGAATCTCTTCCTTTTGTTTCTGACCATATTGCAGCCCTGAGTTAAATTTAAAAGTTCACAGGAGAGGTTCATGCAATCTGGTAAGTTGTCTGTCTTTAATTTTAAGGTACCGTACATGAATTTTTTCATAGGATCCTTCAGAATAATACCCTTGAAGAGTATTAATTTCTCACACCTCATACTGCAAAGATCCTCTTTCCCCCAATGGAAAGCTAGAAAAGATTGATGGGGTCATTTTGGCTGTTTCACAATAAACATTTCCTTTATTTTGCTTAACATTTGGGACATAAATATACTTTATTTTTAAAGGTACATTTTCACAACTACTTCACTTACAATGGTTAATTTTATGATACAATTTAAACTTTTTACCAACTTTAATTTATGGTGTTAAAGTGTTGCATTTGAGTACTTTACTTAATTGGCTTCCAGAGAGTGACGGACGGGCATGGCTTAAGTTAATCAGCTCTGAATCTCTAGAGCAAATTTTCTTTTACCTTCTTTATTAATTTTATGCTTAGGGGTTGTCAGGAAATAGTATAAATTCCTTTGGGAATCCCATATTCTAGAGAAGCTCATGCACAGAAAGATAATAAACTGTGTGCTTTTTTTTTTTTTTTTTTTGTACTTGTGTTCCTACAGGATGGGATTCTTGAATACTTAAACCTTCCTAGCTTGAGAAACAACACTCTATTGTATTTAAAAGTGGACTACATTTCAGTTCATTAAGAACATCTTTTATTTTGGAGTCTTGAAGTAGAGGTTAGAAATACCTCATTTCTTCCTTTGTCTTTCCCAGGGAGAACCACATCAGAGTTTTATTTTTTCTAGACATCCCTTCACATGGTGGAAGGGGCAAGGGAGCTCTCTGGGATCCTTTTTAAAAGAGCATTGATTTCATTCATGTGTGCTCCACCCTCATGACCTAATAACTGCTCAAAGCCCTACTGCCTAACACCATTGCCTTGGGCATTCGGATCCCAATACATGAATTTTGGGGGGAACACAAACATTCTGACTGGAGCAATAACAAACTGTATGTTGGAATGGGTATATATTGTTTTGTGCAATTTTATTTCTCATATGAAACTGTTAGTCGATTATAGCGCATGAGATGGTTTCTATTAGATAGTAAAATTATGTCATGGTTTTATTTGATAGAAATCAGGTTCACACATATCAGTTGTTTCAAGTTATCACTGAGCTCACATATATTTTTACAATTTTGTAGTAAATTAAAATGTACCTTTTGTGGTAATTCACATAGTTTATCTTGTATACTTAAGTGAATGAAGTTTAACATCACAAAATCTATAAGATTTACTAATTAAGTAGAGTATATTGTGAGTTCAGCCAAAAGCTACCTAGTTGAATGAGATAGAGTTATCATAGGAATGATAGGAAAGTTATCATTGAGATTATCTAGTTTTTCCTAAAACTATGTGTATTATAGTTCTTCAGGGCAGCAGAAGTGTGTGTGTGTGTGTATATGTGTGTGTGTGTGTGTGTGTGTGTTTATTTATTTATTTGTTATGGGAAGTTGGCACATGCAGTTATGTAAGCTGAGAAGTCCCACTGTCTGCCCTCTGTAACTGGACATGCAGGAAAGCCAGTATTGTAATTCCAGCCTCCTGATTTTTGCTCTATTCAGGCCCTCAACACATTAGATAATGTTCATCCATATTGGGAAGGGCAAATCTACGGAGTCCACCACTGATACAAATGGTAATCTCATCTGGAAACACCCTCATGGCTACACCGAAGAATTATGTTTAATCTAGGCACACTGTGGCCTAGTCGAGTTGACACATCAAATTGACTATGATATTATGTAAATACTTAGGGTACAGTTTAAAATAAAAGATTTTCAACATTCTTTATTATTCTATTTGTTATTTGTTTTCAAACTCTAAACTGCATCTTCTCCATCACTGGAAATTGAGCAGTAGATTATTTCAAATTGGCCAGAAGACCATCCACATTGGAAGTCATGTTAGATAATGAAAGGTGATTATATTAGTTTTCTATTGCTTCTGTAACAAATTACCACAAATTTAGTTGCTTAGAATAACACAAACTTATTATCCTATATTTCAGCCTTGACTCCACTTTTCCTTATTTATATAAGGTCTAATTTTGATTTAGAATTAATATTATTGAAATGTCCACACTACCCAAAGCAATCTACAGATTCAATATAATCCCTATCAAAATTCTACTGGCATTTTTCATAGAGAAAACCAATCCTAAAATTTGTACAGAACTACAAAAAAACCTGAATAGTCAAAGCAATCTTGAGAAAGAAGAATAAAGGTAGTGGCATCACACTTCCTCGTTTCAAACTAGATTACAAAGCTAAAAGAATAAAAAACAGTATGGTATGGCATAAAAACGGACACACAAATCAATGGACTAGAGTAGAGAGCCCAGAAATAAACCCCACATATATATGGTCAATTAATTTTGACAGCAAAGCCAAAAATATAAAATGGGGGAAAGATATTCTGTTCACACAATGGTATTAGGAAAGTTGGATATTCACATGCAAAAGAATGAAACTGCCCTTAGTCCAGTCACAAAAATAAACTCGAAATAGATTAAAGACTTGAATGTAAGACTTGAAACTGTGAAACCCCTGCAAGAAAGCATCGTGTCCTTGACATCGGTCTTAGCAATGAGTTTTTGGATTTGCTATCAAAAGCAAAGGGAACAAAAGCAAAAATAAACAAGTGGGACTACATCAAACCAAAAAGCTTCTGCACAGCAAAGGCAACCATCTACAGGATGAAAAGGCAACCTATGGAATGGAAGAAAAATATTTGCAAATTATACATGCTAAAAGAGGTTAGTACCCAAAATGTACAAGAAACTCATAGAACTTAATAGCAAAAATAAACCAACCAAACGAAAACAACCTAGTTAAAAAATAGCAAAGGACCTGAATAGACATTTTCCCAAAGAAGATATATAGCCATTCAAATGTCCAAGAGACACGTGGAAAGATGCTTGACATCACTAATCATCAAAGAATGCAAATCAAAACCATAAGATATCACTTCATATATTTTAGAATGTCTATTATTAAAAAAAAAAAACAACAGAGAAAAAGTGCTGGTGAGGATGTGAAGAAAAGAGAACTCTTGATGGGGAATTGGTGTTGGTGGGAATATAAACTGGTACAGCTGATAAGGTTTTGGGGTGGTGGGGGTCCAGAGCCATTGGCCAAGAAACAATTCTTGAGACATCTTTGCTGCAAAAGGTGATTTTATTAAACCCTGGAGACAGGACCCATGGGCAGAAAGAGCTGCACTGGGGTTGTGAAGGGTGACTTCTTATCTACTATGGAGTTGGGGGAGGTAAAGGCAAAAGGGAGGTTTCCAAAAGGAATTTCATATGCTAAAGAGGACTCATAAGACACTGGAGACCTAGCTATTGTCAAGCTAAGAGGTTTTTTGTTTTGTTTTGTTTTCCCTCTAGAAAGCATTAACATTAAGACAGAAGAGAGTCCTGGAGGAAGGTTATACTATGCCTATCTCAAGAATTTCTCAGTAGTCTACAGGTTATAAGGAAAATTAATTTTACCTGTCATTTCCTTCTTGCCTTTGTTCCCACAAAACTGTAGAGGGGATGGTGGTGTTGGGGCTCCAGAAAATTGAGTCTATAGGTTTCTGGAGATTTAGGCTATTGATAAGATGCCTTTTTCTTATAGTTTACTAAGACATTTGTAACTGATGGAGACTCATGTCCTGCATGACTGTGATCTCTGTCAGCTAACCATTGGTTTTTCCCTTTCCTTTGTTTTTGGGCAACCAGGAGTGTCTGAGGAATGTCACTTATTTCCCATCTCAGGGGGAGGGAATTTGCAAGGTGTCAGCTTGCCTTATCCTCCCTCATCACAGCTACTATGAAAAACAGTGTGGAGGTTCTTCAAAAAATTAAAGATAGAACCACCATATGATTTAGCAATCCTGCTTCTAGGTATATATCCAAAGGAAATGAAATCATTATCTCTAAGAGATATCTCTACTTCCACGTTCACTGCAGCATTATTTACAATAGCTAAGCCGTGGAGACAACCTAAGTGGCTAAGAGATGCGTGGATAAGGAAAACATGGTATGTATACTATGGAATATTACTTAGTCTTAAGAAAGAAATTTTGCCGTTTGCAACAACATGAGTGAGCCCGGAAGGCATTATGCTAAGTGAAATAAGCCAGACAGAGAAAGACAGATACTGCATCATGTCACTATTGTGTGAACTCTAAAACAGAAAAGAAAGTTGAATTCGTAGAAACAGAATAGAAAGGTGGTTGTCAGAGGATGGGGGTGGGGAAAGAGGTAGAAGTTGGTAAAGGGTATATCTTTCAGTTAGAAGAGAAATAAAGTCTGAGGATTTAATGTATAATGGTGACTCTAGTGGATAGTACTATATTATATAATTGAAGTTTGCTAAGAGGGTGTGGAACTTAAACGTTTTCACCAAAAGAAGGGAGGGAAGTAAATATGTGAAGTGATGGAATTAATTATTTAGATGATGTGAATCCTATCATAATATGTGTGTATATCAAATGATCACATTATACAGTTTAAATATGTTACAGTTTTGTCAATTATATCTCAATAAAGCTGAAAAGATGGGAAAATGTATTGATAGTGGTGATGACTGATGAGGTTTTGGGGTGATGGGAGGCATCTGGAGCTGAAGGTCAAGAAAGAATTCTTGAAGACGTCTTTGGTACAAAAAGGTGATTTTATTAAAGCAAGGGTTCAGGACGGTGGGCAGAAAGAACTGCCCTGGTGTTGTGAAGAATGACTGGTTTTATACTATGGAGTTGGGGGAAGGGGTAAAGTCAACAGGGAGGCCTCCAGAAGGACTTTGATAATGCTAAAGAGGACTCCTAAGATACCTAAATCCTTGGATATCGTCAAGCTAAGGTTGTTTTTCCTCTAGTAAGGCATTGACATTAGGATGGTAGGGGATTTTTGAACCAATGTTATACTCTGTATTTGCCTCAAGTATTTGTCAACGGGCTGAAGGTTATAAGGAAATTTAATTTTACCTAACATTTCCTTCTTGCTTATTTCCCCACATCACCATGGAGGGAAGGGTGATACTAGGGCTCCAGGAAGCTCAGTCTTGGTTTCTGGAGATAAGGCTATTTATTGATAAGATTGTTTTTTTCTTGTAATTTACTAAGATATTTATAAACAGATGGAGAGTCATGTCCTGCGTGACAGTGATCTCTACCAGTTAGCCATTTGTTTTCTTTCCTTGCCTTTTTTATTGGGCATCCAGGAGTGCCTGAGGAATGGCACACATATCCCAGTGTGTGTGTGTGTGTGTGTGTGTGTGTGTGTGTGTGTGTGCGCGCGCGCGCCAGCTTGCCTTATGGTCCCTCATCCATGACTGTACCACTATCATTCAACTTTGTGCATATATTAACAACAACCCACTGAACCCTTTAAAAGGGTTTTTATGATTTTGATTCATAAATTTTATGATTTATGAAATGAATTATATTTCAATTAAGGCATTCATCAACAATAACTAATAAAGAAAAAATATTGGTAACTGCCATGGACTAGGTGCTGTTGTTGGTGCTGGCGATTCGTTAGTGACTGAATGAAACAAAGTAGAGCCCAGTTTGAATGGGAATAATTCTAGTGGACTTTGTAATTCAAAGAAGTGTCAGTGGAGAGGATGCAAGAGACCTGAGCAAAATTATAGGTAGAGGAAAAGTAGCCAACAGAGGAGAGTTAAGCTAAGAAAAGTATAAAAGGGTTACTCTTGGAAGGAAATGATACTTTCCAGAAAAGGAGAAAATAAAGAAAAAGGAGGGCTAGATATTGGAAAAAAAAATAAGGTAGAAGTACAAGAACTCAGTGGTATTTCTGTCTCGTAGCATTATATCTCTATAGAATGATGAAATTTAATTCCTATATTGACTGACTTTTTATGCATATAAGGGAAAATATCAGTTTCTTTGTCCCAAGCCTCCACCATACTTCACCATGGACTCACGCCTTTTAGAATCTACGTGTTTGGCATTGCTGGGCACAGGTGGGGGTTTCCACCTGGGCAGCTGTCCTAGTCCAAGTCTATTTTTACCATCAGAGCAACTGACACACGGTTTTCAGCAGGATGTTTCGTCTTCTGTTTTAGGTTGTAAATTTTTGCTAAAGCAAGTTCTGCATTTTCAAGTGCCCTGTGTCCATGCTTTTCATAATAGCTCAATAAATATTTGATACATGATCACATTTTTTTTAACAGCTACTTCATTTTCAGAAGAAGAATGAATGTGAGTTGCTAGGGTATGTATTCCATCTAGTATTTCAAGTTAGGAGGAGGGTATAGTAGATACCTCATCTTTTATTTATGCATATAGTGATGCGATACAACCTAGTGACTAAGTCAGAGGTGGAAGTTGGAAAGGACTCTCCTGGGTGGAAATATCTCAGAAATCCACAAGAGGGAGATATATTGCCACTGAAGCAGAGAATGGAGCTAATTAGATACCAGACTTCTAACTTTGTAGAACCGTATATTTTAGTATATTTCCCCAATTGAAAATGAGAAAAGGCTAGGCTTTCTATTTGGGAGAGAGAGAGACCAAGCACAAGCAAGGGAGTCGCAGAGAGAAAGGGAGATACAGAATCCAAGGCAGCCTCCAGGCTCTGAGCTGTCAGCACAGAGCCCAACACAGGGGCTCAAACTCACAAACCATGCATGAGATCATGAGCCGAGGTCAGATGCTTAACTGACTGAGCCACCCAGGCGCCCCAAGGCTAGGCTTTCTAAAGTCTGGCTTTACTGTTTTCTTTTGGGGATGAGAGATTAGATTTCAGGATACTCAGTTATTTGCAGACTCTTGAATATGCATGATATGTCAAGGTTTATGACACATCAACAGCTTCAATGAGCATATCTAAAGGTTTTAAAGATTTTTGTTTTTGATCTGATTGTGGCTCTTTCAAGGATGGATTGCAAAGCAGCCTTCTCTCTGCTTCCTCTTTCCATTTCTTTGGCAGTGGCAGTAGGGAGTTAGTGCTGGCCAAATCAGGTTTAATACCCTTGCTGGGAAGTGCCCTCACTAATCTTACTGTCTCCTTTGGGTATCATGTCCCAGCAGGATCAATCATTTTGGTTTTTCGTGGACCTTACCTAGCAGTAGGCAAGGCAGAACTCTGGAAGAGGAACAGAGGAAAGTGTTCTAAACAGCATATATTTGTACTTTGAAATTCATACCATTGCCTGACTGCCTCATGTTTATGTGGTCGCTGGAGACAGATATCCTTTATAGTTTCAATATGAATATAATGTTATTACTAGGTTGTTTCCAAGTTTCATTTATTTATTTTTTTAATAGAGAATTTTCTTTTCTCCTCTTGTGTGTTTGCAAATGATAAGGTAATGATATTTTCAGTGTTTGACCTTCCTGACTCCTCCCTAATTCTTAAAACTATTTCTTCCTTGGCCTTCCCAATTGCCTTTTTTTAGCTTCTCATTCTCAATATTCTTCCAGTGATCCTTTCCTTCCTCTCACATCATTGCTGTCCAGGGTGCCTCTGTGCCCATCCTGTCTGAGGAAGACTGCATCACTTAGAGATTAAGAGCCCAGGCTGGAGACAATCTGTCTGGGTTCATATCCCAGCTGGTACTGATTAGCTATGTGTGACCTTGGGCAAGTTGCTTCTATTATCTTTGCTCTAGTCTCACAAGCCACAAAGTGGGGATAATGAGAATGCCCTACCTCACTGGGTTTCTGTGAAAGCATCAGTTAATATATGTAAATGATTTAGACCAGGGCCTGGCACATAGGAAGAACTCTTTAAGTGGTGGGTATTATTAGTATCAGTCTCCTCCATGAGACTCTCCTTGCAAGGGCTCACCTACACCCAGGGTCTCAAATATTCTCTGTGTATCTTTTCTGAGCTTTCTGCAGATTTCCTAAGGCTCTCTACACATTTCCACGGGGACTGACCACAGGTACCTCAGATTCAGCATGTTAAAAAACGGAACTCACTGTCTATCACTCTCCTCTCCTTGCAAACTTGGTTCTTCTCTCTTTTAGCCGGTGTTATCCTTTCTTGTCTGATGGCCAAAGCCAGGGAACAGTGAGTTATCCTTGCCTTCAGTCTTTGACCTCTAACTCACTTGGTTACCAAACTATGTCAATGCACCTATTCAAACTGTACCCACACTCAAGCTCCTTATTACCAAATGGACCCTCAACCCATCTCGTTACCCCTACTTTTACCTTGCTCTTTCCACCTTGGCCAGAATGATCTTTTACAAATGAAAATATGATCCTATACCTCCTGAAATGAAAAAATTTCTAGTTTTTATAGCTTTCAAGATTATGTATGATCAGACACAAGATCCTTTATGATCTGGCCTCTGCTTGCCCCTCTGTGCTGACCTATGGCTTCTCTCTGCCACATAGAAAATGTCATCCTCATGTCAACTTGGGGGCACAAGGGGGAAACCTCATTATCCATGCAGCAGAAAGGGAGTAGTATCTAAATACCTGTGTTTAATAAAGATCTGTGTTTAGTAAAGCATGTAGTAGGTACTAAATACACGTTAATATCTTTACAAATGAAGCCTGGACTCTGTATGAATGAGAATTCTTTATTGCTCATGGCCTTTAAAACTGCCCTCAATGTGTTGATTGGAGTCAGTGTGTTCCACAGCATAATTAAAATGTGAGAAAGTGAGAAATGTTTCTAGCACATCAGTAATAGAGACACTTTCAAATAACATCTGAGGAAATGCAAGCTCAAGCTTACAAATAGCCTTCTACATAAACAACACTCAAGAGGTGCATTTTCCCCTTAATGCATGTACATAACTTCCATTAACATTCTTTGTCTCAGTGTTTAGCTTTTATTTTTATGTCTGTTGTATAAATCTGAGTCTTGACACTTTAATGGAAAGATCTTGGTTTGTAATGACATCATATCAAATGTAGAAATGGTTGGGCTGTTTGGAAAACTTTCACCTGAAAGTGTCTATTTATAATCCTGAATTCTGCTTCTCAAGGAAGCTTCTCCAGATCACAAGCTACATGTGCTACCTTCACCCCTCCAAAAAATCTTTGATAATTACTTGTGGCTAGCTATAGGGGAAATGGCTTGATGTGGTCCAATCCCACTTAAAAAGCAAAGAACTCAGGCTGGAGGGAAATGTTAGAAATTGTTATGGCTGCTGTGGGGAGGGGCTGACATGCTGCAGGGGTAGGTGATGAGGAAGATTGGGTCATGGGAAGAGAACGCCTGTGGCTCTCTTCTTTTCTTTCTTTCTCCCTCCCTTTTCCTCCCTCTGCCTCTCTCCCTCTCTCTCTGTCTCTTTCTTTCCTTCTTCCTTTATCTTCCTTCTTTCTTTCTTTCCTTCCTTCTTTCTTTCTTTCTTTCTTTCTTTCTTTCTTTCTTTCTTTCTTTCTCTCTCTCTCTCTCTCTCTCTCTCTCTCTCTCTCTCATCTGTCTGTATTTCTTTCTTGGTATTACCGTAAGTGGTAGAAATCACTCTCGTCAGACTTTGTTCTACATCCTATGATCTAAACCTTTTCACACCAACTTTGGAGCAAATTCAAATTTGAATGCACCAAAGTTTCCTCAGGTTTCTTATGTTGCTCTGGAATCCTGAAACATTGGAGAGAGGCATGAATCTTTGCTTCTCCTCACAGTTGTCTTTAGGCTTTCCTAACCAAGGGTGTGGCTGTTGGATCCTGCTCATCATAAATGGAAGTCTGAAACCTAGCAGTTTCCCTAGGTTACTTTTGCTCACTTCCCACCCCACCTACCCTTGCATAGCAAACTGCCCTGATGAATGATGTGTGGCTTTGACCTTCATACTGAACTGTGACCCTAACTTTTTATTCTAGCACTTTGTTCACTGGATCAGAGAGAGGATGAGGGTTTTTATCTCAGGGTAATACCTTTTCTCCAAATGTGAACCTGAATGTATATTTCAAGGATCATAGAATATAAAGTTGGAATCTAGGTCGTTGTCCTCTTATTAAGGAGGAAGAGACTGAGACTCACAGAGCTGAAGTTACTTGCTCAAGACCGACGTAGTGAGAGCTAAAGGATAGGAGCTCAGTTACCTGACTTCCAGCACAGATAACCCCCCTTCATTCCATGTTTCTCTCATTCTCTGCTTTTATTCCTTCTTCCCTCCATCCCTTCCATTTGATTTCCGTTACCATAGAACACTTTCACAATGTGGAAGACACAATAATTGTTATATCATAAAAGTCCTGACAAGAATCCCTTAAATGACCACAAGGTATTATTCAAAGTTATGAAAAGATGGACTTTATATTTTGAGGATTTTATTCACTATCAACTTTCCCTAACTCAGAGAGTTGAGTCCTGACATTTTTGCTTTCAGCCTGCTCAGCCAGTGAGGTGGTTTGTTCCCTTTCATGGCTCATTTTTTTGTAGCTTGTGAGGGCAACTCATTGTCTTGCTCTTAGCTCAGCCAGATCTTTGTGTCATTTAATATCACCGTGACACTTCTCTCTGCTGACAATCATACATGAGCTGTGGCAATTATTTTTCTTTGTAATTTAAAAGATATTTGAAGCATCTAAATAAGAACAAAAGAAATATAACAGAAATCCACGTTTTTCACTCTCCCGATTTAATACGTATTAATGTTTTGACATAACTTCAGATACTTTTCATGAAATACAACATTGTAGATAGAAAGTCCCTTAACCTCCACACGTCCCCAGGGTAAGCATTGTCTTAATGGTAACGTGTGCCCATTTCTTTATATTATGTCTCCACAAGCAATGTGTTTTTTAATAATTGAAATAGAATCATTGTGTATGGACTGTTTGCAACTTTCCTTTTTCACTCAAAAGTACTTTCTTTAGGTATATGCATACTAATAAAGTAATATTTTTCCATTGGTCCATATATTATTCATTTGGACTGCTATATATGATGTCATTTTATAGAAAGAATACCATAATTTTATCTATTCTGCTATTAATAGACATTGAAGGTGGATTCAGTTTTTTCTACTATAAACTATGTTGTAGTGGACATCTTTGTATGCATATTTTTTACTGGACTTATGTGGGAGATTCTGTGGGGTACCCACCTAAGAGTGGAAATTTTGGTTTGTAGAGTATATTTAACTTTGGTAAATATGCTAAATTATTTCCCAGGCATTTTCCAACTTACATTCTCAGCATTTAATGTGTGCCCATTTCTCTCAGCAGTGGATGAGATTCCACATTTCCCTCCATTCTCTCTGTTGTAGTAATTAAGTATTGTTCACCTCTGACTTCTAGCTCTCTGCCTTGTAGGCATGTAGTGGCTTGCTCTCTCCCACCAGCTTTGAAATTAGGCATAGTCATGAGATTTGTTTTGGGCAATAAAATGTGAGTGGAACCTTAAAGACCAGTGAGAAATTTGTCACATTCTCTGGACTCTGCCTCGGTAAATTTTAATGATCCATGTGATCACTTATTCCTCACAGTGGGTCTCAGTGAAGATGACATGGAGCAAAGCCTCCAGGTTGACTTGCAATGAAGTATGAGTTAAAAGTCAGTCAGTGATACTTACATCAGACATTGGAAGACCATATCCTATTGGTCAAACCTGGCCCACTGCCTGTTTTTGTAACATTTTATCAGAACATAGCCATGCCCATTTGTTATATTTTGTCTAGGCAGAGTTGAGTAGCTGAGATGGAAACCATGTGACCTACAAAGTTGAAAATATTTACTATTTGGCCCTTTGCAGAAAAAGTTTGCTGACCTCTGTTTTCAACCAGGGATTCTAAGAGGTTTGTTATTGTTGTATAACATAGCATATCCTGCCTGATATATTTACCACTACATGGTATTTATTTAATAAGCTTTTTGCCCAATTAAACAGATGTCTTAAAATATTTCTTTTGGGGGAATTAAGTAATTCTTGTTTTGAAAGCCAGAGACCTGTCTCGCTGATCATCAGGTACCAGTTGCTCTTTTTTTTAAGTTTTTTTTTTTTTTTTAATATTTATTTTTGAGAGAGACAGAGCACAAGCAGGGGAGGGGCAGAGAGACACACACACACAGAATCCAAAGTAGGCTCCAGGCTCTGAGCTGTCAGCACAGAGCCTGACACTGGGATCGAACTCACAGACTGCAAAATCATGACCTGGACTCTTAACTGAATGAACCACCCAGGTGCCCCTGGCTCTTTCTTTAAAATTTTTTTTTCTCAAACAACTTTATTGAGGCATAATTATATGCAATAAAATTCACCCATAAAGTGCTATAATTTGTAGTAAATTTGTAAAGTTGTTGCAATCATTACTTTCCAGTTTTGGAGCAAGTTCATCAGCTGCCAAAGTTCTCTTGTGCCCATTTTCAGTCAATCCCCACTCCCACCCCAGGCCCCAGACAACCAGTGATCTGCTTTCCACTTATATATACATGTTCCATTTCTGGACATTTCTTTTAAATGGAATCATACTTTTTTGAAGAATGTAAATCTGAAGTGAATCTTGCAGTTTTTTGCAATTTTCATTTTTCATTGACCGTGTTTTTGGGATTCACCCTATTTCAGCATCTATCAGTAGTTTGTTCCTTTTTATTGCTGAATAGTATTCTATTATGTGGAAATTCCACATTTCACTTTATTTATCCATTCACAAGCTGATGGAAATTTTATTTGTTTCTACTTTTTGGCTATCTGAATAATGCGGCTATAAACATTTGGGTACATGTCTTTACGTAGACATATGCCTTCGTATCCCTTGGGTAAATTTTTTTGTTTGTTTGTTTGTTTATTTTTGAGAGACAGAGAGATACAGAGTGGGAGTGCTGGAGGGGCAGAGAGAGACACAGAGACAGACACTCAGCTGTCACCACAGAACCCGACGTGGGGGTTGAACTCACGAACCGTGAGATCATGACCTGAGCCGAAGTCAGACTCAGCTGACTGAGCCACCCAGGTGCCCCTCCATTTCACTTTTTAAAAGGACTGCTCAACTGTTTTCCAAAGTAGCTGTGCCATTTTACATTCCTGCCAGTAATATATGAAAACTCCAGTTTCTCTACATCCTCACCAACACTTCGTGCTATCTGTTGTTTTGATTATAGCCATTCGGGTGGGTGTGTACTGGTGTCTCCTTTTAATTTCATTTTCATGTTACTCAATACTAATGATGTTGGGCAAGTTTTCTTACAATTATTAACCATTCACATGTCTTATTTATGAAATATGTATTCAAATATTCTCTCCATTTTATATTTATTTATTTATTTAAAAACTTTTTTGAGGGGCGCCTGGGTGGCTCAGTTGGTTAAGCATCCGACTTCAACTCAGGTTATGATCTCACAGTTCGTGGGTTCAAGCCCCGCATCAGGCTCTGTGCTGATAACTAAGAGCCTGGAGCCTGTTTTGGGTTCTGTGTCTCCCTCTCTCTCTGCTCCTCCCCCATTCATGCTCTGTCTCTCATAAATAAATAAACTAAAAAAATTTAAAAAAAAATTTGGAAAATATTTATTTAGTTTTGGGAGAGTGCAAGTGGGGGAGGAACAGAAGGAGAGGGAGCAGAGAATATAACATGGGCTCTGTGCTGACAGGCTGACAGAAGTCAGTCCGGTGTGGGGCTCAAAGTCACAAACTGAAATCATGACCTGAACCAGAGTGGGACGCTCAACCTCCTAAGCCCCCCAGGGGCCTCTCTGCCCATTTTAAAATTGAGTTGTGTGTTCATATTATTTAGTTGAAATAATTCTTTATGTGTCTTCTGGGTACAAGTCCTTTCTACAATATATGATTTATACATCCTTTCTCCTATAGTCTGTGTTTGTCCTTTCATTTTCCAAATGGTGGCTTTTGAAAGGCAAAAGGCTTTACTTTTGATTAAGTCCAGTTAAATTTTTTCTTTTTTATCATGTTTTTGCTCTTGTTTGTAAGAACTCTTGCTCAACCCACAGTCATGGCTATTTCTTATAGGTTCATCTAGCAAGTGTATAGTTAAAGCTTTTACATTTAGGTCTGTGATCCATTTTGAGTCAGTACTTTTTTGGGTGACTGGTGGAGGGGAAGAGACATCAGTGGTGAAAAACGGAAGCCTTACAGAGTTTGATAAAGAAAAGAATCAGTCAGAAGCCAGAGAACCCATCTTCCAACTTTCTAAATATGAAAATATAAAACTTTTTAAGTATGAAAATGTGTTTCTTCTGTGGAATACACATTTGAAAACATTATCAGTGTTTATGTTCCAGTGAGTAATAATGAGAGCTTTCTCTTTATTTGTGTAGAGTTGTGGATATTTGAAAAGAAACTTTAATTGAAGCTTATGCAACCTTATCTTCCTTTCTGGTTTTACAGACTTCAAGAGAGTGAGGCAAGTCCAGCGAGACTTAAGTTTCCTTCAAAGATTTCAGGACTTAACTCAACTCAGCAAGGCACACTTTCATAATTCTTTCATAAAACGAGGGGAACACAGATGTCTTTGAGTAGGACTAACACTGCTCTCTGTAGAGATTTAATTGTACACATGGAGATAAGCCTGTTTTCTTTTTTCTTTCTCGCTGCAGCAACTTGAGAGCAGAGTGGGAAATTACACAGTGCGTAGTTAGCTGCAGAAGTATGCACTTAAGGAGGAGTATTTCCCCTGCCCCGCCAACCTAAAGGTACAGGCATCATGGTCAGCATAACTGTAGTGACATGAAAAAAGATTCCTCATTGATCTCTACTCACCAGGAGAGTGCCCACCTCCTGCCCCCCCACCCCCCCCATGTTCCTCTCCATCTGGACTGAGTCCTGGGTGCTGTTCCAATTCTCCATCCAGAACTCATCCAGGGCTGATGGAGGTCACCACCAAGTGCTGCCTTCCTGCTCCTTGGCTCTCTGTCTGCAGCACCCACAGGCCTTGGACTCAAACAGTGACCATGGGCAATCATTTGTCATCTTTGAGCCTCACCTTCCTGACCTATAACCATGGGAAAATAACATACAACTTCCAGGACTGCTGTGTGGATTAGAGATGATCTAAGACACCTAGCACAGTGCCTAGATGGTCATAACACTTCTCAGCATAGAAAATAAAGTGCTAAGCACATACTACAAATTGCAGCAGAAACAAAAAAGCAGAACAACAACTAAACAACCAGTTGTGGCAGTAGGAGGGCTGGGTCTTCTCTTTCTCCCTCTCTTCCCTCCCCTCCTCTTCTTATTCCTTCTCCCCCTTACCATGATGCCATCAGTGCCACAGATGTTTGGATGAGCACCTCTGTGCCACAGAGCTGAGCCCGTCATTGCCGCACGTGTTCTCCTCTCTGGCTAGTGATTATGGCCACCCTTTCTACCATCACCCTGTGACCCTACAGATGGAGCTGTACCCACCAGAACAAGCAGTGCCTTTCATTTCAATGTAGCACAGGCTCAGATGTTGCTAGGGTTGTAAGGGATTAGGCTTTTAGAGCACAATGTGGGAGCAGAACTCCTCTTTGCAGCCCCAGTTACTCATCTGCAATGCGCAGTTTTGAGTGGCTGCTTTATCTGCGGAAACCCAAGCTTCTTTCCAATGTGATCTTCTGGCTGTAATTCTCTCCTCTCCCTCCTTTCCTTCTGGACTAGAGACATTTGTTTTCTCCCTGCCTTGGGATTGCAGTGCCCTGTTTTCCATTAATTTTGTCACCTGTGGATCATCCCCATCAGCATAAGAAAATGCTCCAAGATTTACTATCATTAAGCCACTACCCTTACCTAACCTCTTCCTCCAGTTTGTGCTCCATTTCTCTGTTCCCTTCCCAGAAATAGTTCAGTGCCAGTGTCATTATCAACCCTTCCTGTTTTGTCTTTTTCATTGCTGGTCTTTCCTTCACTGATTGCTCAGTCTCTGTCCCTTCCTCTCCACTGGTATTTTTTTTCATCAAGCTCATTAGTAACCTCCATGTTGCCAAAGTCAATAGTCAATTCCAGACAGAGCTGGAGCTGGGATGAGGTAGTTGTGGCATCTAAGGTTAAACTTTAAGCAGGCACGCCTTCTCAGGGCACCACATTTGCCCCACCCCAGTCTGACCATGGTCACTTCTCTATCTCTACCTCACACATCTTGGCAGCAGTTGACTGAGCTGAACTCTCCTTCTTTAAACATTTTCTTCTCTTGGCTTCCATGGGTTTCCATCTCAGGCTTTTGCTGGCTCCTCCTTTGCTCTCCAATCTACCCATGGTGGTGCACCCCAGGGCCCAGGCCTAGATGACATTTTACTTCATTCCTGTCCTCTAGTGTCATGTCTACAGTGTCTACAGATGCTGTTGACTCCAGGATTTTATGCATAGTTCCAACCAACCAAGGTCAGTGGTCATAATATAGCTTTTCTTTGTCTACTCTTGCAATGGACTAAATATTTGCATCTTCCTCAAATTCAGTTGTTGAAATTCTAACCCGCAATGTGATGATATTAGGAAGTGAGGCCTTTGGGAGATGCTTAGTTCATGAGGATGGAGCCCTCATGAATGGGATTAATGTCCTTCCTTATGAAAGGTCTCTCAGAAAGGGACCTCTCTCAACTGCTTTCTGCCATTTGAAGATCCAAGAAATCGGCACTCTGCAGTCCTCAAAGGGTTCTCACCAGAACCCAACCATGCCAGCACCCTGATTTTGGACTTTTAGTCTTCGTAACTGTGAGGAATAAATATCTGTTGTTTGTAAGCCAGCTGGTCTGTGGTACGTTGTTACAGCAGCCTGGACTGACTAAAGGTACCTCTTCTTCTATATCTAGAGGCATCTTAAAGTAATATATCCCAACAAGGCCCTGGATTTCCTCTGTCAGACTAGTTCTTCTTCTACTTCTCATGTCAATATTGCCACTTCAGTCTGTAACTCACATCCCGTGCATCAGCCAGTGTCTCAGGGCCACATTCAAAATACACTGCAACTCACTTTATGTAGCCCCTTTGCTACCACTGCAAGCCCTAATTCAAGCCAACATTATGTCTCTCCTAGACATGAGTCTCATTACTGCTATTTCTGCTACCACTTTTGAACCCTATAATGTATACTACATTTCATAGCCAGTGAGATTTTAAAACATAAATCACACCAGGCATTATCCTACGTAAAACCCTTTAATTGCTTTCCATTGCTGTTAGCATAAAATCCAAACACTTTATCATGATTTTACACAGTTCTATATATTCTGGCCCCACTAATCTCTGCCATCATCCACTACTTTCATTTGCTATGCTCTAGGTACACTGAATACCTTCCTCTTCTTTAACCTAACCAAGTTTATGTACAGCTCAGGATTTTTACACATGTCATTTCCTTTGCCTAGAATCATCTTACACTATATCCTCTCATGACTCCTTTTTTCTTCATTTAGATTAAGCTCCAGTGTCATGTTGTAAGAGAAGCCTTTCCTGATGGCCCAATCTAAAGAGGTGCCTCCAGTCTCTCTTAGCCTTTGTTTATTGCACCATCAGTGTTTGAGTTATGCATCTTTGTATGTTTTTATTTTTCATTTGTTTGATGTCTGTCTCCCCCAGCTAGTACATAAGCTCCAGGAGAATAGAGACATTGTCTTGTTCTTCCCTTTATCCTCAGTGTATAGAACTCTGACTAGCACATGACTCAGTAAATACTTTTCATTAAATGAATGAACAGATATACATCCAGAGACTACTTCTCCCTGTCAGATCACTTCTCATTGGTTAGGTGTTTTGCTCCATGATTTATCTCTCTTGCCTCTGAGAAACATTCTATCACCCTCCTCTAGGGAGGAGCTGCTGGTGAGGAATAAGTCTGGCCACTTACTCCTTCAAGATCTGAGGTAGGATTCCAGCCTCTTCATAGTCTGAGTTCTTGTAAATAGTGACAGTCTAGTTTTGGAAGAGTGTTAGTGTCGAGACAGATGTTGCACTGTGAGAAGCAATTGGGTTAGTCAGGAAAACACAGCTGAAGCATGAAGCAAAATTGGACAGTGGGATTTTGGATGGTGGACCTTCTGTGCTGAAGAAACCAGTGTTGAAAGGCAGTCCAGTGAGAGTGGCCTGGGTGAATTCGAGAGTTGGAGTATGGCTTCCTGAGGCCATTCCTTATGGAAGCAGAGCATGTCTTTAATATTGCTGATTTAGGTTTGTTTAGGGAAGTGTGATGCAAAAAGCTTTATGTGGGTTTCAGCCTCCTTTTGGGACGTGCCTCAACCAGGTTTTTCATGCTCCCTTTACATCTTCCTCCCTGAGAAAGACTGTTCTGCTTTCCAAAGGAATACCTATATATTTTCTCTAAAATATGCTCCAAATTTTCTGTTCTTGGAACAACAGAGAAATGTGCCGTTGCACAATCAGATTTTCAAAAGTGAGCCTTGGCTGCTACTTCCAGGTACACTTCATCTTTCTGACCAAACATTGCTTGCCTGTGAGAGGAGATCTTGGCCTGCCATCTATGGGACATATTTGTTTGAGGCAATACACAGAGATGTCCCTTAAGAGAACCCAGTACACGTAAATCTGAGCTCACTGAACCCAAACATATATATTATAGTTGATTATGTTACAAAACAATAAAAAGTGGATACTACTAGTGATCCAAAATAATTGGTTTAAAGGAATAAGATCACCATACACATTTATACCCTAAAATAAAGAAAGTGAATACAAAGAGCCATCGTCTCTCCTAAAGTAGACTAGTTTTGGGTGTTTCTCAGCTGTCCTAGAGAAAGTATGAATTTTGGTTGGATTCATTAGTTGGCAAAGCTATTGTTTGGTTAAGGCATCAGTAGAGAGATAAGTTTCCTTCAATTCTCGCGTAGAGAAGTATCACCCAGTAGTAGTAACTGTAAAGAGCTTCCTTCTTCCACACCAAGTTTTCTCATTTGTGCTTACAATGACCAGAGTAGGTGCCATTATGCCCATTTTACAAATGGGGAAATGGACAGAACAACTGACCTTTTACAAGTATGGCTGAAGCTTTATAAAGTAAGTCTTGCTTTTTGGATAATGGTTGTAACTCTTATTTCAAATAAAAAGCACAGCTTTTTTTCTACTTCACCAATTTTCCCAGTGAGAAGGAAGCCAAAACAATGATGTATCTATAGAAGTATGAACAAGAACTGTTACCCTAGAGTTTTGCAGAAACAGAAATATTCAAGAACACTGACTTTTGCTGTTGTTTTTGATGTGTTGAGAAAGTCTGTGGATAGTCTTGGGTATGAAAGAAGTTGACTGAGAAGTGTTTACTGTGTTGTTCTGGCTTCAGAGACATGTTTATACTTCATTTTGACCCTCACTTGCTCACTCCTATTTTGTAATGACTGTGTTTCCTGACTATGAGCTGTTTGGCAGAAATTCTCCAGGCATGACTATATTAAAAGAATGGGATTAGTAAAAGCAACAACAGCACTCAGAAAAAAAGACTAAAGTAGACTATTATTAGTTACTGTTAATGTTTCAATAGTGATTTGTATTCATTCAGATGAAAATTCTTATAGGATTTGCAAATGAGCTTTGAGAAAAAAGATGGTTTTTGTAACACAGAAGATACCGAAAACCTCCCAAACTTTCTAAAATATTTGATAGAAATTAACCATTGAATTTTTCTGAAGTGATAGCTTGAGAAAGTGTCTCAATAGTTACATCTAATCATATCTTATAAAATTGAATTTTTAAAAAAATGTTGAAGAATTGTGGAAAATTTCTGGAACTATTAGCATTTATTATAGTTACAAATTTTAAGAAAAAATAGATCTTGATCTCTTCCTTGGAATCCACCTGTCACAACTATTTAAAAGCAGTGAAACCCTATCTGAGGAGAGAGAAATAGCAGGTATTGGAAAAAGAGGGGGTTAAGTTTTAAGATTATGTCTCTTTGATTTGAGTACCAGTTATAGAAAATGTTGGGAGGGTGCTATTATTAATTTATGGAATGTTTGGTAAATTGAAGTATTGGAGCTTGGGAAGAAAACAAGCAGAACTTCAGGTGTATGGGTACTGAGTCTGTTAAAGTGAGTTTCTTAATGGAAAAAATACAAAGTAAGATAGATGATCAGGGGCCATGGAAACTCTTGGATGAGTGTTAGAGATAACTGGGAAAAAGAGTGTCCAGCAAGAGAGTTGATTAGTTGGATTGTGACATAAAGGTGAATTCAGCCTCTAAGCATGATTTTAATCCAGCCAGTGTAGACGACTTAGAATCCAGAACATGAATTCCAAGCCTAGCTCCTCTGAATCAATTTCTTGGTAGCTGAGGTTTGGGCAAAACACATCGACCTTCCAGAAATGCTTTGGGATTTATGTATGCTTAAATATAAAATGACAATAAGTCAAGTATCACCTAAAAGTTAACCAATCCTAATAAAATATAAGTGTATTTGGTGTCTTTATCTCTGTTTTCTTTCTTTCTTTCTTTTTCAGATAAGCCAAGACTTCAATTCCCCTCAGAAGAGGGGCTAAAATGACTAACTTACTTTTAAATCTAGTGATTGGAAGTGACATTTCCTTTCTTTTTATAATTCAGCAGCAACGCTCATAGATGCTATCTGGGCAGGTTATCAAGATATTTTCTTCTTACTCGAATTTTTCAAAATCACGGTATTGATTTCATCTTGTAACACTAATATCTTGTTGCAATGAAAAAGGGATTAATCTCATGAAATAGCCTAAGTGCTGTGATTCAGAGTCCAATCTGATGTAGAGTTTTGCAATAGCACTATAGTGAGAAGATCTCCTTTATAAATAACAGTTGCAAGAAAGAGAGAGGAAGGCCCCACTACCTGCTAACTTATTCCCTAAGAATAAGCAAATACAAATAAATTTTCAATGAGTTAAATTATATAATATATAATTATAAATATATATTATCTGTGTATATAAATACATGTGTAAACATATTCATGTATAACACTCAAATAAATAGCCCGTTTTATGTTCAGAATTTTGATAGAAGCCATGGGAGGTATAAATAAATAAGTACACCATATTTCAGGATTCTTGTCCTCGTCAGAGCTGTACAAACTGATTTCTCATTACCTCTGAAACTGCCTCCCATGCTTCAGTTCTCTGACTTTTATTCCCAATTCACTTCCGTAGGTAACAAAATTAAGGTTTCTCCAAATCTGTGGGAATTAAAAAAATACAATCAATATGTAATTATAAGAGATAATATGCTTCCTAGATTCAAATCTAAAAGAATAAACCAAGCTTAAATGTAATATAATCAATAGTATTAACATCGCTAAAGGAAGGATTTACCAACAGAAGCAGGCAAGAGCATGAAACTAAAGAAAAATGAGGAGTATGAGCATCATCTTGGAGAAAAATTGCTTTGAAATTGCCTGGGTATCTGGTGCATGAATCAAGTACACATCTATAGAGGAGATGGAAGCATCCAGCTCTCCATACTTGCTGTATTAGCCATGGAAATTGTGCAATTATTTATCCTTGTTTTGATTCTTTACACTAACATTGGACTATAATCTGGCTTCCTATATAGCTTTGCCCTAATGTCAGTATTATATCTGACCCACTAGGCTAATATGTCTCTTTTTGGAAAGGCATTCATTGGCATTCTGGCTCATACTTCACTATTTTGCAAGTCCAGTCATTGAGACAGGTTTCTGAGAGATTGAGCAGCTGATAATTGATATTCTCTAATGTGTAAAATTGAAGGTCACGCTCTGAGCTGTGGGGCTCTCACTAAGTAAATGCCATCACGGGAAGCTCTGACTGGGGTGCCAGGTGGCTGGGGTTTTGCCAGTAGTACTTTTTGCTCAGCTCACCTCTCCTTTCAGATGACAGTGCCTAACTTTGTGCCTCCCATTCCCCCATCATGATGCACTTTTTTCTCCCCATCCCAATGTGACAGTAGAGACAGCAGTGGTTCTCAACTGTGACTGTTCATTAGAATTACCTGGGGAGTTAAAAAATTTCTTAATGCCAAGCCCACACTTAGGACCAATTAAATTAGAACCTGAATAGAAGGAAATCAAAGTAATTGTAATCTGCAGTCAAGGTTCAGAACCACTGCTTTAGAGACCCTGTTAATTTATAAAGCCCACCTGAGTTCTCCCTTCTCCCAATTCCTGTTGCACGCAACCTATTTTCATGTTTCTTTGTGTTTTTTTTGTCTTTCTAATTTGAAAACATATTCATTGCATCTATTGAATTGTGTCTTAAATGAATTTTATGTGTAATTTCTTAAATTACCTCCGATATACATAAATACTTTGGATAAATACTGGACTTGTAGTCTGTCTTATTTATAGTAAACCATTCTTCTCCTAGGTTGCTAAAACATATTTCAAAGTTGGTAGAACACAATCCACATTCCTTCTAATTTGGTAATCCCAATCTGTCCCTTTTGGCATGAGGTGTATGGTAGAATGTGTACGTGTGTTTGTGTGTGTGTGCATATAAATTGAATTCTGTTGAAATTCTGATGCAGGAATTTACTATATTAGATAGTAGAGAGAAAATTTAATTTTATTATCTTGTATTATTGATAGCCATTTCATGATCCTATTTTTTCCCACTCAGTACAGTCAGAAACTTATGTTTTTATTAAAACGTATTAATGTGCTTCATCAGTATATCATTTAAGTCCTAGGATGATATCCTAGATGAGCAGGGCTGGTGATTTAAATATAAGATAATATACTTTTATATCCTTCATATGAGAACCAGGATTAGACATTCTTAGTTCACGAGTAGGCCAAATAAGACTGTAGCCTTTTAATAAAAATATCTATCTCCAGATTTCAGCTGAGCTCAAATGAATTCAAATGGTGACTTGGCCCACATGTTTCTTGGTTAGCATAAAAGGAAAAGTTTAACAAACTCTTTTGGAACTATTTCCCACTTTCACTTTTTGCTTTGAATACAGCATCCAGCTTTTAGGGGTATGACTAAAGGGTGACTTAAAAAAGCTTAACAAATTACCAAGGTGTTGAGTGAGTAAATGTACCTCAACCTGGTAGGCTTGGGTTTTTTTCCTTTTGTTTTTCTCCCCCCCACCCCCACCATGATTCATGGTGAATCATAGTTGTTTGAAAAACTACAGAATTAACTATTTGTGATTAGCATTAACTATTATAGGCTGGGAGGTGCTTATCATTTTTCTGAGATAGGAACCCTAACAAAATATCCAATTAGGACCTTCTGAAATTAATTAGACTGGAAGATTATATGGTTTTTCCCTTGTAAACTTTTGTCAGGGAAGCTGGTTACTGATTCTAGTTCTCCTGTGTACTCTGAGCTACTTAGTGGCTATAAAATAATATCAGAGTCTGCGTTTAAGGAAAACATCTTTTCAGAATGAAGGGGTTAAAGAACTTTGAATTGCTCACATGTGACTGTGACAAATTGCTTTAACCTTTAACTACTCTCTGCCTTACTTCTGAGTCACTAAAGAGTAGCTAAGCTAAGGCTGAAGAAAGGACTTCATTTTATTCCTGAAAGAAGCAACTATATGTGAAATGCTTTTAAACTTAACAGTTATGAGTATGAGCATCAGATGTCAGGCAGTGCTTAGTATGTCTGGATTCCCTTTCGGATCAAGTGTGACATTTCATGCTAGAACTCAGAGTGTACATTTTCTTAAAATCGAGTCCACTCAGGTGTCGCTTTCCAGGCTCATTCCAAGATGAGGCACCTTGAGGAACATTTTGTTCTTTCCCATTTGTATACCTCACGTGACAGCACTTTTGTTGATGAAAAGTAATCTGACAAATGGAATTTAAAAGAGGATTATTAGAACAGCTAGCAAAAAAAAAAAAGCACTAGAAATTCTGGAAACTGACAGGAATGACTTCTTAAATGTATTCTTTAATAATTTATATTTGACATTTAGATTCTGAGCGATTCCTGAGCGAGAAGTGAATTAGAACAGAGACAGTATGTTGCCTAAGATCTGTCTAAACAGCCATGTTATAATTAGAGTAAGTTCTGGGGGTTTCATGGCAAGGAGGAACTCTGAGCAGTAGAGACACTTTATACTAATAGGGATTGCATTGTAATCCTGCTGAAAGACTGAGGTCAGTTTGATGTAAGGATGCAAGTTGTTATTTATTATTGATCAGGATTATATTGGTAGCAAGAAGCAGAGACCCTTGTGAAGTGTGCTGCACACAAGTAGACTCAAGAATAGAAGCCACAAGAGATCTGGGTGTCACTGGTGGGGCAGCTTTAGAGTTAAGGCTGCCCACAAACCTTAGTGGCAGGAGCTCATCCATTTTTCCTTTGTGCTTAACCATTCCTGGGATCCAGCTGCACTCCACATGTCTGCATATTTCTGTCTCCTGGTCTAACCAACTGTGAGTCGGGAGAATCAATGGCCTACTGTCCATTCAGCAGGGGCAATGAGTAGGAAATGATTCCATGATCATATGGCTTGGGCATTATCCCAAAACATATTATTTTCGAAAATGTTACTGGTAACAAAGGGGGAATGAATCTGGAGAAGAAATATTGTGGGGGAGAAGAGGTCACCTTTAGGTTTGTCTGTATTGAATGGGAAGTGACTGTAGATATCCAAGGGAGTATATGTAAGAGAACGTTTGGTTGGTAAGTCTGCAGCTCAAGACAGAGGGCAGGGCTGTAGAACTAGCTTTTGTTGTCTTAGCACATATGTAAGAGTTCACATCATTAGCTCAAATGAAGCTACCTGAAAAGAGCATATTGTGAGAAAGGCAGTGTGCTGAAAAAGTGAGAAAAGAATAAAATCCTCTGGAACACCAACTTTTAAGGAACAGGCAGAGGAGAAGCAAAAATACACTTGTAGGAGATAGTAATAGAATAGTCAGAGGGGGGTAAACCTAGGAGAGAATAATACCATGGAAACCAAGGGTTTACAATTTTAGAAAGGATTGGGTCTCTATCATTCTCAAATGGGACAGAAGGGACTAGTAGAATAAGAGTAGGCAATTGACAGTTTTGACACTATGGAGATTGTTGGTTGCCATTTCCAGAGCAGTTTTTGCAGAGTGGAGGCAAGTGTGGGATGGGTAGGAGGTGAAAACTAGCTTTTCGTGGTTGGGAGAAAATGGGAATGGGATGCAAGGATGTGGAGATAGCTAGAATAGAATATTTTTTAGAAACAGCTGAACAGAAAGCAAGCACAGACTTAGAGGTAGGGACCAAGCAAGGAAACATTTTCAGGATAGAATAAAACTGGGCATGTTTATTAGCCAGGAGAAGGAGACTGGAGATGCCAGAGGACTGAAGGGTTGAAAAAAAAATTTTGTTACTAATTAAGCTAAGGGAAAAATAATGTGGAGCAAGATGCTACATTATTTCTTTTTTCGATGTAGACAGTTTTGGCAGATGTTAAGAGTGCAAAATAGAAACATGTCCAAGAGATGAGAAAGGAGATGAGGCATGGCTCCCTCCTCCAAGCGAGGACCCTGAAACCAGGCCAGCAGAGTGGGAACACTTGACTGCAGCCACTTTGACCCCCATCAGGAGGGCTTCTGACAACATGGGGCAAGGGGCGGGGGCTGGGAGTGGAGAAGGAACAGCCCACAAGGGGCATGGGCTGTGCCCCATCCTGGAGCCACTTGGTCCCTGCCCAGCACACACCTTGACAGCTCAGCGGGCAGAGGTGTTAGGGGGCTGTGAGTTGGATACCAGTAAGTAACTATGAAGTGTATCTATGTATGGTGTATTGTCTAATTAACTTCTAAATTTGTTAAGTCATTGATATCTGCCCGAAGTCAATGTCTTTGATCTCCTACCATTGTGATAGCATTTCCTTTCCTTTACCTTTTTTCTTACCTGTAGTATTTTTCAGACAACAGTATTGTTGGTATAATGATGGCAGGAACAACTAAAATCCCCAAGTAGTTCATTATAAACTATCTTTAAACTACTTTTAACCCTTTGGATCTGCCTCATATTTTAGTGAAATTCAAAATACAGTGTCATTGACTGACTTAAGTTTTATCTCTATTCCCTTTCCAACTTACTCCTGGGAAAAATACTAATGAGAAAAAAAAAATTCTAACATTTCCTCCAAGAAAAAAAAGATTGAACAAAACACACTCCACCTTCCCCAACTCCAGCCTAGTGATTAACGTGGCCTATGCAGTAGGAAAATTAAAGTTTTTATGATCAGGACCTTTCTGCCACTTAAGAAGTTGTAACCACTACCTTCTGGTTTTGGAGATTCCAAACTGGTCCTTCTCAGTGGAGCTCAGTCACACCATGTCAGCAGGGACAGGACTCGGAAAGAGATGCAGCATGGGATGTTTATACGGAATGAGTTAAGGAAATGTAACCGTGTGCCATCTGGCCACAAAATAATTTACAGTCTCAACACAAATTCCTGATATTGCACCTTGGGTTCCTTGAGATGTGAAGTCACATATAACAGTTAATTATTTTTTGAAGTGTTTGTCATTAACAGCCTCACTCAGCTATGCATGTTGTGATCAAAGCTCTAAGGATATCTGTAGACTTGTAGCAGCGAACATCTCTCTTTTTTTTGTTTGAGCAGAGAAAAAGAACGCTGTAGCTCAGCCTGACATCCTGAATGTTTCACATCTCCTTCATTTGGTGCTTCTGAATGGAAAAATCAATGACAAATAATACATGCATTCTTGCCACTGGGAAACAGTTAACAGAGTTCCTCTTGTTTATACATGGACTGCTCAGAATTAACATTTTAAACTGGGGAAAGATAAAAACCTCAAGTAGTATTTGAGTAGAGCAAAACTCCTGAGAGTAAGAGAGGCCAAAAAAAAAACAAAAACAAAACCCAAAACCACCTTGAAAATATTCTGCAGTGTTGTGAAGAGAAGGAGGGATTAAAAATAAGTTTTTGTGAAAAAAAATAGGTTAACCAGGTTCTTGTATCAGACAAATGGAATGGAGTCAGGCAGTAGGGTGTGACTCTAGCTTCAGGCACTTATTAGCCCTGTGACAGTGGACAAATGATACAGGTGTAGAAGCCCCAGTCTACCCATCTGCAAATGGGTTGCTGTGAGTTTTAAATGAAATGTGAAGTGATAAGCATGATGCTTGGCATGTGGGAGATGCTTAATAAGTGTCAGTCATTATAATTAAAAAGGGGTCCTAATGGGATATATGAAATGAAAAGTGGGTCTGATGTATATACCAGAGACTGTGTATGTTAGAAACAAGCTGAACTGTGGATGGGCTGACAGAATGTGTGCTCTGAGTGAGGGGAGCTAATAGTGGCACACTAGTAAGGAGCAAGCATGCTCCCGTCTCTTTAGCAAGTGATACACCTGTTCAGGTTAGCTCAGGGAGTTAAGAACAATGGCTACATGGAAAGTTTGCTAATTACACATATTCCCAGACTGCCTAACATCCCTTTCACTCCAACTTCAGTATCACTGAATTAGACCTGGGGTAGCACCCTGAAATCTTTATCTTCGAAGTGATCCTCTGTGGGTGTGATCCCTTAGTTCACATACCTCTGGGTTAGGGAATGAGGTGTAGAAGGACAAAGCTAGTTTAGAAAATTTCTATGTGGTGATGATGTAAAAATATCTGGGTGGGGGCTCTTGAAGTTCTCTGAAAAATCTGAAATAAAGGCTATGGAACCTTTGTAAAAATGTAGTCTGGGAGCGCCTGAGTGGCTCAGTCGGTTAAGCATCCGACTTTGGCTCAGGTCACAATCTCACGGTCCATGGGTTTGAGCCCCGCATTGGGCTCTGTGCTGACAGCTCAGAGCCTGGAGCCTTCTTCAGATTCTGTGTCTCCCTCTCTCTCTCTGCCCCTCCCCTGCTCATGCTCATGCTCTGTCTCAAAAATAAGTAAACATTAGAAAAAAGTAGTCTGTACTTATAAAAATTTGAATACATTTCAAAGTATTCACTTACCTCTGAAGCTCAACCACACCAGGCTAAAGAAAGCCCACCCCACGGTAAGTAATTATTTATGGAAACAGAACTCTTTGTGGCATAGATAACAACTAGTCAAATAAAAGGATTCTTTCCACTAGTTCCTAGTGGGTTATGACAGTGAGCGCTAGCTCTTCATCAGAAGCTTGTGTCCTTCCTGTTACAGTGTAAGACCGTTGCTGGGAAACAACCACATTTGTCCCAGCTTCCTTTACATCTAGGTGTGGCCATGCCAGGGAAACATGAGCAGGGCTGCCGTGTGTCACTTAGAGGAAGAGAGGGCCAAGAGTGAGACCCGCCTTCTCCATCCTGTCTTTTTCTCACCTGCTGCCTGGATGAACACCCCTGGGGTAACCTTGGAAACCACATGTTGAAAATAGAAGAGCAGCAAATTGGATGGAGGTTGGGTCTTCAAACACTGCTCACAGGAGTGCTGGCAGCTTATCAGGAACACCCATTTTGTTTTTATACGCAGGAGGGATAGATGTAGGTGTTAAGCTGCTGAGATTTCAGGGTTTCTGCTTTTAGAGCCGCTGGTGTTCTCTTAACTAACCATGGTCAGGTTTTGGAACTGCTGTGGAGGATGTAGCCCTGGACCGCTACCTGAGAAATAAGTAACAAGTGTAGAGTCTTTGGCAGTTCTGCAGGTTCAATTTCCCCTCTTGTGGGCAGTGAGTTTCCTAGATGGAATACGGTGAAGTAAGCAATGAATGAGGTGAATGTGGAGCCCCGTCAGTTATTTATTCCTCTGACTCCTCTTGTGCAGTGTAAGCCATGTTTTCCATTCCCTGTGTTTCACTCCGGCAGGATGGTAACACCAGTCTCAGGCCTAATGGCGAGGGACTGGGAGGTCCCATTTTGCTTCAGGTGCCAGCACACTGTCTGCATTGTAGCTTTCCTGTTTAGAAAACGGGGGCGATGCTCTTTCTTCCTGTTTGGTAGGTGTGTGTTTTAAGGGCTGAAAGAAACAGTTTTTTGTTTTTTTTTTTTAATTTATTTTGAGAGAGAGTGTGTATGAATGAGTGGAGGAGGGCAGTGATAGAGGGAGAGAGGGAGAATCCCAGTCGGTCTCTGTGTGGTCAGTGCACAGAGCCCCATGTGAGGCTCAAACCCATGAAACCGTGAGATCATGACCTGAGCCGAAATCAAGAGTTGGATGCCGACCAGACTGAGGCACCCAAGCACCCCTGAAAGAAAGGTTTAATGACACTGTGGCAGAGACTTCTAGATGTTCCTCAAATCCCTGTTCTTCTTTTCTTCATGGACAAACAGCTAGGCTCATTTCCCAGCTTTGGCGAAAGTTCAGTATAGCTATGTGACTGGGTTCTTTAGCTCATTTTAGTATGTGGGTAGAGTGATACATGCCACATTTTTCTGGCCTTGAAAAATCTTCCAAGTGTGATCATCCATGCTGTTTTTTCCTTTTTGGCTGGCTGGGAGGGAGATGGCCACAAGAGTCTTGGAAGCTACATATTGAAGATGGCAAAGTGTCTGTCACGTTACTTCCCTTGAAGAACTATGACGATCTGAATCCCACTAATCTGATCATCTGTCCAGCAAGAAGTAAAGTCCTATGGAGTTTGAAGCAATATACATTGTGACAGTATATTAACCAATATAACCAGTAACTAAACTTTGGACCAAACACTCCTCCTAAAGATCCTTAAAAAGTCTATAAATAAATAAATATAAATATACATATATGTGTATATATGTAATGGACATATATTTTATATATAAGATATTTACAGATACAATACACACAATTACATACACTCATATGTAAAAGGAGAACATTGACTGGGGCGCCTGGGTGGCTTAGTCGGTTAAACATCCGACTTTCGCTTAGGTCATGATCTCGCAGTTCGTGGGTTCGAGCCCCGCGTCGGGCTCTGTGCTGACTGCCAACTCAGAGCCTGGAGCCAATTTCAGAGTCTGTGACTCCCTCTCTTTCTGACCCTCCCCTGCTCACGCTGTCTCTCTCTCTTTCCTAGAAATAAATAAAAAACATTAAAATTTTTTTAAAAAAGGAGAACATTGACAATATTTAATAAATAATTAAATTTATTAATAATTTAATACCTGGAATATAATAGTAAGAACAATTGGTGAGATACGTGATGTGAGGGCCAAGCTGTTTGACATTGGGGAAATCCGTACTTATCTTAGATAGGACCCCATTCGTTAATGGCAAGTGAAGGGATAGCTTTTGAGACAGCAGTGGCTTTCATATTTTTCTTTTTTTAGCAGTGAATTGTTCAAATTAAAATTTGGGGGGGATTATGTTCTGAGAGGCTTTTTTGAAAGGAGGGCGTGGGGCTGACTCCCATCAGATTAGATTAAGTAAGACTGTAGAAACTTCCTAGAGGACAACTCACAACAGAGTCTGGAAATATCTTCAGTTGCATGAGCTCTGAAGCTGCTTTTGGATATAACATATTCTCATCCTCCTGGAAAAACACAAGTTTTTCCATTTTTTGTTTCAAGCTGTGCTTAGTTGACAAATAACACGAAGTTCTGCTTCCACTTTCCTTTTTGATTAATAGTAACCTAACTAGGCTGAAGTGATGGGAATCCACTGATATTTTATCTTCCTTTCCGAGGGACCTGCATTTGAAAACAAGTTCCCAGGAGTCTGACCAAATTGCAGTTTAGGATCTGTGTCAACACGTTTGTAATTGCTTTTGTAGAAGAATCTTTGATATCTGCTATTAATGATAGAACTATTGTTACTGTCCCTTTGAGCTTTGAGTTGATTTTATTCCTAACTCTGAGTATGTGCATTTGTACTGTGTGTGTATATGTATGTGTTAAATGACTAATATTTATAGCAATGATCAATGACACATTTGATTATGATCCTCTTTTACCTCTGTGGTGAGATATATCCATTCGTTAGCTTATAGTTTTAAACTTTATTCTGAAGTATTATTAAATGAAAATGTTTACTGATTGTATTGGTCAGTGTCCCAGCAGGAAACAGTTGGGATACTTAAACAGAGTAATAAATAAGGGTGGGGTTTGTGGAGCAAGGTAGAACACAGTTTAAATACCTGAGAGCTGGTAACAGTGGGATGCCATCAGTGTCTCAGGCCAGAAGACCAAAACGAGGGGGTTGTTACCAGACCTTACAGACAGAAAGGGATTTGGAGAGATCTTCCTGAAAAGAGCTGTTAGCTGTGGTTGAGGGATGATATTGCTGGCCCATAGATACCTTGCAGGAAGGAAACAGGGAGATGAGCAAACCAATTTTGCTCTGCTCCTTCCTTTCCATCTGCTGGGAATTCCCTGTCATCAACCTCCAGTGAATGGAAGGCAGAGGGCGAAGGAGTCCATTTATACAATCCATATGTGTCAGCCTAAGGCACCAAGAGTGTTAAAGAAAACAATAGAGGCTTGATTGGGAAGGGCAAACAAAATTTCTAGCCAGGGGACCATGGGTCTTTGTTATGAAATGTCAGAGTATTTGTAACAATTAGAGTGATTGGTTTTCATGATTAAGGCTCTCATCATTTACTTTAAAGATGCTGTAACAGGCGTGAGACCATTCTTAATTGTAAAAATATAGTGGGTCCAATTCTCCTCTGTCCAGTATGATAGCAAACAGTTACATGCAGCTACTTAAATTAAGCCTAGTTGAAATTAAATAAAATTATAAACTCAGTTTCTCAGTTGTCCTAGCCCCATGCCGAGTGCTGGTTAGCTTCATGTAGCTAGAGACTGTTGAATCGGACCCCACAGATGCAGGACATTTCCACCATCACAGAAAGTTTTGTTGGCTTGTGCTCCTCTAGTTACTTCATTGTTACATTGCCCAATTTCATTTTGATTCAAAATGAAAGTAGAAGGACTTTAGGGATTATTCATTTTTCCTGAAATCCTGGGACCCAAAAGTATTATATTAGTATCAGAAATGAAAGTATCTTGGGGTACCTGGGTGGCTATGTCAGGTAAGCCTCCAACTCTTGGTTTCAGGCAAGGTCATGATCTCATGGTTGGTGAGTTTGAGCCCCATATTGGGCTCTGCGCTGACAGCAGGGAGCCTGCTTGGGATTTTCTGTCTCCCTCTCTCTCTGCCCCTCCCTTGTTCCCTTTCTACCCTTCTCTCCCAAAATAAAAAGACAACCATAAGAAAAATGAAATCAAAGTATCTTAATTGTGATTGAATTGAACTTATCTGTGTGCATGCAAAAAGAAAAAAATCATCTCTGACCGACTCAATCAAAGATGAAATATATTGGAAGGATCTGGTGGATCCAGGAAAGCAGAAAAGCCAGGAGTTAAGGAAGTGAGGTCTCTAAGATAGTCTCCTTACGTGCTGATTGAAACCCCAGTCTCTTCTTTTTTTATTGCTCATAGAGAGGAGCTAGTTGACCGCCAGATGCCTGCACCTTGATTGGGAGAATACAGGCCCCTTGATATATGGGTTCAATAAGGCTGCATGTAATGAAGAAAGGACCATTTTCTAGAGGAAATTTAGTTTGCTAGTACCAAGAAAAGGGGAAATGGAGGAAAGTGCTCCCAACCCTTGAAGCTGTTCAGTACAGTCCATCATTTGGCTACTTAGCATGCATGTATATCCTTCCTATATATATACGTAACATGCGTTCTAAATGGTAGTGATACTACCCTCAAAGGGGTAGAATTGGTTTGTGGTAGGCTGATTATTTGTGGTAGGCTTTTGGCTTCCCCAGAGAGGTTCATGTTCTGTTCCCAAGCATATGTGACTATGTTATCTTATCTGGTACAAAGGGAGTTTGCAGATACAACTTTGAAAGGAGGAGATTATCCTACATTATGTGAGTGGGCTCAGTGTAATTCCAGGGTCCTTGTAAGAGGGAGGCAGAACACTCAGTCAGTAATAGGACATGGGGTGACACAAGCAAGAGATCTGAGGAAATTACCCTGCTGGTTTTGAAGGGGAAGGAAGGAGCCAGGAGCCAAGGAACACGGGCAGCCTCTAGAATCTGGAAAAGACAAGGAAATGGATTTTTCCCCAGAGCTTTCAGAAGGAACAGGACCTGCCAATGCCTTTCTTGTCACCTAGTAGAACTGATTTTGGACTTTTGAGCTCCAGAACTATAAGAGAAAAAAATCTGTCCTTTATAAGCTGCTAAAATTGTGGTAGTTTGTGCAAGAGTAGGAACCAAATACAATATTTCGGTGGTTTGTGGCTCTCTAACGCTCAGCCCTACATGACAAAATCTTATTCCTTACTATTTAATTACTCTCATTAGTGAGAATTTAAATTAAATTTAAATACTAATAAAGGGAGTACTAAGAAAAGATTGAGAAACACTAATAATAGCCTTTCAAACATGCTCCTACCTCTTGAATTATTTTCACTCGTTTCCCGGAGGGAGACAGCCTGAAGTTGTGACCAATTCCTGCATCTCAATCTGTGTGTGAGATACCTGGTGTGGTTTCTCTGTGACCCAGCCATCCTGATATTACCCACATAAGTGACTGCATCGCAAATTAATCACTATCACAAAACACCATTTATGGTATTGGTGGAGGGCACCAGCAAAGACAAGGGCAATTAGTAAAAGAGAAATGACCCAATAATGAAGGGAGTATGAGTGACGGTTAGAATTTTTCATTCTTGCTCTTATGATTTCTTCTGCAATACCCATTACAATTCTGTTTGCCTGTGTTGGGGGTTGTTTGCCTGCTGATAGGTTCTAAACATACTTTCTTTAAATGCCTGAAACCCTGGCCATTGATTTTTCATTAATTTCTGTTACCAGCTTTATCAAGGCATAAACAAAAACAAGTAGAACAACAGCAACAACAACAACAAAAACGCACATGCTTAATGTACGTGAGTTCAGAAATATTCATATACCCTTAAAACCATCATCACAATCAAGGCAGTAAACGTCCATCATGACTTCAAAAGTTACCGTGTGTGCCCCACCCATGCCTTTGTGTGTGTGTGTGTGTGTGTGTGTGTGTGTGTGTGTGTGTGTGTGTGGTAAGTAGGAAGCCTTAGTGTAAGATTTATCCTCTTAATACATTTTTAAGTGCACAATACCCTGTTGTTAACTGTAGGCGCTAGTTGTCCAGTATCTCTAGAATGTATTTATCTTGCATAACTGAACTCTATGCCTGTTGAACAGTAACATCCCATTTTTCCCTTCCTCATCTCCTGGTACCCACCATTCTGTTCTCTGCTTGCATGAATTTGGCTTTAAATACCTGTTAGAAGTGGAATCATACAGTATTTTTCCATCTGAAACTGGGTTATTTCATGTAATATAATGTCCTCAAGTTCATCTATATCATTGTCAAATGATAGGATTTCTTTTCAAAGGTTGAATGAGATTACATTGTAGGTATTTACAGGTATTCCACTTTTTGAAAGTTTGCTTTACAACACTTTGCTTATATGAAAATCTTTCATTAGTACCTGTTTTGATCAATGGAAAGAAATCTGAAGAGGATTTCCACTTTTAGGAAAAAAGGTGCAGCGAGCCATTATAAGGCAGCACACACACCCTGAACAGAGTGGCCCCGCCAAGTTCCTTCTCCAAGAACTACACTCAGCATCTCAGCATCAAGCTGCCATAGCTTTGAATTGTGTCTGTTAGCATCTGTGCTTTATCTTGATTTATTCTGTGTACCCATTAGCAAAATATGACCCAAGGTATCAGAAAACCTAAGAGAGATTATTTTGGGGGTCTGGGAATGGCCAAATTTTTTTTCTGTATGAATTAATGGTAATTATTTCTTTGATTTATGAAAGATTTCGTAGAAATGTTCTCTTTATAACAAGGGAAAACTGTGCCAAGGTTTTTTTTTTTTTTTTTAATTCATTCATCTGTCAATGGACATTTGATTTGTTTCCATATCCTGGTTTTTGTGCATAATGCTCCACTGAACATGGGAGGGAAGATTTCTCTTCAAGATTTTCCTTTAATTTTACCCGGAAGTGGGATTACTGGATCATATAGTAATTCTATTTTTAATTTCTTGAGAAATAGCCACACTGTTTTCTGTAGCAGCTATACCACATTGCATGCCCACCAAAGGTGTACAAGAGTTCCATACTTCCACATCCTTGACAATACTTTTCCTTTTGTTGTTGTTACTGATAATAGCCATCCTAACAGATGTGAGGGGATGTTGTGGGTTTTACCTGCATTTCTCTAATCATTAGTGATGTTGAGCACCTTTTCTATACCTGGTAGCCATTTATATGCCTTGAGAGAAAAAGAGAGACAAAGAGTGAGATTAAGCAGGGGCAGGGCAGAGAGAGAGGGTGAGAGAGAATCCCAAGCAGGCTCTGTGCTGAGTTCATGGAGCCCAACATGGGGCTTAATCTCACAAATCATGAGATCGTGACCTGAGCCGAAATCAAGAGTTAGATGCTCAACTGAATGAGCTACCCAGGCACCCTTCTTTATTTTTATTAAAGTTATTTATTTATCTATTTATCTATTTATTTATTTATTTATTTATTGAGAGAGAGAGAGAGAGAGAGAGAGAGAAAGAGAGAAAGAGAATCCCATATCCCAGGCAGGCTTTGCACTGTCAGCATGGAGCCAGTTGGGGGCCTAATCTCATGTATGAACTGTGAGATCAAATCTGGAGACTAAATTAAGAATCAGATGCTCGACTGAACCACCCAGGTGCCCCTATATGCCTCCTTTGGAGAAATTTTTATTCAAGTCCATTGTCCATTTAAAAGTCAAGTTATTAATTTCATCACTAAGCGTGATTGTAAAAGAATGTGTTCCAGGGAATTACCTGGGTTCCAGCCATTCTCCCTGAACCCATTTAATAGTATTAACCACTTTAGGATCTTGGTCAACAAAATCTTTTACCTATTTTTCCAATGGCAGAGGATCTCAGCATGGTCTAGCAGCAGTCTGAACTTTCAGTGCGTGGTTATTGGTGCTCTGTTGTAGAAATTCCTTCCCTGTATAGGAATCTGCTCCTTTGTATGGTAAAAACCTCTAAACAACTCTGATGTTTGGGGGGCTAGGAGACAAAATACTTTGTGGGTGGATCAATGTATGTGTGTGACTGGGAGGAAACTGAACAAAGTTTGACTTTTAAAAGGCAATGACATTTTTTTTTAAGCACAGGAGTGATATGATCAGCTTTGTATTTAGAAAATAAGGCTGCATTTAATTTACTGTCTGAATTATTCTTTAATTAGTTGATGATCGATACACCTCAACATAAGATTTGCAGTTATTTTGCCAGTTCCCTGGAGCTGCTACCAACTTGAACCACCAAAAATTAAAATTTCCTCTTGAGGATTATTTTTTTCAGATCACATAGGTAGTGTGAACTCAGATTGCAAATGTGGTTTAGGGATGGCTCATGGTTATGAATTACTAGGGTAAATATATGTGTTTTTTCCCTTTAAGAGAGCTTAGTTGGCATAGATGAGTTTCTTTTCTGTTCTATGCAGTGGGGTTTATGTCCCATATACCCTTACACAGGGGAGTGGCCAGGACCACTTATTAAATTAGTCAGCCTTGTGGAGCCCTGGGCTTTATCTCACATCCCCTACCTCCTAAGCAGGTGTCAAAGTGGAAGCTCAAGGTCTCCCAACTTCAGTAAAACTCTTCAGGTCAAAACTAGACCTTGGCATTCTTTTATCTCCTAGAACTTCCAGGTTATCTTATTTTTGAGGCTCGAAACCTTTATTATTTTTGTTTTAGCTCAGTGATGCATTTAAAAAATACTTAAAAAAATTTATCTGATACTTTGTTTTGTTTGAAAGTTTGTTTGCGGTATCTAATCTGCCATACTGTCAAATCCTTAGAGTAAGAAATCCTTATATGTTTATTTCAAAGGTAAAAAAACACAGACTCAAAGTTAGCATGACTTTCCTAAGATCACAGAGCCCTTTTGACAACCACATATCCTGTGTTGGATACTAATTGTAAGACAAGGCCAAATTCAGCTTTTCTGACAATGCCTGGCACCTTGCTTTTACCTGTATACTTACTAGAGATCAACATTTGAATCAAATGTGATTTGAGTATATGAAATAGAACCTATAAAGATATGCCAAGACAGAAGGAGGATTTGGTAGATTTTACAGAACTCAAAGGTAAGATGTGCAGTCTGACCTCAGGAAGGGTTGGCATTCAATGTGAAAAATCATGTAAGTGCAAGGCAGGTCACTCTGTCTTTCCTGTCCTCAGGGTCTCCATCTCTCCAGGTCTCTTGTGTCTCCTTCATTCTTCCACTTTTTTTTTGTTAACTGACTCTCTTTACATGATTTTGCATTAGGTGAAAATATGACCATTTTAGTATTTAGAAAATAATCTCATAGCTAAAATATTCAACAGAGATGGACTGGGCTCTCTTAAAGTCCAATAAAATGTTGGATGTGAGAAAATATAATTGGCTCACCTTAGGCTTCTTCTTCCAATCAGCTTTGGCCAGAGTAACACTTGGGATATGACAGTAGATTTTATGAAAATGTGGTATGGACATATTATTTAAAAAGAGAGAATAGGGAGGAAATTATTAAAAGAATAAATACCCATTTCTAGTATCACTAGGAATATATATGTGTGTGTATGTGTATATATATACATATATATGTATATGTAAATATATATAAATATATATATTTACATATACATATATATCTTTACTTATCTTATACATATATATACATACATCTTATATACATCTTATACATATATACATATATACATACATACATATACATCTTATACATACATACTTATCTTATACATATATATATATATTTACATATACATATATATATCTTTACTATGCCATGAATTACTATGGAATGATGGGGAACAACAATAACTTGGATCCTTAAAATAATGCAATGGCTTTTCTATCTTTTGTTAAGCAAAAGTAGATTTATAAAAAAGTCTTTGTCTTCATATTAACCTTATGCTCATGTAATTTGCTTAGAAGGGTGACATTGACTTCCTTTTCAAGGTCATTATGAGTTATTAAATGTGTTTTAATGCTTTGTTCCAACCAGTGAATGCCAAATATTGTTGTGCCCGATTTGCGAGTCCCCAGAGACCACCAAGGAGCCAACACCGATGCAAGTACAAAAGGGTTTTTATTAGAAGCTCAAGCAGGGGCTCACCCGCCTACCTGCCTACCCATGTAGTGGCAGAAGGTGAAGCCACGAACAATAGCGAGTAGGATTTTTATGGGGTCAGGAACGGGGGTGTTACAGTGCACACATTGTACGTATAGCATCATGACATAAGCACCAATTACAATTGTACAGCACCCATGGTAACAGTTTTGACCATTCAGTATCTGTGAGGTGTCCATTACTTTTGGTGGGACCCAATATGACTTTTGAGAATCCTTTGAAAATGACCAATTATGAGGTGAGTTCAAAGGGCCCATGTGGGGTTCAGGCAAGCGGTGAAAAATTGGCTAGTTTGTACAGAATAACTGTCTACAGTTCCCAGCCTTGACTCAGACCACAGGAATGTTTTTTGATTAGCTGATCTGAGGGCAGTCCAAGGATGGCTTTAGCCTTGAGCAATCTGAGGCTTTTCCTGGAACTGGGGCTACGTGCAGCCCGAGGTTGCTCTTAATGGAGGCCTTAATTTCAAAATGACGTTACTTAGGCTCTTCAATATAAGTTGTAAAAAAAAATGACCTTTTTGAACCTGACTCCTTGTAGAGGGTAGTTGCCAAAAAGAAGCCACCTTATAGATAGCTTTAGTGAATGGGACAACTCATCATGAATAGGACAAAACATACTTGAAATTGCTACCAATTGTAGGCTTATTTCAGATGCTTTATTCAACTAAGAGTCTATAGATCAATTCTTTCCTTGGTTTATTTTATTTCTTGCAGTCACCTTTTCAGAAATTTAGGTCCTTTTGGATACTGGGTACAAGAAAAGAAGGTAAATGCAAGTTTGTGTATGTGTGTGGGGGGGGTAGTTATTTTGAACAATTAAAGGAAGTATCTTCTAAGGATTACAAAACTAAATTGTCAGGAGATTATTTGAGCATACATTTTCTACATTTTTTAAACATTGATTTTTTAAAAGAACACAAAGTATTATATATTTGGAAGCTCTTTAGGGATACAGAATCCTTCCTAGAGAAGCACTATGGGAGTGATTGAAAATGTAAGGGCAATAATAAATCTAAACATGGTTTGAGAAGGGAGAAGAAAAATTAGGGCGGGTCATTCTGTTTCTAGCTTCAAAGAGAATGACAAGACCCGAGTAGGGGATTGGAAAAGAAATACATAGAGCAATTTGAATATGTTGCAGTTTTTGTTGGGAAGATATGCTGTCTACCCTCTTAATAATGGCCAAGCTTCCAGTACTTACAATTTTGTATTTGTCAAAGAAATTAATTGTGGAGCCTCTGGTCCTTGAACCTCATTGTGATAACCATCAAAATACACAATAAATTCATTTAAATTGAGCTACAGATGAGGTTCTTCCCTATAACTTTTTTGTGATATTATGTAATATGACTCCAGTAAATAAACAAGATAAGTTACATCTTGAGAAATAGCTGTTTTTGTCTTGTTCTCCAAGTATAATATTATTTTTTATTTTTTAAATTTTTAAATGTTTTATTTTTTTATGTTTTTTATTTATTTCTGAGAGAGAGAGAGAAGCAGCGTGAGCATGGGAGGATCAAAGACAGAGGGAAACAAAGAATCTGAAGCAGGCTCCAGGCTCTGAGCTGTCAGCACAGAGCCTGACGCGGAGCTCGAACCCATGTGAGATCATGACCTGAGCCGAAGTCTGATGCTTAAATGACTGAGCCATCCAGGCGCCCTTCAAGTATAATTTTAGTAGATAATTAATGAGTATCTTTTTGAGAATTTACAAACTTTATAAAGAAATAGATTAGATATCATGATGATTGTCAGGTGGCACTCATCATTTTGTACACCTAAAGCTAATGTTAACTAACTAGAATTAAAATAAAAATTTTAAAAAGAAATGTGATAGAAATATACTAAGTTTTGGGGTGCCTGGATGGCTCAATTGGTAAACACCTGACTCTTGATTTAGGCTCAGGTTGTGATCTCACGGTTCCTGCAGTTGAGCCCCATCCCATATTGGGTTCTATGCTGACAGCACGAAGCCTGCTTGGGATATTCTCTCTCTCTCTCTCTCTCTCTCTTTCTTTCTCTCTCAAGATAAATAAACTTAAAAAAAAAAGAAATGTACTAAGTTTCTAGGAAGTCAGGGACTATAATAGTCATCAGCATAGACAACATTTTAACTAATGCAAAGTCTGTTACAGTGTATGTGCTCAATTATTGTTTGTTGGATGAGTGGACAAGGTGCATGTTCTGTGGGCTACAAAGACAGTAAATGACATGATATAGTGTTTTGGGCTTTTCATTTTATTTTTCAGGCTATAAGCAGGTGAATAAAATAAAAATAAATGTGATGTCAAATTGACTTGTAATTCAGGCTTGGAAATCTAGAAGTTTCTGGTTCATAAAATGATGGTTAAGGTTGAATCTACATAATCTACATTAACTGCCAGTTTGTCCCTGAAAACTTGTCCAGGGCTCGCTGACATTAAAGAGAGCAAGAATTATGAACTGCAGCCTTCCTGGACACATAATTTATCTCTTTTTCTATGGCATTTACCTTGAATAGTGATGAGCATATTAAAAATGTCATAAATAATAAGTCATGTAAGACTGCTTTATTTTGGAGTTTTAAAATTAAAACTTAGGGGGCTCCTGGGTGGCTTAGTCAGTTAAGCGTCCGACTTTCGCTTAGGTCATGATCTTGTGGTTCGTGGGTTCAAGCCCCGCGTCGGGCTCTGTGCTGACTGCCAGCTCAGAGCCTGGAGCCTGTTTCAGAGTCTGTGTCTCCCTCTCTCTCTGACCCTCCCCTGCTCATGCTGTCTCTCTCTCTCTCTCCTAGAAATAAATAAAAAATATTTAAAAAAAATAAATAAAATTAAAACTTAGGGGGAAAAGGATGTAATAGTGGAATGAATTGGGCTATGAAATAACACTTTTTAGTAAAATTAAAATTTTAATAAGGGTGGAGACTTCTCCATATTTTCTTATATAATTAGAGCTGAAGAAAATGTTAACTGACAATTTATGATATTTTACTCTTGATAATCTGGTAGGTTGAGTCTCTAAAATGTGGGGATATATCCTTTTCTTTGAATTCCCAAGGTCTAACATGAAGTCTGGCACTTCCCTCAAAAGGGAAATGTAACTAACAATAGTGAATTCCCTGTTAAGTAGCTAATCCCACTGTATTTGGTGGAGAATCCACTCACTAAGACCTTTGAATAGTTTGTGGATGAAAGTATTTTAGACTTCTGTTTCAGAAATCCATCTCAGACTTCTTCCTTTTTACTAATAAGATGTTACAGTGCAATGTTGCTTTAAAAAATGTTTGGGCCATTTGAATGGCAAGAATGTCACCAAAAATACTATATAAAAATTCCATTTTCCATAGGGGCAAAAGGACAAAGTGCTAAAGACAGAGGCTTAAATTCCAGTTTTGAATTGAACGTGTCTTGAAACATGAGGCAATATATCCTTGGTTGACTAACGCAATGTGTAAGATGAAATACCTTTTATAGAATCCATCTTGAAAAGTATAAGCCAATGACAGGCAATCAGTTGTTTTTCAAGAAGAGATAAGGACGTAGTTAAAAGCCTTAATGTTGATGAGAAATGAGCTTGCTGGTGCTTTAGCGGACTGAATGTATGGTTTGTAGGAAACAAGCTTTAAGTTTTCAGGAAAATTGTAAGTGCAATAAGATGTCACTGAAACAATGTATTAGAGAATGTTAAATCTCTGGTTAGAGCAATAGGCTGAATGATCACTTTTTTGGGCTCATCTTTGCCTGCTCCTCTAGATTAAGTGACACTGTTTTGTACTTCCTACTCTCTCCTGCTTTTATGCTTTAACTCCTGTTAATGTGTTACTGAGCTCTCTGTATCTACCTTTGACCTTTCCCTCGACCTTGAGAATCATAGGTACATACTTCTGGTGGATATCTTCACTTGGAAATCATACATGGCCTGAAATTAATATTATATCTTCTTCATTTCCCTCTAATGTTACCCAAGAGTAGCTTCTCTTCTAGTAGTTTACCATCATTCAGTTGGTCAAGACGGAAAACTAGAAGTTCCCCTAGACAGGGCTGCCGCTTGCTGAGGCAGTTCATTCATGAAAACTAGAAAAAGGTGACTTTTTTTCAAGCACATGCAAACTCTACTTGATAAACAAAGATCAGGTTGTAGGTCAGTCCCTCTTTTCCCCCTCAGTTCAGGGCATGACATGTATAACTGTGTGGGACATTTCTCATTCTAGATTCTTCCACTTTCCTAACCACATATCTGATCTGTTTTGAAACTTCAAATATTCTGTAATCTGCAACTCTTTTTTCTTTGCTTAATTCTTTTAGATCAAATATTTAATACAGAGAAAAGTATGTATGTTATTGTATGTGTGCTTACTCTAATAATGTAGAGGACACCAGTGAACCTAACACCTTCCCCAGAAGCCAGAACATTATTGGTTTTTTGCCCTGTCCTTTTTGATTCTTACTGTCTCTGCCCTATTCCTGTTCCCAGCAAATATCACTTAAACTGTTGCACACATCAATCCATAATCCACATCACCACACACTTAATCACCACACATTTACTCCCCGGCTAGAAACTCTTCTATAGATTTCCATTCCTTGGAGAAGAGCCTCTAAGTTGCTCACCATGGCAGAAAAGGCTGTTTGAGTTCTATGTCCCCTGAGGTGAAAGCTCCATCTTTTGCCACTTCACAGTTTAGGCAGAACTAATGGCAGTTCTTCAGACAGCAGCTCACACCACTGTTTGCTCTGACACTACTACCCTCTGCCTGGATTGGTCAGTCCTTTCACGTTGTATTGAAATTACCACTTTATGTCAGTCTCCGTTATTAGACTACCAGCTCTTTGAAGACAGCAAACCTATCTAATTTGTTTTTGTTTCTAATCCAATTTCTGGATCATAGCAGACTTTGAATGAATCAAAATGTTGAAGAAAGGACTTTATCTTAATATCTTTGTAGTTGATGTCAAATCTTCATTCTAAATTCTTGTTGTAGATCAACTGGTCATATATACATTTGTTCTGGATTCCTTTCAATGTACATTATATATATATATTAAATATATATAGTAAGTGTATATTAAATAAAAACATATTAAATATATATTAAATAAAATATATTTAATAAAACATTAAATATATATTTAATAAAACATATTATATTTAATAAAATTATATATATATATTGCCATCATGTATACATAGCCTCTGAGTTACCTTAGGGAAATTTGTTAATGTGAATCAGGGAATTTGACAGTTAAAACAGTCAGATAATAGTGTTGATTTTTTCCCCACTTCAATATAATTAAGTGACTGAACCCAAAGGACTTACTTGGCATCATACAAACTCATCTTACATGAAAGTTGTCCCAGGGCACTGTTGGGTGAGGTTTTAGAAGTTTCATTAGCATACATGTATCTTTTCTTTTGGTCCCCTCTTTCATGTCTGGCGTCTCCTCCCTCCCTAGGACATAATCTCCCATCATTGCTGTTCAGGATCAGCTGAAGCTCCCATCAACAGTGTGTTACCAGAGTAGCATCATGTGTTAGTTTCCTCTCCACACTCTCTGATGTTTAAACCCTCTTTTCACAGGGCCAACAATTTTTACTGACTGTCAGGAGGAAAGCGAGGTCATTAAATTGATTCAGTTAGGATATGAATAACTGTTATTTAGTTTAGTCTCTGGGCTGTCTCAAGTGTAGCTAGCTTTTAAAAGAGGATTCCTCTTGCCCCAAAGAAATGAAGCTTGAATGATGCATTGTATTTAGTGGGTGGTATATCTTGATATTTTTCTAATTATACCAAATAATGCACATGCATATTCTTTTCCCCGCAAATTGGCCTTGCTTAGATGTGAAAATATTCAAATTCATCCTTTCATGAAAGAAGTGATAAGCTTTGTAAGTATTATGCAGTGCCAGAGTCAAACGTATGTACAAAGGATTTCAGAATCAGTTTGGTTAGTTATTATCTGTGGATATCAGCAATAAGAGAAAAATTGGAGCCTCTTTGTGCATATTTGAACTTATAAAAAACAGGTTTCCGTTTTGCCTTCTCTTTCTACTTCCACAGAAATCCCATACTGTGAGAAAGCTTGGTTAGTAATATAGTCTTTTCGCTTTTCTCCAGGTCTAACACATAGCAGGGTGGTAAGAGATGTTTGAAACTTCAGTATACTTTTCAAAGTGACAAATATTTGTTGGAATTACACTATTTTCAACGCAGTGTGCAGTGAATAAGACATGATTCCTGTCCTCACATAGCTTATTAGAGGTCCTCGTGTCCAGATAGAAGGCAAGATGTAATGAATGTTATATAGTACAAATAGCCTCCCTAAATTACCAGGAGAAGATTGTGTATGGCAAAGACTGAAAAGATTTTGTCAAATGATGGCATCTGAAGAATAGCTATAATCTTAAAATGTAGAGATATGGGTAGGATATTCAGAAAAAGGAAGGAGTGGTAAACAAAATACATAGGCAGGAAGGGAGAGAAGCCTAATGTGGAAGTGTCAGGGTGGAGGAGAGGTTAGGTGGCCTACTTAACTACTTTAGGTTTTGACTGAGAAACACTCTCAGCTCACAGCAACCTCTTTGTTATTCTCAGAGAAACAACGCAGGCTTGCTCCCTTTTTGCTACTTAACATATCTATAGTTCAATTGTTTCCATTATCAATTGGCTTGATTTTAAGGAAGAACAAAATCTCCTTTGTTCTCAACAAAGAGAGGAATTTGACAATTTTAAGAACTGTTTAAATATTGCATCTTAAAGCTTTGAATTGTCCAAGGAATTTTAAATTTTCTACAGTGGTGGATTGCATCAGCTGCTAATGGGTTTTAACAAGCAATTATTAAGTACCAACTACAAACCAGATACCATCTTTGGTGCTGTGAATGAGAAGTCTCTACCCTCACGGAGCTTGCCTTTCAGCCAGGGAGACAGAAGATAGACAAGTAAACAAACAAATAGCTTATGGAGTGATAAATGTTCTGAGTTTTTGCTATGGCAACAAAGAATAATAAATACATAGTGCCTTAAATAAAGAGCATTTATTTCATGCTCTTAGATCTGGCGTTACTACAGTGGCTTCCATGTATCTGTCATTCCAGGACACAAGTTGGAAAGCAGTGGCTGCCTCAGACAAGATCTTCTCTTGGGGGTTTGGGAGGAGGGGGTATTAGGAGCACAGGAGGGCTGATGAGGCTCCCTAAAGCTCATTGTCACTTCCAACTACATAACAGTGGCCAAAGGAAGTGATGTGGATAAGCATTAGATCAATGAATTGGAGAAGTGCATATCTCTTATAGAGAATACTGTGGGGAAGAGGGACTATTTGCTGAAAATAATCCAATCGACCTCAAAAAATAAAAGTAAATGAGTGAAACTTTTTGAGAGTAATGTTTATTGTAAAGAAAATAAAATCCAGTAATAGGATTTTTATCTGGAGATAGAGCAAAAAGCTCCTTTAGACAAGAGGTGACTTTCGGAAAGTTGAATGACAAGCTAAGAAAGTCATGGATAGAGTTGGAGAAAAGGCAATCTCACATAGGTAACAATAGGTGCAAAGGCCCTATATGGTAGAAATTAGCCTTGCTCAAAGGGTAGGAAGATGGCCAAGGTAACTGAGGCATGGTAAATAATAGTGATTGGAGAGGAGCTCAGCCTGACAGACAGGAGCCAGATCATATTGGAGGTTGTAGGCCAGGTAAGGAGTTTGGGTTTCATTCTTGGTGCAGTGGGAAAGCATTAGACTTTCAAGGCAAAGTAGTGACATAATATAATCTATATTTAAAACAATTTCTCTTGTTCTGTGGATTAGGGACTCTGGGAGTGAAACAGGCAAGGGTAGAAGCATGGAGATGACTATTGGAGAAGTCCATAAGAGAGATAATGGCAGCTGGCAATAAGGTGATGAGAAGGAAAAGGGGAGAGATCTAAGATGAGATATATTTGGAAGTATAATTAAAGTAGGATTTATTAATTTCTCTCTTAGAAGAGACAGTATGCTTTTGAATAGTCTGAACAAACACACAATGTGGTAGAGGGGAAAAGCACAGGACGTCGGAAGATTTTTCTTTATCTAGGCTTTGCTTCTTAGGACATGTTGACTCAGGGCAGCGTAACTATTCTGAACCTTAGTGCCCATAATTCACAAAAAACAAGCAAATAAATTGAATAAATAAATGGATAGGAGAATGACCAAAGTCATGTAATTTTCAGAGGATTAAATATTAAAGAACTTAATATAAAATACGAAGAGTCCACATGGGTAAGGCTTATATTTCTTTGCCTTAGTATGGTCATTTGTTGGCATTCAAAAAAATGTTCTAGATATAGGTAGTTCCTCAAGTTGTGCATTCTGGAAGATGATACAACGGTGGGAGTAGGGGCCTATAAATTCGCCTAAACTCTTACATAAAATATCAGTGTTGTTTCTCCCAGTCTCCAAGTGAGTGCAGTCACTGGAAAATGCAGGAACTGCTGAAGCTTGAAGTTTTTCTAAGCATGGATTTATGATATATGTTCTTGTGAGTCACCCTCTCATGGGCTGACCTATATGTTGCTGCCAGGGATAAGGGATAGTGTACCATAAGCCTTATCAGTTAATATAGCACTTTTGCCTGTAATGGAGTGATTAAGCCATTGTTTTGGCAAAAACACCTTAACATCAAATTGAACTGTCAGGGATTTGCAGGTAATGTAGCAATTTTTCAGACAGGGTTCTGGCATTTTCTGATAACATCACTGTTTTATATGTAATTAATACTACTATTTGGTGTTTCTGAGACATGAACTTCAACTACCTCATAAGTCCAGGATTGGGGGGAGAGGTGACATTTTCCTAAGTATCCTAATCTGTTCTTTTCTGATTGTCTCCCTGTTTGAGCTGGTCTTCGAAGACCTATGACTGCGATTACTTATGATAAAAAGCACACACAGATCCCAAGCAAACGTAAAACTATTTCTACTTGTTGTTTCCATACAGATTCAGCTAATTACAGTTATGTATACAGCACTGCAACTTAGAGGGTGTATATTTAAATGAGTTGCCTTAACATAATTATTGTTTCTATATGCATGTGCCATTCAAGTTCCAGAAGAAAAATAAATAAATCAGTTGGTTCAAGCCCCCAAACCCCATGAAGGGTGAATAGCATAAAGGAAACAAATAAGGGATGTCAAGACAGCTAGTGACTAGCAACAAAGGAAGCCATTCTAGTCCCTGGGCTTGAAGGGAAATAGCATTACTTGAGCCTAGAGACAGTTGGAGCTTCACAAAGAGGATCAACTAATATTAATTGTAGTCCTGGAATAATGTAATTGGTGGAAATGTGGTCCAAAACATAGAGTCTAAGGGGAAAAATATACTTATTTCTCTCTCCTCCCAACCTCGGTTTCCTTCTGGTGATGCCTATTGGCCAAGCCCTATTTAAGTCCGGCCACAAAGAACCTAAGACGATGTGGATCATTGGTACAGGCTTCCAGTGACAGATGAGGGAGGAGAAGAGCAAGGAATGAATTGAAGGGACTAAATGAAGGAAAACTGTGCAGTTTCTAATTCTCAGCTGCACTATTATTGTACTCTGAAATATGCTTCCAATTATCTGAACAGGTTTAAATTTTTTCTAAACAATGATTTGCCGTCTTGTGGGGTAATGTCCAAGAGGCCAACAATAATATTACAATTCTCCACATTTGGAAATCACTGGGTCATGAGAAATAGTCTAGGCATCCCATTTGGTTTTACCACTGACTATGCTAAACAGGGGGTTGGGAATTTTGAGCTCTGGTTCCACCACAAAATAAGCATGTGACTGAGTTAAGTAATGGTGACTCTGTGGATTTCTGTTTTCTCAGCTGTAATATGAGGAAGATTCTTTATTTTTTAACTTGTGAGGATCATTGTAACCACTGCTGAGTCACAGATAACTTCTGGAGTATATATTTAAGAAAGGCTAATCCATAGCCAATAATCTATATAATAATGAAAGCCACGTATATGTGATTTTAGTTTTAATGCTATTTGAGATTATCTATAATATCAGACTTAAATCAGCACGATTAGTTGAAAGTTGACATAAATACAGATGTCTTTTGTATAGTCTGCTATAACTTTGTGATATGAAATTAAATGCAAATATTTGTTACTAATGAAAAGATGAAGTATGAGAGGTTGTTGGAACTCTGATACTGCAGAGATGGCTGTATTTATGCTTCTATTACAACATATGCTTGCGAATAAGCATCTGTGGAGGGTCAAAGATAACACTAGTGAAGCCATTAACTGCTTTACATGAGATCTGTTCTCTTAAACTCACACAGCCAGATTTGAGTCTTTGTCTCTTGCTCTTCGTGGGGCTAAGAGTTTTTTTCCTTGGGGCTGTTTTTCCCCCTCTATGTTCCTTTCATATTCAACTTCCTTCTTCCTCTTTCAAATTGTATGTTTTTGCCTGATTCTCATGCTTTTGTCCTAAAACCAGACATAATTTGGCATGTAATAGAGGCTGGGAGATTTTTAAGAGCTGCCAGATTACAGTGAAAGAAAGCAAGAGGGATCAAAGTGTTTGTTGATCAAGAAAGCTCAAAGTTATAGGAGGTTCCTATTAACAGAGAAATTGTCTTTAATATAAAAAAGGCATATCTGGTAAATATCCTTTTTTTCCACAGTTGTAGGGAATAAAGTATATATTAATCACATGATATAATGAGTCAGGGTTAGATGGCCTTCTTTCTATTCCCCACAAACCATTTCTGTAATGTCTCAGGAGATAGCATCAAAATGCCCAAAGTACAGTCATAGGAGTCACTTTCTCTAAACCTTCACACCTGGTCACCCACTGCATTTGGCAGAATTCTGTTGATTGCATTTCCTAAATTATCTCCTGATGTATTCTCCATTCATTGGCTTGTTCATTCATTCGACAATTAAGTGTCAGGCACTGTGCTAGGTTCTGGAGATTCAGAGGTGAAAAAAATCTTTATGGTCTTAACCTCACAGTGCTGATAATGTAGTGAGACTACATTATAAAAGGGACTATGGAGAGCTCCTTCACCACTTTTGCCATATGAAGACACAGAAAAAAAAAAAAAAGGCTGTCTGCAAACCAGGAAATAGGTTTTCACCAAACACTGAATCTACTAACAATTAACCTTAGAGATCCCATCCTCTAGAGCTGTGAGAAGTACATTTCTGTTGTTTATAAACCCCCTAATCTATGGTATTCTGTTATACCAGGGTGAATGAACTAAGACAAGAAGTGTTAAGAAGTAGTAGACATAGGCAGGGTTAGGAGTTTGCATTTTATTTAAATTGCAGGGTGAAGTCCCAGTTGAAAATTGGAGAGTAACATGGTCAGTCTCACCTTTCAAGAAGATACCTCTGACTGTTTAGTAGAGAATGGATTGGAGAGCATCAGGCGTGGGGACACAGAAAACTAGTTCAAAGCTAACACATTGTCAAGGTGAGAGATTATAATGGCTTTTAATAATCTTGGTAGCAGAAAAAAAGGAACTGAATGAATATTGGCATGGAGGACTCTGTGCTATGCTACCCAGAGTTTCCTTTTAGGACTGAGGCACTGTCTCCCAGTTACTAGGGGTGTTAACTGCTAACACCATAGAGTGTAGTGTATCCCTAGCACTTACCCTTTGCCCAACAGAAGTGCCTCCTTTAAGATCACGCCTTTGGGTTGACTCACACCCAGTGATCAGTCAATGAGAAAGAAGAATAAGGCCCTTGCCTTAAGTCAGAATAACTCAGAAAGACCATTCTAGCTACAGAGGTCCCTGTAGGATCAGCCTAGGCCTCTGTTGTAGCTACATGGCAGTGAAACTACTGCCTCTGCCCATCCTGTTTCCCTGTTCCCATAGAAATATTATTGTGTGTCATCCCCACTAGACTTCTTGTATATAAATCTCTGAGTCTATTTTCAACATGAACCAAGACAATCAAATATTTTAATTTTGAAGGTAGAATTAATGAGATCTGTGAACAAAGTAGAGTGGATATGGGGGCAAATAAGAAAAAATAGAAGAATCTATTATGTCTCCAAGGTTTCCAACTTCAATTTCTAAGGGAATGATTATGCCTTTTACTGGACTTGGAAAGACTGAAGATCTTCAGTAGGGTTTTGAATATGATTTGCTATGGAAGCCTCCAACATCTGCCTGCTCAAGCAGGAAACATCAAGTATGTACAGTGTACCTTTCTTCAGATCTCTACTGCCACCTCTCATATCTTGGCCACCCTCTCTCACCTGATGTTCTCTAACAGCTCTTGACTTATCTTCCTGGTTACAGTCATGTTTCTCTTAAATCCTTTTTACATTATTCAGTTAGAGCAACAGTATGAAACTTTGTAATTTAAGTTTCATACTCAAATGGTTTCCTGTTGTCCTGAGGATGCAGTTAATATCCTTTAATCTAGCTTATAAAATCTGCCACCTGGACCAGGTCTAGACAGTTGGCCTCATCTCCTTTCCCTCCCCTCTTTTATATTATCGCTCTCAAGTTTTTCATGCCTTTTTTTTTTTTATTTTTTTTTATTTTTTTTTTTAATTTATTTCTAGGAGAGAGAGAGAGAGACAGCGTGAGCAGGGGAGGGTCAGAGAGAGAGGGAGTCACAGACTGAAACAGGCTCCAGGCTCTGAGCCGGCAGTCAGCACAGAGCCCGACGCGGGGCTCGAACCCACGAACCGCGAGATCATGACCCAAGCGAAAGTCGGACGCTTAACCGACTAAGCCACCCAGGCGCCCCTAGTTTTTCATGTCTTGAATGCATCTTGTTTTGTCTTACAGTTTTTGCCCATGGTGTGTCCTCTAAGACATCCTACTTTCCTTTCAGAGGGCCCCCTCCTAATCCTATTTCAGGACGAAGTTTAAATGTTAGCTCCTCAGGAAAGACTGTGTCTTGGAAGACCCCTCTGGCATATTTTCATAGATCACTGGACTTTGCTTATCATGATGCTCATTCAAGGTTTGTTTTGGCAGGTCTCTGGCAACCTATTACTACATTAAGGGAAAGAAAAGTCTAGTTTAAACTCACATAAAATTTTGTTTGATAATTCCATAGAGCCCCAGCCCTTCTCCTCATCTCCTTTTATCATCAAATCAAAAAGCACTTAAACTACCGACAACCCCTTATCTGAGACCTTGGTGTATAGGTTTCCATTAAAATCGGTTTTCTAGGTCGGATAAAACTAAATGAACTTGTCTCTTTACAACCCACCAACTACTCCAGCATCTTCCCCTGGCCATAGACCTAACAGAACCAGGGACCCTAATAGCAGACTTTTCTTCTTGCCCAACTAAGGCATCCTAGGAAGAAGGGGAGTTTCTAGTACCTGCTTTCTTTGCTTTCCTTTGCTGAACTTGGCTGTGCATGAAAATATTCTGACTACAAGTTTCCAAAGCTGTCCCTAATTGCATTAAAAAAAAAATGCTTATTTTGAAAGACAGAGAGAGTGAGAGCAGGGGAGGGGCGGAGAGAGAGGGAGAGAGAGGATCCCAAGAAGGTTCTATGCTGTCAGCAGAGAGCCTGATGTGGGTAGCTCAGTCTCATGAACAATGAGATCATGACCTGAACCTAAATCAAGAGACAGATGCTCAACTGACTGAGACACCCAGGTGCCCCCCAAACTGCATTTTGTAAAGCAGTTAAAAAATGCACCTATTCTGTATAAGGATCTCTTGTTATAATGCATTATATCAATGTATTTTCTTTTTTACCACTGATAAGAAATTTATTCATCAGAAGCTATCCTGTTCAGACATTTAATCTCTGAAATGCTGGGAACGTTGGATGAGTGCAGAGCATTAGGGATTTCTGGCTATTAGGGTTGGCACTTGAGCATGGATTTCAATCTCAAATTGTCTTGGACTTCTTAAAGATATCCAAGACCCTCTCTAGAGGAAACTTATTGGTGATTAAGGGTATAACATTCACAGTCTTGATTTCAAGCATTGAAAATGCCATGGCTGCCTATTGTGCTATTAAAACATGCCTTGATGTTTACTTCCTGGGTGGGAGTATTCACTAGTCATAGTTGTCAGAGATCATATCTATTGTCTCCTAAATACCAGGGTCCAATAAGAGTGGACTTTGTAAATGCTAGTCAACAATGGTAGCCTTTGCTACATGCATTTAATGGTGATTTATGTTTTCATCTAGTAAATAATCCACTTTATAGGTGATTTTCCGAGAGCTCTGCTTTGGAGATATGGAGGACAATATTATCTTGGACTTCTTTGGCTGAGAGGTAGACAGATTAACCACCAACTCTTGAGTTACACACATTGATTGCCTGGCCACAAAGTGACCAGCCTGGTTGGCCTATCTACACACAAAGACTTTTTTCATGACCTCAGATCTCATCCAAAGGGATAGATTCTTATAGACTGTGGCCCAATCAGTGCTTTTTCTTCAAAGGTAAAATCAGGAAGTTTGTAGCAAAAGTTTGTAAAACTATTAGAAGTTCTTGTCGTTAGAAGCTAAAGCACAGAATAAGATGGACAGAGACAGATTTTATGGCCAGTCTGTAGAATTCATTGTGTTCTCAGGGAACATTAGGGTTGATGGCAACCCAATTAGGTCATCTTACCCTGTGGAAGTGAGATCCTGTGGACAAGGACAATGTCTAAGGTATCACTGCTGTATTCCTATTACTTATCAGGGTGTCTACCTAAAGAAGCCACTCGGTAAATATTTATGTTGCCAACGGTGGATGTCTGATTTCAATAGAATTCATCTTCATTCATGTTTCATTTGGGCCTACTTCTACCATTGGGAGGTTTGTCTCAGCTGTTTCTCCTTCTTTGTCTCATGATTCTGCCCTTTCTAGTTGGCCCCGTGCATCATCAGGGACAGGTTCTCAGTTTGGATCGCTGTGGCCATTGTGCCTGCTTTCTTAGATGTCTGGACTGAAAACTATGAGGAGTGCTGTTCATCCTCTTTCCCTACAAATTGTTGTATCTATTGTCTTAGTCAGCTCAGGCTGCCATAAAATACCATAGATTAAGTGGCTTCAACAACAGAAATTTACCTCCTTACAGTTCTGGAGGCTGGAAAGTCCAACATCAAGTTGCTAGCAGAGTTCAGTTTCTAGTTCAGTTTCTAGCCAGTGCTCTCTTCCTGGCTTGTAGACAGCTGCCTTCTTGCTGTATCCTCACGTCACACACACACACACACACACACACACACACACACACACA